>NW_004524776.1:645830-673973 GCF_000260255.1 Octodon degus
GGTAGAACGGACCCGGAAGCGGTCAGAAGGGCCCCCGCTGGACAGGAAGGTGGAGAAGAAGAAAGAACCTTCTGTGGAAGAGAAGTTGCAGAAGCTGCACAGTGAGATCGAGTTTGCTCTGAAGGTCGACAACCCGGATGTGAAGAGGTGTCTGAATGCCCTGGAGGAGCTGGGGACCCTGCAGGTGACTTCTCAGATCCTACAGAAGAACACAGATGTGGTGGCCACGTTGAAGAAGATTCGCCGCTACAAAGCCAACAAGGACGTGATGGAGAAGGCGGCAGAAGTCTATACCCGGCTCAAGTCACGCGTCTTGGGGCCCAAGATTGAGGCAACCCAGAAAGCAAACAAAGCTGGAACAGAGAAGGAGAAGACCGAGGTGGAGAAGTCTGAGGAGAAGCTGGCAAGGGAAGAGGCCACCAAGGAGAAGGCGGAGGACGAGCCCAGCCCAGATCTCTCTGCCCCTGTGAATGGTGAGGCCACATCCCAGAAGGAGGAGAGCGCGGAGGACAAGGAGCAGGAGGAGGGGCAGGACTCGGAGGAGGGCCTGCGGCGAAGCTCCTCGGAAGACCTGCATGCTGACAGCCTGCAGGAGGGCCCTGACCTGGACAGGCCTGGAAGCGAGAGGCAGCAGCACGAGAGGGCGCGGCTGGACTCGGAGTCCCTGGATGAGGACAGCTGAGCTGGCCGGCTGGGCGAGGCGTGCTGTCATCCGCAGGCCCTGGCTCTTCCCAGCCCCCGCAGGGCAGGGAACTTTTGGGGAAACGCTGTGCTGTTTGTATTTGTCCCTTGGGTTTTTTTCTGCCTAATTTCTGTGATTTCTGACAGACATGAAATGACTATAAAGGGTTTTTTAATGAAAAAAAAAAAAAAAAAGAGTAGACCATCTATGAAGCAGAGAGCAGGCCCTCCTCACCAGACAGCGGCTGTTCTGGTACCCTGATCTTGGGCTTCTCAGCCTCTAGGAATAGCTGAGCAATTTCTTTCTTTCTTTCTTTTCTTGTCTTTTTTTCTTTCTTTTTGGCAGAACCGGTGATCAAACTCAGGCCCTTGTGTTTGCCAGGGAAGGGCTTATTCCACTGAGCCATCTCCCTGGCCCCAATTTCCATTATTTCTAAACCACCAATTTTAAAGGAATTTGTTATAGCAGTACCCACAGACTAAAATAGGCATATAGGGTTGAGTGAAGGAGAGCCCAGGCAGGAGCATGTGCTTGTCTTCACCCAGTAGACCTAAGTGCTCCTCATCCAGCTGTCCCAGCATCCATAGGTGCCGTCCACTCAGGATATTCCCACCCAGAGCCTTGGTGTCTGGGGCCTATGATGGGGTTGTTTACATGAGAATGGCTGCCCATCTAAATGGCTGACCATGGTCTCTAGCCTGTTTAGAGGTCAAGCTGATATTGGGTGGCTTAAGGCACCCGCCCCAAATAGGACTGCTACACAGACAAGCTGGCATGGTGCAGGCAGAGTGTCCTGGGTGGCCAGGGCAGGACACACTCAGCAGAGGCCGCAGGTGGCCTGCAGCGTGGGCCAAGGGTGTGGGCAGAGCGCACCCTTAGCTTCTGCTGCATTTCCTTATGGAGAATTTGTCATTTCCCGTTTTTCTTTCTCACAAGCAATGCAATAGAACAGGAATCAACAAAAATTTCTCTAAAGAGCCAGATGTCAGAGTTTAAGGGCTCAAGGGCCACATGGTCTCTCCTGAGTTTATTCTGTCGAGTAAATGTTTGTGTGCTCTCCAACCCTGTATGTCGAAGTCCTCTTATCTCAAATGTGCCATCATGCTTGGGACGCGTGCCTTGATAAAGGAGTCTCCAGAGAGGACACAGTCAGAAGACATCACATGTGAGGAAGGAGGATTAAACCAGAAATTTGCCAGTGACCTAACCTTAGACCTTAGAACCTCCAGGACTACGAGAAATAACTTTCCATTGTGTATAAACCACCCAATTTATGACATTTTGTTATAGCAGCCTAAACAGACCAAGGTAGTAACCTCAACTAAAAGCACAAAAGCACCATTATATGAGCAAATGGGTTTGACTGTGTTCTAATAAAATTTTATTTACAAAAATAAAAAGGGGAAGGCCAGATTTGGCTTGGAGGTTCTGCTTTGCCAACTTTTGGATATCTAAACTATCCATGCACATATGTGTGTCCATTTGTGCAGATAAATCTATGGGATATGTTCCTAGAAGTAGATTCTGAGTCACAAGTTATGACATTTTTATTTTGAAAAGATAACCCAAAAGTGGAAGCACATTGATCTCCCTCTAGCCACACATGACACTGCTTGAGATTTTCTCTCTTAAAACCCCTTTCCCAAGAGTACAAGACGAGGGACACTGTTCTTTATTGCCATTCGTGAGCTTTGAAGAGGCAAAGAAGGATAGAACATTCTGCCCCCCCAGAGAGGAGGACCAAAGGGAACCTGAAAAGGTCCCATCATAGTGTCTCTTGTTTTAGATTTGATCCCCATGGGGAAGGGAACTCTGTTACTCCAAAGACCCTCAGAATTACCTACTTTTAAAAATTAGATTTGTCCCCAACTGTATCAGAGAATACTTCAGCAATTTATTTTATTAACTAAGATTCCATTCCTAATGCCTCCCTTCTGTTGTGAGAGATTTTCTTGTAAATGAGGTTCACTTGTGCATTCCAACAACATTACTGAATGCACAAAAACCATACATAGTCCATTTTTTCCTCAAGCTGATACATACTGGACAACCTTGATGGAGATAACACAGTGTTTTACTTGCCCTAGTTTACTAGGCCTTTTGGATTTTTAGACATTGGATGGGTTCTTATTTTTGTTTTTCCACTTTTCTTTTTTTCCCCTCTTTCCATCATTTGAAATTCTTGATGTGAACCCCACAGAGGAGAACAGAGGCTTGTTAGCGTTCAAATTCTGTTTTAGGCTGCATATTTTAGCTGTTTTATTTGATAATCGGCATCCCTCCTGGGATCCAGCCTGCCTTTCTCAGCTCATGCTGGGTGAATCTTTGATATTTCCCTTTCTCTAGCCCTTCATTTATAACACAGGCACAGCCTTCTTCCCATTAGCGAGAGCGCATGCTTGGACTACCCACATGCAGATAAAGAATTAGGCAGAACTTAGCTAGAAAGATAAATCAGGCTAACCATCTCATTAGGCTTGAAAGACACAAATTGAGCTTGTGCTGGAATTTAACAAAGAAGACTTCCAAGGAGATCTGTAACAACATGGGGTGGGAGAGATTGCCTGAACTTTTTCTCAGCAAATGGAGACAGAGGAAACGTGTGTTTAACGGAGGAAACCTGATGTCTGTTTCATAAAAGGTCGACTGACAGAAATTCAGGATTTAAATGGCAGCATAGTGCTGAGCACTTGCCACTTGGTGGGTGCCATGCACTGAGAACTTCACATACATTTTCTTATCAAAACCTCACATTGGCTCATGAGATACAAAGTATGAAGAATTTTCTTTAACCAGTGAAGAAAATGAGGCTCAGAAGGTTACCTGACAGAGTCTGAGAGCCCAGGCAAATCAAATGACAGGGCCTAAATTCATCTCAATGTCCAGCCTATAGCTTAATCCTAAAGGTTCTCGTGTGGGATGAACTGGCTGGCCCTCCAGGAGACATTTGGCCATGTCTGGAGACATTCTGAGTTGTCACGGCTTGAGGTGGGGCCTGGTGCTGGTCTCTAGTGAGTAGAGATCAGTGATGCTGCCAAGCAGCCTACAGTGCATGGGAGAAGCTTCTAGGGGTTACTCAGCCTATGATGTCTTCAGGGAAAGTCTGTTCCCTCTGTAGGCAGAGCAGAAGGCACTAGGATGTAAGTTTGTATTACATTTTGAAGATGGTTCAGCTGTTTGCCAGGAAACACAGCCAAAGCAGAGCTTGGGAGGTGGGAACACAGCTGACATGGTAAAGGACAGCAAAAGACCTATGCAGCTGTGACAGAGACTCACAAGAGGATGAGATGAGGGAATCAGGAATTCTCACCACGAGAAGAAATACAGTTCCCAAAGCAGTGGTCCTACCTTTGAGGTTGAGGAAGATGTGGACTAATGGTCTCTGTCTTGTCTCTGTCCCATTCCCCTCCTTCCTCTCTGACTCTCTCCCTAGTGTTTGGCCACAACATGAAGAGCAGCAATGACTTCATTGGCAGGATCGTCATTGGCCAGTACTCCTCAGGGCCCTCAGAGTCCAACCACTGGCGCCGGATGCTCAATACCCACCGCACAGCTGTGGAACAGTGGCACAGCCTGAGGTCTCGAGCTGAGTGTGACCGTGTGTCTCCTGCTTCCCTGGAGGTGACCTGAAAGCTGCAAGAGGAGGCAGCTTTTATTTGTGCAAAGACAGAAAAAAAATGTGTCACATGCTATTACATCCATACCTGTTACAACAAACACACATTATAAATCCTCTCAGACCTGAGAGGAAGCTGACTTTTCATCACAAAATAGCCACTCTTGTTGAGGGAGGCCTGAGAACTTTCCAGAAGCCCCAGCCACCTATATCATGAGCCACGTGGGCTCTGCCCTGGGCCTTACTGGCAATGCCTGCTCTTGCTCATACCCCATTCCAAAATGTACTTTCTACCCTTAGGCCAGAGAAAGGGCCTACCAGAGGGAGCCAGTCACCATCAAGACTAAATTTACCAGGAGTGGCTAGTGGGTGGGAGGCCCGATTCCCACTCCTATAACACAGACCCACTGAGTCACTTCTGAACAGGCACCTGTACCCTGGGGTTCTTCTGACCTGATACTTTCTCCAAAGGTGTAAGTATCTCTGTTTTCTCCATAGTAAATGTAATAAAGTAGGTTAGACTATTTGGAGAAACCAAATGGCAACAACAACAAAAAATCCAGTGTAAGAAAGGTCTCACAGCTTAACTGATTTGTCCTTGTGTTAGCTTGCTCCAGGGGTTACCCTGTGGGGATATATGTATATGTTCTCGTCTGTGTGTGTGTGTTGTGTATGTATGTGTGTGTGTGTGTGTGTGTGTGTGTCTGTGCCCTCACAGGTGAACACATATGTGCCTCCCTGTCCTCTTGGAGAGCAAAGTGGTGGCTGGGACCTCCACCCAGAGCATTCCTCTTTCTGCCTCTCCTGTCACCCATGTCCTGCCGTCTGTCAGCGCCCCTGCTTGGGGGTAATGGCACTGTGTCTTTGTCCAGTAAATAGGACATGATAGAGCAAAGGCAGCGGTGTTTTGACTGAATTGTGGAGATTGTGACTCACCAAGAACCCAATGCCCGGATTACAGTGGCTACCGCGCCCCAGCGTGACAGTCTCCTTCATCATGCCCCTAAGATCTTTCTGTGTTTGTGCGAGAGCCAAAGTCATGTCTTACATGCTAAGGAATTAGTGTATTTAGAATAGATCGCTCTCTTTCCTTGTTGGATGCTTCTGTGTCTTTTCCACAGCACATTGTCTGGTGTCATGGGGAGCTATTTATTGAAATTAAAGATTATTTATTTGTGCCATGCATCTGAGCCATCTTTTTTGCTTACGAGTGTGGGATGTAGAGTAGGGGAAGGTGTTCTGGTTACGACAGGTGAAGAACTAGCCCACAAGCGCAAAGCCGTGATGTTTATCGTGCACATGGATTTTGTGTGTCCAGAATTTGAACAAGACCCAGGTGGCTTGGCTTCATTCTGTTCCCAGCCCCTAGTACTGTGATGCCAACTGCCTCAGCTGGACACGGAAACCTTGGAAAATTCGCCCCCACCTCTGTCAGGCAGGTTATGCTGGCAAACATCAACCGCCCCCTCCCCCATGCAGGCCTCTTCAAGTGGTCAGTGTGTGGGCTAGCTGAGCTTCCTCACAGTGTGGCTGCAGGGTTCTGAGTACATGCATCCCAAGAGCGAGAGAGAGCCACAAGGAAGCTGTCTCCTGTTTGTGCCTTATCCCCAAAAGTCACATAGAACTACTTCTGTCATATTCCTTTGGCCGGAGAAGACCCCAGGCAAAGGACTTGGACACAGACAAGGCCCTGCTCAGTTTAAAGGGAAGGCCATAGGGTGTATAAGGAGAGAGGAGACAGCGACATCTGACAAGTTCACAGGTGGGCTGGCTTTAGTGCAGCCATCTTTGAAAAGATGCCCCAGTAAGGTATTAGCCAATTGTGCCGGACACTATTGCTAATAGTAGGGCGTGGTCCTGGGAGGAAGAACAGTTGAAACACGTCAGTATATTCAGGTGAAGGCTGGGAGCAGAACCCACACAAAGACAGGATAAGGAATCACAGGTTGTAGCACACAACTGTATAGCACTGAGGAGGCCGAGGCAGGAGGATCATGAGTTTGAGGCCAACCTGAGCTAAGAGCAAGTTCAAAGCCAGTGTGTACTATAATGAGACCCTGTCTCACAGAGAGGAAACTTGGATTTGTATTATTTCTTTTCAATTCAAGCAATACAAAATGTGAACTAGTTTAAGCAACAGAGGATCTAGCTTCAGCATCCGTGGATCTGGGGCTTCAAGGAAACTGTCATTGCTTATTTCCCATTCTGTGTCTTGGACAGAATCTCCCCATTTAATGAACATCACGGCGCCAGGGAGATAGCTCAGTAGAATAAACACTTGCCTGGCAAGCACAAGGGCCTGAGTTCAATGCCCAGTTCTGAAAGAAAAAAAAAAAATTATGTTCAGAGACAGAGAGACAGCTTAGTAGAATAAGGGCTTGCCTGACAAGTGCAAGGGCCTGAGTTCAATCCCTGGTTCCACCAAAAAGAAAAGAAAAGAAAAGAATGAATGTCATGGCTACCAGCTGCCCAGTACTTGCAAATCACATCCCGAAATCATGTTCCAGCAGTTACTGTCACCAGCTATTCCAGCATCATTCTGCCCACACATTCTAGACAAGACCCAGGGCTTATTCAGCTTTATGCTTGCTGTGTGCTGCTTAAGACTTGGCCCAGCTGAATCCTGGATGGGCTCAGAAGGCATCATTCTCCAAAGAGGAACCTCAGGTGCCTGCCATGCTGGGGTGAAGATCAGGGGCAAAGGCAGCATTCATTAAATTCTTGGGAGAAAAAAGAGGAGAAGGTTACTCTCTATAGAGTAACTTTTACTGTGATTGAACAAAAGAACAAAGGAACAAACACAACAAGAGATGATGGGTATATATATCATTGGTGTTTGGCACTAGGGATGCGGTCATTGTTGATTAAACTTAAGGGCTTTAGAGCCAGGGAAGTCTCAGTTCAAATCCCATGCCTGCCACTCCTTATTTAACTTACACAAGTCACATCCCTCCTCTGGGCTTTGGTTTTCTCCTCTTAATCAGAGACCCTCAAAAACAGTCCCCAAAGGGCCAGCCAGATAGCTCAGTAGATTAAAGCACCTGCTTAGGCAGATGCAGGAACTGGGGTTCTACCTCCTCTCCAGCCCCCCGCCCCATGGCATGCCCTGCCAGCTCCACCCCTGGGGCACACTGAGACAGTGACTGAGACTGGGCATGGTGGTATGTGTGTACCTGTAATCCCAGAGTTTGGGAGGCTGAAAACAGGAGGCTTACTACAAGTCCAATCTGTGTAGTGAGACCCTTATAGACTCTGTACTAAATACATAAAATAATTTAAAAAACAAACAAACAAACAAGTAAAGACTTGGGTACACACAGTTTATTGGGGGAAATGACCCAAAAAAAACATAGGTGAAAGAAAAAAACTAGGGAAAAAAGAAAAACCAGCTGAGGTCTGTACTCACTAACCCTGGGCATCGGGGCCTCAGTCATGCTGGGCCCATGTGGAAAATACTTGGAAGTTATGAGGGAGAAGCTGGACAATTTAAGGACTCACCCTTGCCCCTCGTGCCCTGACTGCCACCCCTGGAGGTTGGGGCTGTTTAGCACGTTAGGACTGCTATTGGACAGAACAAGAGGCCCATGGGCGTGAGAAGCGGAGCTGTGTACGTGTGCAGGCCGGCCCCCGCAGGTGTCGGGCGTCCAGGTGCACTGAGCGCTAGGCGTGGGGCGGGCCAGGGCCTGTAGCCCTCCTTGGTAATAAGAAGGAGCTGCCTGGAAGCCCTGTGCCCCGCCAAGCCTCTGCAATCAGCAGGGGAGATCCTGCTGTTCTAATTTTAAGAATGGGAAAGCTAAGGCTTGCTGAGGTTAAGTGGGGAGTAGGCAGAAAAGCCAGAAGGCCAGCCAGGTTTGCTGGAGGAAAGCCCAGTGTGGGTTGACAGTGTCTGAGAAAAGATTTGCTGGAGTTCTTCCTATTCCTGGTATCTCAGAACTTGACCTTATTCCAAGACAGGGTCTTTAACAAAGACAATAGAGTTGAAACAAAGACATTAGGGTGGGCCCTCTTCAGTATGACTTATCTAGAGGGGAAATTTGGGAACAGAGACAGACATAGAGGGAAGAAGCTGTGACAAGATGGGAAAATGCCATCTGCAGGCCAAGGAGAGAGGGTCTGGAACCAACTGTCCCAGCACCAGCGGAAGCCTTGCCCTCAGCCTTCCAGCCCTTGTATCTGCGGGACAAATGATTTCTGTGGTTTAAGCCACCCAGTCTTTGTTAAAGGAGACCCAGCAAGCTACACTCAGCCTCTGTAGCCATAGATTCAACCAACTGTGGGTTGAAAATGCTGTTTTTAAATCATGTGTATCCTAAACAGATTTTTTTCTGGTCACGCCCTAAACAATGCCTTGTAACAGCTATTTACATTGTCCTGGGTACTCTGAGTCGCCTAGAGAAGACTTACACTGCAGAGATTGTGCAGCAAGTTATGGAAGCTCCACAGTGTTTCAAGTATTAGACTGGAGCATCCATGGATTTGGGTACTTGGGGGGTGGGGAGCACGCGTACCTGTGATTCAGAGCAAGTGTGGCCAGGGGCTCTGCTGGGCTGTACTGATGGAGAATAAGTGACAACCCTGTGTGAGGGATGTGTGAATTGCTGGGATGGTGCTGCAAAGTCTCTGGACACTTCTTGGCAAAGGGCTCACTGTCTGCGGTTACCGGGCACCCATCGGGCAGCGTTTGCTGGGTGACTGGCAAGATCACTGGTAGCACAGATCAGAGCCGTCCACATCTCCAGGAGTCGTGTATCAGCAGCCAAGAAGATGTGTTGGAAGGTGAAAGGAGGGCCGAGTTTCCATAGAAACCAGGCCCAAGGTGCTCCATCCTGTGCTACCCACTCATTTCAATTAGCATCCTCCGCCTCCAGGTAGGAGGTGAGAAAAGAGATACGAAGGCCGCTTAAAACACCCTAGTTAGGGGTGGAGACCCAACTTCAAAGAAAAACAGGTGGGTTGGAAGCAGTGCTGCAGTTTTAAAAGCCACGTTCGTTTTCCGAGGACACCAGTCATATTGAAGAGGGCCCACCCTCATGGCTTCACTTCAACTTGATTATCTTTGTTAATGACCCTGTCTCTGAGTCCTTCCATCCTGTGGAGGAGAAGGCATGACCTGAGAGACTAGAGCAGAGGTCTTGCTAGCGTGAACACAGCCCTGGCAACGTAGGGAGACCCTGTTTCAAAATGTAAAAAAAATAAAAAAATGACTGGGAATGTAGTTCAGGTTAAGGCCCTGGGTTCAAGCTCCAGTAAAAAAAAAAAAAAAAAAAAGCATTACTCTCTTTCTCCTCCATGACAGCTGTGAGCGCTGTCCTACTCCAGAGCACCTCAGCGGTTGCCCAGGACTTGAGAGAGCCCCCCTGACCTCTGCCCAGCCCTGAGGATGGGGCTTGGAAGGATGGGTCCCAGGGAGCCAGAACAATGATTTGGGCAAAGGTATTTCTCTCCCAACAAGTTGGGAATCACTGATGAATTCCTTTCCTTTCTAAGTTGCCTGTCTCCCTCTGCTTGCCATGTTTTGGCACTTAGAAAAGAATTCAGTAGCTTAAAAACTAAAAACTTAGACCTCAAAAAATGACTGGAAGGTAAAGTTCAAGTGGGCAGCAGTTAACCTTTGGGTAGTGTTTTCGTCAGCTTTGTATCATTATGAAGAAATACCTGAGGCAGGCTACTTATGAAGAAAACAGCTATATGTAGCCCACAGTTTTGAGGATCAAAGTTGAAAGCCAGCTGGCTTCTTCTGCTGAGGTAGCAAAGGGTGTCCCCTCATGGCAGGAGTGTGTTGGGGGGGAGCAAGCAGTCACATCGCAAACCAGGAAGCCGGGTAGAATTGCAGGCTTGCTCTGCTCATGGCCCCCAGGGGTCTCAGGTGAGCTACCTTAATCCCTTTAGGGGGCATTGTCCCCAGTGACCACGGGCTTCCCACTAGAATCCAGCCCTTAAAGGTTCTACCCCCTCTGAGCCCCTGAGCACTACGTTTTCAATATATGGACCTGTGGGGGACACCCAGGCTGCATCCAAACCATAGCAACTACTTGTTGCTACCCAACGTTATACCTTTCTATCCAGCATTGTTCAGGTCCAGATTGGTCTAATAGTTGCTAAAGTTATCATGTGTCCAACATTTTTTTAAGTACTGGAACAAGGGAGGTATTGATTGGTTCCCATTTTGCAGATAAGAAGATTGAGGCTTTGAGGGACTTGATAATGTGTGATAACAGTGCAGCAAGACTGGAAGCTGAGCTCAAGTGCATCTAACTTGAAGGCCATGAGATAAATTAATGTGTGTCACATCGTTTATGATGGTGAAGGAGTGAGGACTATGCTTAACTGGTAAATCAGCAAGATTTTTTAAAAGGTAAAAAATTATGATTATGATTATGATTTGGTACTGGAAATTGAACTCAGGACCTTATACTTGCCAGGCAGGCACTGTGTCGCTGAGTTTTATCCTCAGTCTAAGCTAAGAAATTAAGGAAGAAAGGAACAGATACATAGATATAAAGACAGGTGACAACTGATTAGAGATGATAGATAGATAGATAGATAGATAGATAGATAGATAGATAGATGATACATAAATTCCTAAGCTGCCATGAACACTGTGGGAAGGGGGCTATAATATCACTCAAATATAATTTTATTGCTAAGCCAGAAAATATGTGAGAAATGAAATGTTACAGCCTCCAAATGACAGTAAGGACTATACTTATTAAGTGAAATAATTGTGTACGCTCTGGCTTGTAAGTTTGAGGTAATGAATAGGAGTTGAAAAACTATGCCCCATGGGCTAAGTCCTGTTCCCTATCTGTTTTTGTAAATAAAGTTTTGTTGAAACACTTACAGGCCCATTCTTTGTCTCTGGCAGAGTTACACAGTTGTAATAGACTCTCTCACCTGCAAAGCCCAAAGTATTTATTGTCTGGCTCTTTAGAGAACAAGGTTCCCTATCCAGAGAAATATTTCAGAAGCTTTTATGTATACACAGCCCCCTGAGGATTAATCCAAATGGAGATTCTGATTCAACAGGCCTAGGGTGTGGCCTGGGATTCTGCATTTCATTTTTTTAATTAATTTTATTGAAAAACAAATAGCAATGAGACAGTTTTAAAACTGATTAATAGGACAGTTTCAATAATTAATACATTGCATATTGTTGTCTTCGTAGTGGTTATTCATAGTACAAGATGCAGACATGATATCCTGTCCAAACATTATTAGTACAAATCTTTCTTCTCATTGAATTAAGAGGAAGTAGCTGTATATCTATCCTAACTATTCTGTATATACAGATACAAAATGGTCCTTCATTTGTATTCCCTCTTTTTTGTTTAATTTTGTCAGAGATGGGTAATCCATTGCCATTTAAACATTGTAGGTGCATGAGTTCAACAAAATAATCCAATATAGTCCAGTAGTCCATAATAGTAGTGGGTTATCCATAGGACTGGCAATGTCAGAAGTTGTTGACTTGAGCCCTTTACAGCTCAGCATATTAATATGGCTTTATTTTTCATGCTTCATTATTATACTTTTCTGCTGGATGGTTAGGACCAAAATAAAGCAAGATCTATATAACAAAAACTGTAACTTTTGTATCTGACAAGGCCAGTCAAATCCCCTCAGGATTTACCCTGAAACCCTATATCGCAGTTTGTAGATCTTTTGTCAGTGTCAGCCATGTGGATGAGTCACGGCCATTGCTTGACCAATTTGCTCTCTGTGAAAGCCTGAGAGAATGTGTTCTCTCCAGGTGACTCTCCTTGGCACACTCTACATTGTCTATCACTTTCCTCCATGGCCCCATAATCTCCTTGATCAGAAAATTTGGGACATCACTGAGTTATAGGATGTTACAGTACAGGTTCTCCTATGTCCTGAGTCCTCACTGATCTTGAAAGACTAGGGCCAAAATGTTGGCTGTCCTTGTAGCCCTTCTTTTGCTCTAATTTTTGGCCCACAAACTTAAGTTGTTAACCCTCCAGAAGAGGAGCTTAATGATAGTATTAACCTATAACATAGGCAGTTGAGCTTAACCTTACTGTCTGAATATCAAACATCTTAGACATAGCATGGAACAGGTATTTTCCATCAAGTATTCATATGTTAAACTTTAAATCCCTACAGAATGTGAAGAAAAAATAAATAAGGACTCTATATTTCTAATGAGCTCTGAGGACCACACTTGGGTTTGAGCAAGTTGCAATTATTTTATATTTCCTTTCAGAGAAGAGGGTTGTGAACTGACCTACAAAAACCTTTGGACATCGCTGCTAAATCAAAGGATTGTGACCTTCTTTGGAAGACCCTCCTCTTCCACCTGGGATGTCCACATTCAAGGGGAGAGTGCTATAGTTTGAAAGTCCCCTCCCCCCCAAAAAAACTGTTGAAACATTTCTCATCATGATGGTGTGGGGCGGTGGAACCATTAAGAGGTGTGTAGGTCTCTCAGTTCTCTGTCTGTCTGTCTGTCTGTCTGTCTGCCTGTCTGTCTGTCTGTCTCTCTCTCTCTCTCTGTCTGTCTCCATCTCTATTTCTCCCCCTCTCTTTCCCTCCCTCCCTCCCTCCCTCCCTCTCTCTCTTTCTCTCTCCTTAGTGGGCTCCTCCCCTCTCCTCTTCCTCTCTCTGTCTCTTTCTCTGTCTCTTTCTCTCTCTCTCTCTCTGTCTCTCTGTCTCTCTCTCTGTCTCTTTGTGTCTCGCTCTCTCTCTCTGTCTCTTTCTGTCTCCATCTCTGTCTCTTTCTGTCTCCATCTCTATTTCTCCTTCCCTCCCCCCCTTGCTCCCTCTTTTTCTCCTTGCTGGGCTCCTACCTTCTCCTTTTCCTCTCTCCCCCACCCACTCCTCTTCTGCCATGTGATGCTGCAACAGGAAGATGCACGCACCTTGACCATAACCTTTCCAGCCTCCAGATTCTGTTCACCAAGCAGGCGCTTATGCTGCTGAGCTATCATCCCGCCCCTCCCATTTTGAAGCAACATATATCCAAGACATTGCAAGCTGGAGCCAGGTCTGGGCAAGGCCCACACCCTGAGTCAGGCCCTAGTGCAGGAGTATTCAGCTCCAGTACCAGCAGGCAAAAGCAGGCTGAGTGGCCACCAAGAAAGTTGTTCCTCAGGGCACAGCAGGGGAAGGTTCAGAGAGCAGGAGGGACTTGGAAACTAAATCCACACATCCCAGTCCTCCCTGTCAATGTTCACGGCGGCAGCGTACCTGGTTGAGCATTTGTGAGGCTCAGGAGGAAAAGCAAGCAGGGAGAATACCAGGGCAAGGCTTGCACTAGATCCCTGACAACAGCGAAATGCCCTTCACACACTGAGTGCTACAGCCTGCCGGCCCAATGGTAACAGTATAAACAAATGATCTCACGGCATGTCTGTCAAGTAGGTAGCTTTATAGAGGAAGAAACAGGCTTGGAGAAGCAAAGGGACTTGTCTCTGGACACACAAAATGGAAGAAAGATTCAGATTTTTAGAAAAATTAATTATCTGTAGGGCTGGGAGTAATGACTCAGCGATAGAGCTCTTGCCTAGCTTCATCAGGCCCCTGAGTTCAGTCCCCAACACACTGAGAGAGAGAGAGAGAGAGAGAGAGAGAGAGAGAGAGAGAGAGAAAGAGAGACAGACAGACAGACAGACAGACAGACACAGAAAGAGAGAGAGAGACAGAGACAAAAAGAGAGAGAGGCAGAGAGAGACAGAGACAGAGAGACAGCTGAGCCTCTTGATAGCTGGCCTACCACACTCCTATTTATGTCTAGATCCTTTGAATCCTGAGTTTAAATCCCAGCTGTGTATGTAGTTTACCAGGTGTGTCACCTGGGCAAGTTTCTCAGTCTCTCCAAGCCTCAGTTTCCTCTAGAGAGTGGGATGACCTTGGCCTTCTTGAGGCTACCGTGCTAGGGGGATGAGACCACACGGTGCAAATGCCTGGCCCCATGGGAAGCCCTGGACATGGTATTCTGTTAGGGATTTGGCTTCTAGGCTCCCATCCTTTTTTTTTTTTTTTTTTTTTTTTTTTTTTTTTTTTTTGTGAAACTGGGGATTGAATTTAGGCCCTTGCGCTTGCCAGGGAAGCACTTATTCCACTGAGCCATCTCCCCGGCCCTCCATCCTTGGTTTTGTCAACTGTCCTCAGGGAGCTTTCGACCTGCTGGTGAGCCACCCAAGGCTGAGGGTGCAGAGAAAGATGCAGCTGTCTCTCTAGTGCCCTCCCTGTTGGCCGTGCCCTGTGGGATTTGTGGGATGTCCCCAGCCTAGTGGTGTTGCCTCTGGAGCAGCCCCACGTGGATCAGAAAAGTCCTAAATCCTTAAATCTGCCCATGTCTTGGGCTTTTGCCTAAAGCCTCTCCCAAGCTCATTGCAAACACTGTTTAAAATACACAGCATCAAAAAAATAATAATAATAAAATAAAATACACAGCATCCTGGTGGTGCAGCTGGGAGAGCTTGTCTGGCATGCACAGGGCTTGGAGTTCAAGTGCCAGTACTACAAAAAATAAATAAATAAAAATAAAATAAAATGAACAACAATATCCACAACACTTAAGTCTTACACAGCCCTTCCTATGCGCCAGACAGAGTTCCAAGCATGTTTCACAGGCACATTTATTTAGCCTTATGATCACACTATGGCAGAGATACCACCTATTTGTACCTCCATTAAAGTGAAATTAAGGAAACCCCTCAGTAGAGGGTCTCACAAAGCCAGGTACTGGACTGGTGGAGAGTGAGTGTTAGGGATGCTAGATACAGCACCCATAAGTACATACCAGTATGTCCTAAGGTAGTGTAAGTATGTCCCATGTACTTCATGGGACACAGTTGTACTAAAAATGATTTGTTGTTTATCTGAAATTCAAGTTTAAGTGTGGTGGACTGACAACTGGTGGTCAACTTGTAACTGAACTGAACCAGCGTGGTGCTGGGTGTAGGAGGCCCACCTGAGGATTGTTGCTAGCAGTGTAAGAGGCAGAGCTGGAGAGGGAGAAGAGGAGGAAGAGGAAAAGGAGAAGAGGAAGAGGAGGAGGAGGGAGGGGAAGAAGAAGACAAAGATGAAGATGAAGATGAAGAAGGAAGAGGAGGAGGGGGGAGGAAGAGGAGGAGGAGGAGGAGGAGGAGGAGGAGGAAGAAGAAGAAGAAGAAGAAGAAGAAGAAGAAGAAGAAGAAGAAGAAGAAGAAGAAGAAGAAGAAGAGGAAGAGGAAGAGGAAGAGGAAGAGGAAGAGGAAGAGGAAGAGGAAGAGGAAGAGGAAGAGGAAGAGGAAGAGGAAGAGGAGGAGGAGGAGGAGGAGGAGGAGAAGAAAGAAGCTGTCCTTAGGGAAGTGGTTTGGAAGATGCTGGTTCTCGTGGGTTATTCTTTTGGGGGAGCTTGTCATGCTGGCTTTCCTGGTGAACTTGGTTGTTCTCATTGAAAAAGGAGCTCAGGACCTCATTGCCATGAGAATGGCTACAGTTCATTTTGGAGGAGCTCTGGTCCTCATCTTGAGCATCACTTCCTGCCTCCAGAGGAGAAGATGGTGCACTGCTCAGCCTCATGGAGAAGCTTGTCACATTGGCTTTCCTGATGGGAACTCAGCTTTCCTCATTGCTGGAGGAGCTCTCAGGACCTCACTGTTGCTGAGGACAGCTGTGGTACTTTTGCAGGAGCTCTGCTTCTTACCTTGAGGGCTGCTTCCTAGCTCCACTTCAGATCCCTCAGCTTGCTAGTGCAGATCCCACTGGCACAGGCTTTCTGGGCACTGACCTTTGGGCCCTCCCAGCACAGATCCGTGAAGCAGGCTACATGAGATATTGTTGTGGGCTTCAGGCCTCCAGTTGGACCTATGGGAGGCATTGTTATGGGCTCTAGGTCTTCAGCTGGACTCATGCAGGACATTATCACAGGATCCAGGTCCTTAGCTGGATTATTTAGTCTTTAGTATATGGACAGATTTCCTGCATTCTCTTTTTGTGTATGATTCTTTGGGTGACTATTATAAATAATCTTATAAAATACGTGTCCTGTATAGTATTGTTCCCCTTGCAAAACCCCAAACCATGACACTAAGCATCCTCTTTTGTTGCTGGTTGCTTTGCTTTGCTTGTTTGGGGTCTGGCAAAGCTTCTCAGAGAGATGAGAGGAGTCTTGGTTCATTAAGGAAGCATCTGTGGCTTCTGTTCCATCCAAACTCCGGGAGTATTAGTCAGCTCGGCTGCCATAGCAAAGTATCCTAGACTGGGGGCTGAACCAGCAGACACTTACTCTGCGCAGACTGGAGGCTGGAAGTCCGAGATCAAGGTGCCAGCAGATTCGGCTCTTGGGGAGGGCTGTCGTCCTGGGCTGCGCATGGCCACCTCCTCACTTGGCTCACAGCAGGAGTTGTTCTCTCTTCTTTTTCAGCCAGGGACATTCATGCTCTCATGAGACCCACACTGGTGACCTCATCTAAGCCAGGGCATGTTGATGCCATAGGAAGGGATGGGGCAGGCAAGTGTGGCCCTGAGCCCCCACCTCCTCTGCTGGCCTGGTCCCAAAGCCAATCTGGGCAGGTGGCAGAGTGGTGCTTTTGTGGGTGGCTGGATGGGGGCCAGGGGAGCGAGCAGCCAAACTGAGTAGGAAGGTGACAATTTATTCTTTTAAAAGAGAGAGAAGGTGGGGGAATGAGCCCTGAATTTCACTGGTGTGTTTTCTCCCCATAGCAAGCTCCCAAAGGCTTTGATTTCCACCCAACTTGGAGACCCCTGGGCCTCAATGCTGCTGATTGGTGTGGAAGACCATGTAGCTTGGCCTTGGTCCCAGGCAAGGAGCCTCTCTGTGCAGCTCTTCCCTGCTTCCTCCTCCCCTCCCCTGCCTCTCTCCCTCTCGCCCTGCTCTAGCCTCATCTACAGCTCTGCTCCCTCTCCAGTTCCCAGCTACACTGAGCCATTTCCAGGTCTCCACACATTCTACCCCCTCTTGTACCTCCAGACCTGTGCGTGTGCCCAGAGCCTGGAGCTCTCTTCCTCTGACACCTGCCATCCTCTGGCCTTGCTCAGGACACCGCCACCTTGAGGAGCCCCCACAGCTATACTTCTGGCCTCTATGCCTCCAAAAGTGCACTGTCCTAGCCACACGTGGGCTCCTTGACACTGGGCACAGGATAGCCACCAGTCCTATGAGGGAAGGGGGAGAACAGCCAGTTTCCAAAATAAATTAGGGCCTTCTCCTTCATGTTTCTGCCTGATGGCAGACACCCACAGGTCACATATTAATGACATCTTCACTTTTGTGCTTTTCTTGATCTTGGTCTATAAGATCTATGAAGTCAAAAGTCACTTCTGTGTAGTTCACCACAGTCTCTCCAATGGACAGACAGCTGCCTGAGACCAAAGAGGTGCTTACATAGTACTTGTTGAATGAACAAAGGAATGAGTGAAGGACCAGACCACTAAGGTGAAGCAGAACAAAATGGGCAGAAGTGCAGAAGACAGCCTGGCTTCAACAATCCCAGCTCTGTAGTCAGTAGCTGTGTGACTTTGAGCAAGTTAGTCAACCTCTCTGGGCTTTGGTTTCATTGTAAAGTAGGAGTGACAGCAGTACTCACCTGGTAGGGCATGATGACCAGGTGAATCAATATGTAGTAGGCACTTAACAGAATGCCTGGCACAAATGCTCAGTGAAGATTGGTTCTGGTTACTGTGTTACAGGCATCACCTGAGGGTCAAGCTCTAAAGCTGTGGCTGAGATAGACTAGCAAAGGCTGCTGTAGGGTCAGGCTGATGAAAGGCCCTCTCTGCCTCATTTCAAAATACCACACATGGGGCTGGGAGATAGCTCAGAGGCATAAGTGCCTGCCTGGCTAAAATAGCACATATGAAGAGGAGGCATCAGGAAGTGGGGAGTTAATTGGCTCCTTCCTCCCTTACCATGAAGGCCTCTGCCTGCCCAGATGGAAAGGGGAATGATTGACCGGTGACCCATCACAGGCCCATTTTCTGTTGTGTTTCACTCCAGGCATCCAAAATCACCACTTGCTCATGGAGAAAATCAAAAGGACCAGAAGCAGGAAGGAGGGAGCACCAATAGTTCAGGGGCCAGTTTTCCACCCTGAGGATGGGGGTACGGTCCCTTTGAGGTAGCCCCTGGACTTTAGGACTAAGGTCCCTTCTCCTGCTCCCTCCCATGTCCCTTGTTTCACTGGGGACTCATTTCCTTTTGCCCCACTCAGTGAGCACATAGAGGAATGGGAGGAGAGGCAAGGAATTCTCTCAACTCTGTGCTTCTGTCTGGTGTGCTGTAGACCAGAGCTCCCAGATGTCACACGCACATGCATCACCTGGGATCCTGGGAAGATGTCGCTTCCGCATCCCTGGAGTGCTGGTATGCTGCCTTGCCAGGGGAAGCTAATGCTGCCTTTGGTTGTGCAGCTGAACAATCTAGAAAGGCAAAACCACATAACCTGCCTTTGGTGGTGTTTGATTTCTCACAAGTATGCATTCATTCAAAATACATGTTGTGCACCTACAGTATGCCCGGGCTCTGGGTGAAGAAGGGTGACCACAGCAGACATTAGCCAGGGAGACACAACACAGAACAAGAATTTGTGGAGATGTGGGGAAGCAGGGTACAGAGGCCCTGAGAACCTTCACCATTGGCTTCCACCTCATCATCCTGAAAGACCTCACTATGTATCTAAGACTTGAAGGAGAAGCAGGAGTTGGCCGAGTCAGGCCCAGGGAAGTGTCTGGGAAAGTCTGGACATGCATTTGAGAAATGGCCAGAGTGGGAATGGAGGGCCAGTGACAGGTACATGGGGGGCAGGAAGGCTGTGCCATAGGCAAAGAGGTGAAGGCATCCCCAGGAGGAAGAAAGTCCCAGACTTGGAAGATGACACAGACAGGAAGAACCACCGAGAGGCAGCTAAGAAAACCTTTGTGAGAGAGGTCAGGGACCAGAAAGCTGTGGAAGGCAGAGAAAGAAAGGAACCAATTAGAGACGTGTTGAGGACACGAAATAGACAAGACTTGAAACCCACCAGGTGCAAGGAGAGTGAAGAAGAGAGGAGGTAAAGATGATCATGGGTTTAAATATCTAACAATGCTAGAAAATTCTGATCTATTCCAGCCAATTTTTGCCAATCTTCTCTCTTCCCATCCAATCCTAGTGACAGGACTTGATGTCAAATGAAATACAAAGGTAGAATAAATACAATGGTATGTCCTGGCTGGAATCTTGGAATCGAAAAAGAACAAAACAGTGAGATCTGAATGAAGTCTGCAGTGTAGTTAATAATACCATGCCCATGTTAATTTTAGTCCTGAAAAATATTCCATGAGTTATGTTAATGTGTAAATGTCAGGCAAGCACAGCATGGAGGGAGGTTGAGGCTGAAGAACCGAAAGCTCGAGCTCCACTGCAGCAACTTAGCGAGACCTTGTCTCAAAATAAACAGTAAAAATGGCTGGGGATGTAGGTCAGTGGCAGGGCATCCCTGGATTCCATCCCCATCACTAGAGAAAAGAAAAACAGATGTGGATGTCAGAGAAGCTGTGTGGAGGTGCATGGGAACTCTCCACACTGTCTTTGCAACTTTCTGTATATTTAAGTATAGTTTATTCCAAAACTAAAAGTTTATTTTTCTTTAAAAAAAATGAAGGAAAAGAGAAAACAGGCAAAGAGGATAGAGACTTCAGAACAGACAATATGGTGAGTCAGTGAATATAAAGCTTTCTGCTGTAGCCATACAGAAATGCCACAGGAACTCTTGAAAACATCTTTTTAAAGTGAACCTGGGGGGCTGGTGAGATAGCTCAGCAGACTAAAGCACCTGCTTAAGTAAGCTTAGACAAGTGCAGGGACAGTGGTTCGGTCCCCAGCACCACATGCCATGCCAGCCCGGCCCCCAGAACAAGCTGAGCCATCCAGAGCCCAGATGTAGTGACGCATGCCTGTAGTCGCAGCGCTGAGGAGGCTAAATGCAAAAGGATCACCACGAGTCCGAGCTGCATAGTGAGACCCCGAAACCACCAACTACATTAAAAAATTTAAAATTCAAAAATAAATAAAGTGAAGCTGGAGGATGGGGTGTGGCCTTCAGTGGCAGCGCACTTGCCTAGCACACATGAGGCCCTTAGTTCCAGTGCCAGCACTGCAAACAAATAAAGTTCATCTGGACAGCTAAGAAACTGAGGGGCCACATAGGGGCCAGAGGTAAAGAAAGAGGTGATGTCCAAGCAGGGCCGCCTCCAGTCCAGAGCCCTTGGTAGAATAGGGGCTTGGCTTTTAGCATCTACACAGGGTTGTCAAAACTTAAAGAACCAGCAGTGAATCTCAGAGAGAGATTTTTCCAGAGATCAATAGGTATTTGAGACTGGCATTGCAGTGGGAATACATGTGCCAAAGTAAAATCCAAGCGCATGTTCAGCAGTTGAAACAAGGGGACATTTAACGTGACCTTAACCCGCTGAATCCTCAGTTTCCTCATACATGCCTGGCCCATCATAAGTGCTCCGTACGTGTTGTCCACGACTCCATGAGCTCAGCCAGACACTCTCATGGCTGGAAGGCAGATTCTATAACACTGGACTGCCACAAAAGGGACCCTAGGGATCAGCTAGCTTGACAGCCAAGAGGGAAATGAATGTGCCTGCGCCTCGCAGCGGGCCAGGCAAGGGCTGGGGCCCGGTCTTGGTGTGGCAAGTTTCACCACTGTCCACTGCACGGCCGCATGGATGGTTCTCCCGACCCAGCAAGAGGGTGTACTCAGCCTAGCTGCCTCTTCCGGTCAGGCATCTTGAGTTGTGGTTTTCATGAAAAACTTCCCAAAAAGCTTCTTGAGGTGCTGAGGCTTGAGAGAACTTTATTGTCTCTCTCTCTCTCTCTCTCTCTCTCTCTCTCTCTCTCTCTCTCTCTCTCTGTGTGTAAAATGTGTTGCTTTTCAGCATTAACAACAAATCTAGTGGCATAAAGGCCAAAAGATATAAATAGTCTTGGCTCTACCTTGTCAATAAACACCTGGGAAAATATGCATCCGTGCCAGATAGTCCAGAATTGCAAATTGAAACAAGACACCGTTTTTGCTTATAAAATGTGCACAGATCGCTGTGAAAGCGATGACCCTGTTGCTGGCCAGGGCAGGGTAAGAGCACTTTCAGACTTCCAGAGTTGAAATTGTATTCAGGAGGCAATTTAGCAAATTGTATCAAAGCCCTGAAAAATCTCTCCTCAGAAATTCATAAAAGCTGTATGCACAAAGCCATGCATCTCCGTATTGTTTGTAGTAGATTTTTTAAAAGCAAGGAAAGCAATCTAATTATCCAAAAATGAGGAAATGATTAAATAAATTCTAGGGTGGCCACAAAGGAGTGTATTCAAGAGCTATTTAAAGCAGTGTTTGCAAAAAATGTATCATGACATGGATGGAAAGCGTATTCTGTTTGACTTTAGAATACTGTCCTACCTACAGTAAGTCAATATAATTAGCACTTCATTAAAAACAACTATCATACAAATGTGACACAAGGGAAAATGTGCCAAAGTATTAGCAATTTCAGAGTTCGATGAGCATGTATTTTATAATTTTGAAACACTGAGGTATGCCTGTGCTTTTGGACCTCAGCCTTACAATCGCCAATTAATCATAATGGGGTATGTTTTGCTTAATGTTCTGTGGGAACAACCTGAACGCCCCCATCACTTCCTGCAGTGTTTTCTCACTGCCCCCAGCACTGCCAGAGCTGCCTCAGGTGTCCCTGTGTTCCCTGTTTTGGATAGAGGTCAAAGACCCCCAAACAGTCTCTCCCTTCTCAATGAGGCCCGGCTGGAGGCACTGCCACGGCTCCCTGTTCTCCACAGGCAGGAGCCTGCCAGCGTGGACTCCATCCACAGGTGGGTGCACTTCTCTGTCCTCCATGGCCCAACCAAGAAACCCCCTTTGGAAGCAGGTGTGGAGAATGTTGTCTCCCTTGGTCTTTCTCTCTGGCCATTGAAGCCACTTTTTATCTAGCCCAATTGCTCATTGAAATTATCCTTGGCTGTAGAGGGCAAAAGCATTTAGCAGCAGTCACAAACAGCACTCTGGAAAATCCATCCTTGTAAGTGGCAATATCGTGCTGTGTTCTGGTGTGTATCAGGGAGCTTGACCCGGTCACACAACTGACATATTATACATAGAGAAATATGATTCAAAGAATAACAGTTGGCATTTATTTGATACATGATTTACGTACATTGTCACATTACAGCTCTTTCAACCCTGGTGAGGTAGGTGTCCTCTTGTAATAGACAAAGAACTAGAGGCTCCAAAATAGTAAATATCTTGCTCAATGTTACACAGATACTAAGTGGGGGAAACTGGGCTTTTTCAGTGTGCTGGGGCTCAAAGCCAGGCCTTGGACATGCTAATCCCAGCTCTACCCCTGAGCTACATCACCAGCCCCAGGAACTGAGTTTTGAACCTGAAAAATGAATCCCATGCCCATGGCTCCTGAACTCCAGGCATACTGACAATTTTCGACTTTTTCAGCCTGATCCAGCACTTTCCTCTATACTTCGGTGCACTCTGTTCCCTCCATGAGACATTCTTAAGGTAGGGCCTAGTACAGGTGAAATACTTCCTCAGGCTCTAAGGCAGCTCTGACATCTGATCGCTGAAGTCCCCTCTGACTCCCTGGCACCTGATGACACTCATGACCCTCGTCTGTCAGTTCCTTTCCTCAGCACAGCTGAATAACTGCTCACAGCTGACTGCCTGTTTCTGTGAGTTCTTCTCACAGAATTATACCAGGTGTAATCCTACCTGGTGATTCTCAGTCTACAAATGCACAATCTTGCCTTTGACACTTCCAGTTCTCTAGAGGGTCAGTTCCTTATGTTTTAGAATCATTGTGTTTTGTGTAGAGTAAGTTCCCAAATAAGTCTCTCTATGCACTTTGAGGCTGGCCTTGAACTCACTATGCAGCCCAGACTGGCCTCGAACTTTTGGCCATCTCCCTGCCATAGCCTCCCAAGTGCTGGGATTTGAACCATGTGCCACCACACCTAGATGTGTAGTTGTTTTTGTTGTTTTTCTTTCTTTCTTGATGGATAGTTGTCCTTTGGAGAAAACAGGCAAGAAGATGATTGCTCTGAATATTGTTAATCCAATGCACTAAGTCACAATTTAATTTCTAAGGTAACCATAATAATATCTGGGTAGCATTTTTCTTCATGCTTTTTCACGTTGTTCTTTTCCTTCATAATTAAACACACAATCTGCTTATGAGTACAGAACAGCTGGTTGATACCGGAGACTCATACTGTCATCTTACCTAATAATTCCCATCTTAGTTTCAAGGGACAGTTGAGGTAAGTTCCCTTGATCGCTGCTTCTTGTTACTCGCAGCTGTACCTTGTGTCTTTCCACTTTCCAGTAACTTTGATCAGATGTGAGGAAATGCAATAAAACATCCCAGCAGTTGTCCAGACAGATGCTGTTGGACAAAAATGGCCATGGCGCTAAAATGATCAGATGGCTGGCCTGGGTGGCTGTTTGAAATGCACATCAGCAATCGGTGTAGCAGAGCCCAAAGTACAGGAGAGGCACTTCTGTTGCTTATTCAACTGGGTTAAACCAAGGTCAAAGCGATGACACTGAAAAGTACTGTACCTCCAAAACTTTTGTCACTCTCGTTTTGGATAGAATACACATTCTTGGAGCACCAACAGTGAAGAGTTTGATGAAGACAGGAGAGACATCAAAGAGAAATCAGGCATAGTGCCAGTCAGTGTGGCCCTCGCATCCCATTTGGAGAGGCCAGATATTCAGAAATGAAGAAACAACCAACCAGCAGTCTCTGGCAGGGAGACAGAAATGGGGCCTCAAAGAGAACTGATTTTCCCTTAGAATGTTTATGTCAGGCCATCTTTGTGAGAGTGAGAAAGCTTTTCTCTTCCCTCTCCATTTTCAATTTTACCTGTTAAGTAACTTTCTGCTTAGGACCTTCTGGAGCACCGTGTGGGGAAGAACTCTGAGTGCTGCTAATCTGGAATGGATTAGCAATGTCTTCCACAAACACAAAACCAAGAAGAGTAAATATGTATGCTTTGATTTTATACCACTGCTCCAAGCAAAAGGAAATATTCTGATGGTGGGCATTTTAGTCAAGGTGACACCTTTTAACTTCTACAAGTAACCTTCTCCAGGTTGAGGAAGTAGGGCCTGCAGTGCAGCAGCTCCAGGCTTCATGTCCACATGTGTTCACAACCCAGGAAGGAAGGACCAGGAGAAAGTGGGTCTTTCCCATAGTATCCTTCCTTTCATCAGGGAGGAAAAAGGTTCCAGTACGCCTCCTACAAATTTTCCCCTCTATCCAAGTAGACAGACTTGGTCCTGTGGACAATATAAGCTGCAAAGAGATTGGGGAACTAAAATCTGTTTTCTTAGATTATAATGGATAAAAGGATTGGACATGGGTGGGTGGACAGCGAGTAATGTCTGCCCCATTCCTGTTTAACGTGAAGATGAAATCTGTTTATGCATGCATAACTCTAAACACAGCACCTGGTAGAAATCAGTGTTCAAAGTCTTTAAGTACCTACTTAACTATCTCTCTGTCCATCCATCCTTCCTTACATCCATCTATCTATTGTAATCAGGACTTGCATGGGAAACAATTTAATATAGGACACATAATTTATAGAATTATTTTACAATAGTCACTCAAAGAGTCAAATGTAAAAACAGTACAGGGGTTCTGTCCACACACACTAGAGACACACTAGAGACCCAAAGAATCCAACTGAAGACCTAGATCCCATGGCAATATCCTACATGAGTCCAGTGGGAGGCCGATAGCCCATGACAATGTCTCATGCAAGTCTGTACTAAGGATCTTCCCTGAGAAGGCCTAGAGGTAGAAGCTAGAAAGTCTGCACCAGTGAGGTGAAAGATCTGATCCAGGAGGCTGAGGGATCTGCACTGGAAATGATGCTCAAAGTAAGGACCAGAGCTCCCCCAAAGTGGACCACAGTCATCCTCAGAGACAATAACATCCAAGCTCCTCAGAAGATAATAGCCAACTTGTTATCAGGAAAACGAGTGTGAAAACCTTCTCCTGGGGAATCCACAGCACCCTCTCCCTCTCCAGTTTTCCTTTTTATATTGTTGACAACAATCCCCAGGTGGGTTTCCAGTCCTAGCACCATGCAGATTCAGTTCAGCTGGGGGCTACAAGTTCACCACCAGTTGTCAGTCCACCACACTATTTCTACCCATTTATCCATCTCTAATTCTTTGTTGTTTTGGACAGTAGACTAGTGCCAGGGTCCTCCATTGATTTCTTTTGTTGTGTGAATTATTTGATAAGCTCTTTAAAGTAGGGAATGATAATTCTCCCAAGAAGACATGGGTGCTTTCCAAGGATGAAGAGTTGGTGACTGCAGAGCTTGGTTTTGCTGAGTGGGTCGAGGGCTGACTTTCTCAGGAAAACAGAAAAGATTCTCAACATGGTAGAGAAGAGAATATACAATTTTTCATAATACCTTCAATAGAAACCACCTTGCTTCCTAGTGCTTTCGAGGAGGACTTATATTTTTAGAGAAGAACAGCAATGTTTAATTCTTCTCTGAGCTGCTATGGGTCAAATCCAGAAATGGCCATGTGGAAGTAGCTACATATGGGTGGCCTAATTAAGAAAGAAAACAGGAGAAAATAAAGCAGGATTGCATCATCTCCTCTATTTGCTTTGGTCCAGAAGGCTTACCAAGGACCGCTTTCTTTATTTCATCTTGGTCCTAGGAAAAGAGGCAGTGAGTACCACGCTCCTGTGTTTCTTACATTCTCAGCTGGGAGGAGGTCTTTCTGTATGACCTTGTGAACAGCTGGGTCCCTGGAGTTGTAAATGACGTCTGGACCCTCCTTCATGACCTCAGACAGGTGAGGAAGTGGCATTCATCAGGCTCCATGGAAGCACTGGCCGAGAGTCTACTTTTGTGTAACAAATACATCGCACATGGGCCAGATCACTGCTGTGCACCCAGCACACAGAGAATTCAGACCCCAAGAGGCCACAATTAGCATAAGATAAATGTTGTGAAAGGGGATATGATGGGCACATGCAGTGTGGTCAGAGAAGGCTTCTGTTTTGACTTGGGTTCTCCAAAACCAGACGCCAAAACATAATTAGATATGCAAGAGATTCTTTTGTTTCTGGTCCCAGGGATTGAACTCAGGACCTTGCACTTGCCAGGCAGGTGCTTATGCCACTGAGCTATCTCCCTGGCCTTGAGATTGTCTTTAGGAAAAATGTATGATTTTTTTTTAAAAAAAGAAAAAGAACCATCAGGCATCAGGGAAGTCTTCAAACAGGAATGTGGATCTGAGACCTGTGAAAGGGGCGGCAAAGAAGGATCACTAGAAAGGGCTCAGATCACAGCTCAGTGTTGGCAAGGCTGGAGGGATATTCGAGCCAAGGCCCCTTCAGGAGTCGTGCCCTGAGCAGGAATGGGCCATGCTGGCACCACTGCCCTACCCATGCCAGTCACCAACTGGGAATATCCTGGGGCCATGTGCTCTCACTGTGAATGGGACGATGGGTCCCTCCGCACAGCGGAAGGGGCAGGAGAATTCACTGTGCTGATTGCAGCTGGCTCTTCTGCAGGAGACCAGGACAGCACACATCCATGGCTGCCACAGCCCCTGGGTCAGAGACATTCAAACTCATGTCTGAGCAATACACAAGGCAAACCAGAGGTAGGTCATTCCAAGTAGGGGGCAGCACGGGCGAAGGCCCTGGGGGAGACGGGATCATGGTGCATTCAAGGACAGGAAAGAAGACGGACGCAGAGTGGGAAGGGGGTGCAAAACAGCAGTGAAGAAGGCAGCTGAAGAGGACCAGAGCTCCTGCCTGCTGATGTCACCGCAAACACCACATGAGATTTTGACTCAGCCTTTGCCAGGGCACGCTGCATGCTGAGTCCATTTTATGTGTAGGCTCTTGCCTTGCCCAGAGCACCGCTGGGAGCAGAGTTCCAGATCCGGTTCTCATCCTGACACTGATTAGCTTGGGAACACTTCAAACACTTTCTCTCAGCCTCAGTTTCTCTTTTTGTGAAATGGGGATAATAGTAGTACCTTAGTATAAAAAATAAATGAGCTAGCTATGTAAAAAGCTTAGCATGATTTTTGACACACTGCAAGAGCTCATGAGGAGCCAGGCATGATGACACCCTCATGTAATTCTAGAATTGTGGGAGGCTGAGGCAGAGTTGTGAGATCAAGCCCAATCTGGGCAATTTAGTGATTTAGAGAGAGCCTGTCTCAAAATAAAAATTAAAAAAAGAATGGGGATATTGGTCAGTGCAAAGGCCCTGGGTTCAATCCCCAGTACAACAAAAACAACTTCATGAGGAATGGAAGGAGTTGCCATTAAAGAAGCCAAAGTAAGGGGCTGGGGAGATGGCTCAGTAGAATAAGCACTTGCCTGGCAAGTGCAAGGGCCTAAGTTCAATCCCCGGTTCCGGAAAAAAAAAAAAAAGCCAAAGTAAGTGTGTCCAAACTTAATATGGGTACTTTTTCAAATGAGCTTAGATGTAAAGAACTATATCAAATAGTTATAGATGCAGCTCCGTAGCAGAGCATTTGCTTAGCATGCATAAGACCCTATGCTTGAATCACAACAAACAAACAAAAGCTAAATAAGAAGTCAGAGTAGAGGCAGGGAATATCTCAGTGGTAGAGTTCTGCTAGAATATGGAAGGCCCTGAGTTTGATCTGCAGCACACACAAAAGAATTGTAATAAAAATCCCTAATATTCTCCTTTTTTATGTATTTGGTACAGGCTCTCCCTATGCAGCTCAGACTCATAGTGATCATCTTGTTTTCAGCCTCCCCAGTGCTGGGATTATAGGCATGC
>NW_004524776.1:674243-676220 GCF_000260255.1 Octodon degus
TGAGTTCAATTCCCGGTTCGGCAAAAAAAAAAAAAGAAAAAAAGAAAGAAAGAAAGAAAGAAAGAAAGAAAGAAAGAAAGAAAGAAAGAAAGGTATATTGTAACTACATTACATCAGAATTTAATGGAATTCATGGAACAAGACCTAAGAATAATAATACTAAACAAACAGTACAAATAGAAGGATATTTTTCTTTTCAGTGCTAGGCACCATGTGCTGGGTTCTGTCAAGTTCCTCACACACTTGGACTCACTCAACCCTCACAACAACTCCCTCAAAAAAGATACTAGCTTCATTATATAGAGTATAAGGTGAGACTCAAGAGGGCTGAATGACTTGTCTAGTTTGCTGAACAAGAAAGTGAGTGAAGATGCTCTCTCTCTCTCTCTCTCTCTCTCTCTCTCTCTCTCTCTCTCCCCCTGCTTCCCTCCTTATTCCTCCATCTCTCCCTCTCAGAAGTAGCATGCTATTTCCTTTATATAAAATAGCCTCCATGGGGCTGGCCAAATAGCTCAGCAGATTAAAGTGCCTGCTTAGGCAGAGTGCAGTGGTCGGTTCAATCCCCAACATGCCATGCTGGCCACACCCACAGGGAGGTAGGCACTGAGACAGCAATTTAGACCAGGTGGCATGCACCTGTAATCCCAGTAGTTGGGAGACTGAAGACAGGAGAATCACTATAAATCTGATCTACGTAGTGAAACCCTATAGGCCCTGTTGACCCTAAATACAGAAAAATAAATAAATAAAATAAAATAGCCTCCATAATCATTACTGCTTTGGGGGATAATTTTCTAAAAACCTGGAGAAATAGACAAATGGCTTTTATCCCTGGATGTTGCAAACATAAATTTTTTTTTCACAGTTAATTTACACATTTATTACAACAGCAATCAAATTCCCAACAGGACTTTTCTTGCAATTGGACAGAGTAGTTTCCACACCAGACAAGAAAACACAGACTATTTGGACAAAAAGAAAACAGATGAACACACTCCCACCCCCTGGGAGAGTGCAGCCATTAGGGTCCTGGCTACTAGAGTCACGTGCACCTGGGTTTGAATCCCAGCACTGCAGTGTCATTAGCTTTATGAATTTGGGTGGACCAGCATAAGTTTCAGTTTTCTGAGGAGAGCATGTTTGTTCTGGGGGGAGGAGTGAATAAAATGGGTAAAGTGCACCTGGTAAGCCCTCAACCAAGCATAAGGAATAACGTTAGTATTAATAGTAGTAATGATAGTGGTAGTAATAGCTGTCGAGTAGATTAAAAGTGAAGGCTTCTGGGCAGAAGTGGTGGAGGTGGAGGTGCTAGAGCATGCTCAGATGCTTGATCTTCCTTCTCTTGATTTACTTTCTGCCGTTTGTGGATCTCGGGAAGAGCAGTTTGAATGAACTACACCTCAACCTGACTACAGCTACTGGGATGGGAGCCAGCCCAATAACAGCCTACACATGAGCTCAGAAGAGGACTCTACAACTGAGGTACAGGCCTACCAGTGGCGGGTGTCCTGAGACAAGGGTTCTTACCTGGGGAGGGGCCAAGGTTTGGGGCTGCTGAAAGTTTCAGAACCTTGGAGAGCGTCCAGGGTCACTAAGGGCGGTTGGGGCATGACCATTCTCCAGGTTTGGTTTGGTTTGGTTTTTTAACTGCAAAGACTGAGGAAAAAAAGAATTTCAAAACTATGATAGGAAATGAACAATGATTAATACATTGTGTATTGTTATCTTCAAAGTAGTTGCTCAGATTACAAAATATAGGCATGCATAGGGCTGATGAGATAGCTCAGCAGACTAAGTGCCTTCTTTGGTAAGCACAGGGACCAGGGTTTGATCCCCAGGGCATGCTGAGCTGGTGACTGAGTCTGGGTGTGGTGGCGCACACCTGTAATCCTAGCACTAGGGAGGCTGAAAAACAGAGGATCACCATGAGTTTGAGCTGCTTAGTGAGACCCTGTAGCAAATACATAAATGAAGAAA
>NW_004524776.1:676320-685354 GCF_000260255.1 Octodon degus
ATATATGCATGCATAGATCAAACAATATGGTCCATTATTAAGATGCAGATTCTGACTTGGATGAAAAGGTATTAGAAAGAGACGCATAAAAAAAAATAGACTTGGGCCAGAGAGATGGCTCAATAGAATAAGCGCTTCCCTGGCAAGGGCAAGGGTGTGAGTTTAATTCCCAGTTCCGCCAAAAAAAAAAAAAGAAAAATTGACTTCCATGAATAGTCAGAAAGTGGTGCTTCCATGTCATCTCCCCAGGGCACTAAAGGGCAAGCTTCTAACGCAGGTTGGACTTCTGAATATTACAAGACTATGCGTGGCAAGGCACAAAATTGTGGGTCATGGAAAAAGTGTAGACTTGGGTTTAAGTTCTGGCCCTGGTGCTTTCTGCAATTTTGTTCCTTCTTCTATATAATAAACTTATAATATTTTCTATCTATAGGGGCATTAAGATGTTTGAAGGAGGTACCACTGACAAGCACAATGGCAAGAGCGTTTGTTTGGGGTTGACAGGCATTGTCTGAACTCCAGCTCCAACCCATTAATTATACTGCTCAAGGTGAATGCCTTAACCCCTTTGTGGCTCAGACTCATCATCTTCAAACTGGAACTGATGATTCTTAGCTCACTGGGCTGGTGGATAGGAAGAAAGTAACATACATAAAAGTGGCCATTGTAATGAGGATGCAGTATTGGTAATGACTACTCTTCAGACCAATCATGACAAATAAAAAGTATCAATATTGCCATTTTGCAGGTGAGGAAACTAAAGGTCAGAGAAGTTGAGTGACTTCTTCAAGGTCAAACAGCAAACAAGCAATGGTTTAAGTCTGCTAGAGTCTGAGCCCAAGCAGTTAACAGCCACTCCTTTTTTGCTTCTTTTCATTTTCCTGATTAGGAGAGGAAAGTATGAAATAGTCACTTATTATCCTGGGTGCCATCCTAGAACCCAGTAACCACTGCTGGGCCAAGACTCTGGAGGCTGTTTGTCCTCCTGTTCTTGGGAACAAACCAGCCTTAGGAGAGAATAAAAAAAAACAACCCTGTCAAATATCAGCAAGAAAGAGCTCCTAGAGCAGGTGCAAAGCCTTCTGGAGGGGGCTCTTACTCCAGTGGGGTGGCAGTTACTTTTATTGCACTGGGAACATCTTCACCCACATTCTCTGCTTCTTCCTACTGCAGCTCTGAGGTCATGGAATGATGACACTGTGGCTGGAAGTTCTCTTTGTCTGCAACATTCCATCTCTGAGTGCTCACTGACACCCTCCTGCCCTCCAGAGTGAACTCAGGTCTGGCACTGTCTTGTAGCTCATCCTAGGATGGAGCCAATACTGAATAACTGTGCAATATACATGGCAAATCTTCCAGGCAGATTTTATACAAGCAAACTTCAGTTCTTCAGTGTGGTCACTTGGCCAATGACAGAAGCCCAACTCAACATGGCTTAATAAATCAAAGGATAGTGGATTTGTTGGCCCAGGTGACAAAGGCCAGGGCCTGTTCTGGATTCAGAGTTGGATCAGCCTCTGGCCTCCACCCATCCCTGGAGTGTCACCTTGGCACAGGCTGAGGGCTGGTCCTCCTGAGATGCTTACCCAGGTGGAGAGGGGCTGGAAGTTGATCTCATCTGAGGGGCTCAAGGAGGAAAACAGAAGGTGATGTTGGTCAAAGGGTGCAGACTTTCAGTAAGAAGGTGAATAAGTTCTATCTAATGTATAGCATAATGATTATAATTAATAATATATTATATATTTTAAATTTACTAAGAGAGTAGATCTTAAAAGTTCTCACTGAAAAAAATGTGGGGTCAATATATGACGTGAGCGCAGGGACCGGGGGTCCGATCCTGTGGCCTGCTGTGCCTGCCCCACCCCTGGGGCATGCTGAGACAGCAATTGAGACTGGGTATGGTGGTGTGCGCCTGTAATCCCAGCTCTTGGGAGGCTGTAAACAGGCAGATCACTCGAGTCTGATCTAGTAGTGAGACCCTGAACACCCTGTAGACCCTTCCCTAATATATATATATATATATATGAATGATGTGAATAATAGCTTAATTAGTTTTATTGTGGAAATTATTTTTCAATGGCCATCTGTATCAAAAATCACATTATACATTTCAGTTAGGGATTGGTTCCAAGACCCTTTGTAGATAGCAAAATCTGAGAATATTTAATTCCTTACACACATCCCTTCATCTACTTTAAATCACCTCTAGATAGCTTCCAACACATAATACAATGTGTTATGAAAAATGCTGTCATTTGTATTGTTTAGGGAATAATGACAAGAAAAATAAGTGTACGTGTTAAGTACAGATGCATTTTTTATTCAATACATTCAAACCACAGTTGAATCCACAGATGTAGCATCCTTGACATGAAGGGCTGACTGAATACATAATTTTTGCCAATTTTACCTCAATAAAATAATTAACTATGTCAATATACATGCATATATGCATGCATGTGTGTATATATATATATGTATAAACATATAGGTGTATAGATAACATACAATATGCTGATATATATTAGAATATATATTCTGAAATATATAAGCTCAAAGAGGAGACTGATTCTCTGAAGAAAAACAAAAATATCATCAGACTCAGACACTGCTGGTGAGAACTTAAAATGGTGAAGTCACTGTGGGAACTAGTTTGGCACATTTTTTAAAAATGTTAAACATAGAATTATCATATGAACCAGCAATTTCACTCCTAGATCTATACTCAAGATAATTGGATATAAGTGTTGAAACCCAAGTGATCAAAGCACCCATATTCATCATAGAAAAAAAAAAAAAAAAAAAACCACACACACAGAAAAAGAAAAGGAAATAACCTAAATACTTATCAAAAGATGAATGAATACAAAAAGGTGGTAGATCCATACAGTGGAATGTTACTCAGGCATAAAAGTGAAATCAGAATAATATATTTTTTTTCTGGTACCAGGGATCAAACTCATGACCCCGTGTTGGCCAGGCAGGTGCTCATGTGCCGGACCATCTCCCTGGCCGCTCAAGCGTAAAAATGAATCGAGTGCTAATCTATACAACAACATAAAAGAGCTCTGAAAACGCTGTGTCGCCAGTCACAAAACAACACAGCTGTGCGATCCCATACACACTCCAGCGATGCAGAATGACGTCTCTGGCAAGGATGGATGGCATAGGCAAGGAGGCCCCATGAGACTAAGTCGCCCCGTGGCATGGTGGCTGTCGCAGCCAGCGTACGAACACTCTGCGCTACTCACACACTGACAAGATCACCTGGCCACGAATTCTCAGAATGTGTCCCTATTACCCAGGGACGTGTGGCTGAATGCGAAATGTCTGGAATAAGAAAATCCATGGAGACAGGAAGTAGATTATTCTCGCTTTGGTTGGGCAGAAGAAGGAATGGGAAATGCCGCCAAGGGGCACAAGGTTTCTTTTTTAAGGTGGTAAAGAGGTCCTGCAATTAGATGGTGGCAATGATTGCTCAGCATGGTGAGCGCACTGGAAGTAACTCATCTGCACATTGTCAAGTGGTTAAAATGATGAATTTTACTTTAATTTTTGTTAATGGTACCAAAAGAAAGAATGCATGCCAGTCAGAGAATACAATAAATACTTATTAATAGAAAAACTCTGGACAGGGAGGCAAGAGGCCTGGGTTCAATTTCTGATTTCCAGAGGCTCATTTCTGTTTTAGTGTGGCTGAGGATGGGGGACATAAAGTAAAAGTCTGAGATCTTGAGTATCAGTGAAAGGTGAGGGAAGGGCCAGAGAGATGGCTCAGTAGAATAAGCGCTTGCCTGGCAAGCACAAGGGTCTAAGTTCAAGCCCTGGTTCTGGAAAAAAAAAAAAAAAGTGAGGGAAGAAAAATTACATGAGCACATCAACTGACATTTAGTAAATAATGTACTTCTTGGATTTTGCAGGAATAACCTTCTGAAATGCATGTTTTAAGGGACTTGCCTATTTCTTTAGACTTGCTTCTCTGGGTCTACAATTGAAAGCAACAGCTTTCCATCACTATAATATAACACCTGAGGCAATTAGCTTATAAATATAAAAGGCTTCTGGGAGCTCATAGTCCTGGAGGTTATGAGCCTAGATGGAGCAGCCCCGTTGGCATTAGGACTCTAGTGAGGAGAGCTCATCATCATGGGAGTTCAGGGTGGAGCAAAGCATTCACCTCATGAGCCAGGGAGCAAAAAAGAAGGAGGACAGGCCAGAGTCCTTTGGTCCCCATTGGCAACCTGCCCGCAGTGACCTAAGGACCTCCCACTAGGCTCCAAGCACCAAGATTTGACAAGAACACTGGGGAGCACTACCCAAATTCAAGCCAGAGAAAATACTAAAGGGAGCTCTGTGTACCTGGGATTCCAGGGATGGCACAGCATGTGGTACCAGGGATTGAACCTAGGTCCTTGTGCTTGCCAGGCAGGCGCTAGACCACTGAGCTATCTCCCTGGCCCTGGATTCAGCCCTTAACTGAGTCCCACAACTCCTAGCAATATCAAGGCTCATTCAATCTACCTCCAGAAGCCAGGATGGGTAACTTGGAAGATTGATTTATTTTTTCCTATAGAGAGGGAGCCTAGAGTTTAAAATCAGAATAGCCAAATAGGTATTTGCAAGGAAGCACTCAATTTCAAGATTAGAACAGTGATTTTCCTTTCTCTACAACAGGACATGAATAAGGAAGCTTGTAAAGACCAGTTGTGGACATGTTCCAAGATGCATAACAGTGATAATAATTAGTTTTAAAGGCTGAGTTCAAGGCTGACCCCATAATAGCAGGAATCACTCTTTATTTGCATGCCAGTATGCCCACCAAGAGGAAAGGAGTAGCACAGAGTGAGATCCCAGCAGCTGCGCATCATGCCACACTTTCAGAGTACTGTGTCCATTGTTGTTGCTATGACAAAATACAAAGCAGGGTACTTAATGAAGACAAGAGGGTTTTTAAAAACTCACAGTTGAGAAGCTAAAAGTCCAAGATTGGTCAGACTCATCCGCTTGACCTCTATGCAGACTCTCCTTGGCCAGGTCAGACTGTGGTGGGTGGTGTAGTGAGAAGACTTGGAGAGGGACAGTTCAAACATCAGCCTCTTTTCATAATAATGCTTTCTCAGGGGGAGTTAACCTGCATTAATCTCTTCCAGGGTAATTGCCCCGAAGCAACCTGAAGTAATTATATTCTATGAGGCACCGCTTCGCAAAGGTTCCACCAACTCTTCTATAACAACATTGGGGACCAATCTTCCAACACAAGGACCCTTGGGATACAAACCATGGTAAGTGAACCTTCTTCCATCATCTATGATGACTGCGGTGCATAGAAAAAAGTTAAAGAGTTGTTGCCCTACAAGGAATTACCAACTAAATGAACTGCAGCACGTTCTCCAGTGGAAATTATGTAGCTTTTTAGCTGCACATTCAAAACACATCTCAGATAAGTTTAAAAAAAAAAAAAGATAAAGATGAATTTCTTCGTTCATCTTTCTGAATCTACGGGGGAAGAAAGTGCTGGGTTTTCCTTTGCTCCCTAAGCTGAGCAACGCCTACCTCCCATCTCCTATATACCATTTAATTAACACCTGCCCCCAGTGGTACCAAACAACAACTGGGCATTCAGTAGACTGGTCCTCTGCAGGAAGCTGTCCTTTGCCTTCCACCCACTGGAGTCATTACCGTTCACTTTACAATAGAAAGAACCCTCCAGTCACACCAGCCTGTCAAACCCAAGCCGTCTGGGGGGCGTTGGACAGCACTAATGATACTTTAGGCCCACAGGGGCGAGGCTCCAGCTGCGCTGCGAGCCCAACTGCCCGGAAGAGACGGAAGAACACCTGCAGGAGCCCTCGCAGACGCCAGTGCTGTGCGTCTCCACATGGGCCTTGGCAGCTGAAGTCTGCCGGCACCTCCTTAATGAGGCCCCTCTGTATGCATGACCACCCGTGTCATTAACTCATTACCTTTCACCCGTGCAGGCCAGCCCCATGCCACCTACCCCTCACCCCTACTGGCTGTCTCCTCCTTGAGGAAGAGAGAAATAATGGGGGGAGGGCCTGCAGAGGCCACTGAACCTATTTCATATTTAAAGTTAACCTGACCCACAATGAATTTGGCTTTCTCTTGCCAGAGCATGGCTTTCTACACTGAGTCCAGAGAGATGATTCTGTCTGAGATGTAATCTTCTTCAATGTAAGCGTAGCTCACGAAGTCAAGCAGTTCCTGTGTAAACTGAGGATGCCAAGAGAAGAAATTTGCTGGGACATTTAACTACTGGCTTTTACACCCAGGAATGGGAGCCTGGGAGACTCCAGCTGCGATCCAAATCTGCAGTCATCTTGGATTCCAGCAGAGCCCTCGCACAATTGAGACAGAGAGGAGCGGTCATCTCTCGGGAACTAAATTGTCCCCCGAGCCATTAGGATTTCTCCAGAGCCGTAAACCCAGGATGAGATCCTGGTCAGCTAGATCCAAGCCCCGCAGCATCCCCTTAAAAGTTTGTGCCCTGTCCTTTGATGATGGGCCAGTCTCACTTTTGTCAGCTGCTCAGCTCAAGTCCCCCTCCATCGTCTCCTACTTTCCTTTTCAGGGCCAGCCTGACCATCTCCAGAGCTCTGTCCTCTTCTACTTACCTTCTCCTCAAGATAAAGTCTCTTTATGATTTCTCTTATTTTTCAGATATAGCTTTTGACTCTTTAAAAAATTTGAGGAGAGATTTAAAATAGGATAGAACATAAGTATTGTTACCTGTGTCCATACATGATTTTTAAAAATTTTAAAACATAACTGTTGGCTGGGGAGATAGTTCAGTGGTCTAAGTGCCTGCCTGGCAAGCACAAGGACCCAGGTTCAACTGGTACTGCACGCTGTGCCCACCCCAGAACTCTGGGCAGGCTATGCTGGCCACCAAAACTGGGCCTGGTGGCGCGCGCCTGTGATCTCAGCACTGGGGATGCTGAGACAGGAGGATCACTACGAGTCCAAGCTGTGCAGCAAAACCCTGTACAAAATAAATAGAAAGATCTTTTTTAATTAACAGTATAACTGTTAAACAAATATTAACACATGTGGGAATATATTAAAGAATTTCTTTAACCCATTAATGAAGGAACCAATAGCATGCTAAGCTAGCTTGAAGAAAATAAGAGAAACTGTTACAAATATACACACCAAATTCACACGTGCATATGTGTGCACACATACACACAGGTATCCAGGTACATATATTCAGCAGAAAAAAAAAAAGAATGCTGTTTTAAACCTCTAAATTAAATTTAAATACTAGTTCGTGACCTCCAGAATAATAAAATATTTATGCCAAAAATCAGAAAACTACTATTTTTGCATGACCTACCACTAAGAGTTTTATGTCTTAAATGGTTGAAAAAGAAAATTATTTCCCAGCACTTAAAAATGACTTAAAATCCACAGGTCAGTGCTTGTGTGGCTTCGTGGCTCCCAGTCACATGTACTGATTCACGCGCTGTATGTGGCAGCTTTCCCACTGCAGTATGAGGGCTGACCACACCTGTAAGGGTTGCAAAGCCTGGAATACATATGATCTGGCCCTTACAAGAAAAGTTCCAGAATAATTATCCTACCCTATATCAATAATCTCTGAGGTTATTTTCTCTCTGGATAGAAATCAGATGCATCTCCACAGAACGACTTAATCAATTTTCTACAAGTTAACAGCTAACTTTATAGAACCTGAACTCTAATCAATACTAACGTCAAAGTTACATCCCCTAGAGAATCAGATAATCTTTAAGTGGTTTTTCTTGTTTGATTTTGAAAAGTTAGAGTTTAATCTTTTAATTTAGGTCATTGATCTTTTTTTTTTTTTTTTTTTTTTTTTTTTTTTTTTTTTTTTTTTGGCGGAACCGGGGATTGAACTCAGGCCTGTGTGCTTGCCAGGGAAGCATTTATTCTACTGAGCCATCTCCCTGCCCCCGAGGTCATTGATCTTAACCCTTCAAATCAAAGGTTCATTTAGTAGCACAGATCAGTAACCAACAATTCCTGACCTAAAATTTCTCTGAGGGGTAAGGAATTTAGCCCCACGGCATAGCATCTGCCTGGCAAGCACAAGGTCCTGAGTTCAATTCCTGGTACCAAAAAATAAAATTTCTCTGAGTGACGACTTTTCTTTTTTTCTATCTTTTTCTGAGACAGGGTCTTGCTCTGTGACAGGTTCCAGCCCTAGTATGAATTGCTGAATTATGATGGTCATCTAATATGGCTGAAGCCTTCAAAAAACAGCTTATCTTCCTATAGACCACCTCCCCTCTTCTTCTCCAACTCAGCCCAGGGTGCAATATATATCCTTTTTCCTTTCCTGTCACCACAAGAAAGACCCCAATCAGCTCCTCAGATATTTCTAAACAACCCTCAAACTCCACCCAGAGCAAAAGTCCAGAAAAGCCCAAGTTTTCTTCCTCTCAGGCCAGATCGACCTGACCCATAAGCCCTCCAACCTCTCCGTATCTTTGGAGTTAATAAAGGCTTCTTTTATCTTTCCTGTCTTTTCACTGTGATGTGGAAAAACCCATTACTCTGTAATTCAGGCTGGCCTTGAACTCACTATGTGGCGCAGGATGACCTGGAACTTGTGGCAATCTTCCTACCTCAGCCTCCTGAGTGCTGGGATTATAGGCATGAACTGCCACTAGTGAATGCCCCTTTTAAAATGTAAGGAATTATATAAAGTTACCTAAGGCCTGAACACATCCAGACATAAATTCTTTAACAGAAGTGCCTTTCAAGGAAAGTCTTTCTGTGATGATTCTTTTGACTTGAAACTGGCTTTTCAAGAATGAACACGGGGGCTGGTGAGATGGCTCAGTGGTCTAAGGCACCTACTTAGAACAAGCTTAGCAAAAAGCACAGAGACCGCGGTTCAATCCCCCAGCACCACATGCCACCCACATGCCAGCCAGCCCCGCCCCCTGGTGGGCTGAGCTGGCCACACACACACACATAAATAAATTAAAAAATTAATATTTCAAATTTAACCAGTCAAACACTTGTATTT
>NW_004524776.1:685454-687726 GCF_000260255.1 Octodon degus
AGAGCACAGCAGCCAGGGGGTCAATTCCCCCCATGCTGTACCAGCCCCGCCCCCAGGGCATGCTGAGAGGTGATTGAGACTGGGCATGGTGGTATGCCTGTAATCCCTATGCTTGGGAGGCTGAAAAACAGGAGAATCACTAAGAGTCTGATCTACATAGTGAGTGAGACCTTGTAGACCCTGTACTAAATACAAGAAAAATAAAAAAAGAAAAGAAAAGAATGAACATGGGCAGAGGAAGCCAGGGTCTTCCCATAAGTGACGTCACAAACCCAAAATACCTCCTCACCTCCAAACTCCACCCCACCCCCACCCTTAAAGAACAACACAATCAAAAAGAAACATGCAATCTGTGAAGATGATACAGTCAGGGACTACAATAAGGATGGGGAAACAGCTAAAGTCCTGGGCCCTTACCCATTGCTCATTAAGATAATTTCTGTTTTCTTCAGAGATAGCAGGGATTTAAGAGCCATTTTTGCTATGAGATTCAACTCTTCACTGGGCTTACAATATATGCTCAATAGGTAACTAACATTGGAACAAAGCTTGATCATTATATTGCATCCTTTGTTTCTGTAAATCCTGGGCCAAGTTTCTTCTCCAGTCTGCATAGGGTTATGTTATTTGGGGAATGTTTGTCTGAAACCTGGCCATGCAGAGTTGATTATCCAGGAATTTCCATGTTCCTATCCCCCTTCAAGACAGCCACCAAGATAAGAACTTTACAGGGACAGTCAGCTCCACCCAGAAGGCTCCAGCTGTTATCCCAAACCTGTGATCACTTGGATTCCAGAAAGGGTAGATCCCCATGTGACTGAGACAGCCCTTTCCTGGGACAGAAACCACTCCTCAGCAGATCTGACTCAACACTGAGAAAATGATCATCTGGATCTCAGCCTACCAGCTAATTCTTGAAAACTGGCCTTTCAGCCGGGTGGGCCAATCTGAACCCTCATGTCACAGGGTACCCCCTCCAGCTACCTAAGCTGGAATCATTTGCCATCTCTCCTCTAACTTTCCAATTAAAGTTTCCTCTTGTAAATCTGCACTTCAATTTTAATTTCCTTTTCTACTAAAGCACAGACCCCTGGTAGCGAGCAACAAAGAAATGTGCTATCTGGCCTCCCTTCCTAAGCATTCCTCAACCACTGCCTGACTGGGAAGGCACATTTGAGCTCTCCTGAGCTCCTGGCCTCCTTGTCTGTTGACAAGCAATAAAGCCTTTTCTTTTTGCAAAATCCTAATGCCATGGTATTGACTTCCACGGACATTGGACACCAAACTCTTGCTCAATAACAATTTCCACAACTGTGGAAGCCAAGTCCTTAAAATAAAAATGTTAATGTGTGTATTTATTGTTGATTTGTTTAATGCATCCTATTGGTTCTGTTTCTCTGGAAAATCCTTACTAGCATACCTTTCAATAAATGGTGCATCTGCCCATGAATAATTGTAGCCTAATCAATGACTTATAATCTGGTTAAAGTAGTAACTCATCTTTGAAAAGCAGAAATAAAGGGTAAACCAAGAGTCAGGCAGTGGGGTTCAGTGCCCAGCCCCCTTAAAAAACAGAGCTTTGGAGGGTGGAAGGCACTGCAGACCCCCCTTCACATTCCTCCAGCAAACACCAGGGCTCAAAGGCATTGCTGGCCTTTGGCCTTTCTCAATTTTATTTTCTCAATCTGATAACCCAGGTGGGGCCATTACCAAGTAGGACACAGAATTATCACAAGCACTAAACAGAAGCACAAACTGGGTGCTCCTTAACTTCTTTGTCACTATTGACCCTTCAAGGTGAGAGAAAACCTCAGAGCACAGCTGCCTGAGGGCTGAGCTGGGAATCAGAAGCCACTGTCCTCACTGGGTTTCCACCACGCTCATTGTTCAAGACTCTATCAAGAAAATGGACTCATCTCCCGGCCTACATCTGGACAAAAGTGTAGGTGTGAAGGGGGCTAACAGAAGTCTGAGAATCTGCAGATCTGGTGTGAGAGAGACCACCCGGGCCCATGGATCCTGAATTGACCCAGAGAGCAGGCCCAGTGTGTGAATGAGACCACCTAAGGCCCACTGGATTCTCATTGGACCCAGAGTGCAGGCCCCACGTGGAACCCTTCAGCAGAACTCCCTGCAAAGAGATTAGAGGTAAGACCCACCCAGCTGATTCAGCAGCAAAACATCTTGCTAGAGTGACACAAAGGATGCAACTCTAACGGCTGCAGCAAAAAGAAGTGGAGCACAGCAGCCAGATCCAAGCAACACCCACCTG
>NW_004524776.1:689050-689685 GCF_000260255.1 Octodon degus
TTTCAGTTATTCTTTTGTGTTCAGAAGCAAAATATTTCCATCAGCACACTCTACAAATGGACTTCTCTTCCACCCTATGGGTCATGATTCCATCTGAGTCTACAGGGTGGATTTCAAAGAAAAAGCTGTACCTCAGTCCAAGTGACTCCTGGCCACCAGTAACTGTCACGATCATTATGTGTGTTCACAACACACTAGAACTTTGTGCGATATCCTATCCTCAAACTGTTAGAAATATTGGACAGTCATTTGCCATTCCAGTATTTATCTTATGTTTTACTCTTAGTACTTCTTTGCTATCATGAAAAGTTTTTCTTAGTTCAATTGTTTTGAAACATTTAATTTTTAATTAATTGGTATTTAATTTTCTGAATATTGCCTAATCTTAATTTTTGTTCTAAGATTGATACTATATCTTTGACTTACAATTTATTTAAAAGACATTGTATGATATCTTCTCCTAGTATTAGAAACTCTAAAAAGTATATTTTCATTTTCTGTTGACTTTATATTACTTCTTCCCTGTCTTTTACACACACACACACACACACACACACACACACACACACACACGTATATATGAAAAAAATTACATGTATAACCCAACATAAGATTGGTACAATGACCTTTAAATA
>NW_004524776.1:695759-715479 GCF_000260255.1 Octodon degus
TTGACACAGTGAACTATTATGACTGATCTGTAAATTCTTTCTTCATTTTTATTTTGGACAATTTTTATTGTTATATTCATTTATGTTTGTAAATAATCTATTTTCACTTTGCAATCTGTTTAAAAAAAAAAAAAAAGAATCTGCAGATCTGGAGAATCACAGTTACCGAGATCACAAAGCTTTTTGTCCCCACACAATGGCGAGCTGAGTACAGTCTGCATGGGGCTGTCATTCCTGTGTCGCATGCTCGAAGCCCTGGGAAGACAGGCTGGAAAGAAGATGGGTGCAGAGTGGAGACAGCAAGGACAGAGGCTCCTTGGGACAGCGAGGACCAGGAGGATGGAAGCATCGTGTGGGAGGAGCTGGTGCCCTCCCTGTGGGGTTTAACATGTACTTGAGCCAGTAGCAGGGAGGGTCCAAGGAGGATCCAGGAATCGCAGTCCTGCCTGCTGCCTTAACCAACCAAGTGAGCCAGCAGATAGGAGACACTGTGTGCACTGCCTTAGCCCTGGGATATTATGATGAGCTGTCTCAGTCCTGCAGGCTCCCACCTCCTAGATGTAGAAAGCATGGTGGCTTCCACTCCACTTCCACCCTAAATGTGCTGCACACCATCTCAGGGACTCAGGCTGCCCTGGAACTCCTCACCAAGTGAGTTCTGGGAAATGTAGTTCCACTGCAGCTGAGATGATACAATAAAAATCTACCACAACTTGTTAGCTCTAAATTACAAGCCCAATAAATTTGGGTTAGTGGTATGTGAGCCAAAACTTCCTTTATGGCAGAGTTAGTTGGATTGGGTGTGTTTTAGGGCTATAAAACCATTTGATTAAGAACAACCCTTCAGGATTGAGGGTACAGCTTAGTGGTAGGGCACTTGCCTAGCGTGCAAGAGACCCTGGGTTCCATCCTAGCACTGCCAAAAACCCCAACAACAATAACAACAAAACAAACACTGACTTAAAAAGACAGCTCTTTATATGGTGATGGTGATGATGCTGTCAGGAAAGTTACAAGTGAGTTTTCTTTTTCTCTTTGCAGTTGTTGAAGTATATTGGAAAACTCCTAGGCTACCTCTTTCTTCACTGCTTCTAAATAGCTCAGTGGATTAAAGTGCCTGCAATCAGGCACAGGGCCCAGGAGTTTGATCCCCAGGCCTGCCATGCTGGTCCCACCCCTGGGATGCACCGAGACTGGCCGTGGTGGTGCAGGCCTGTAATCTCAGCTCTTGGGAGGCTATAAACTGGAGGATCACTACAAGTCCCATCTAGTAGTGAGACCCTGAACACCCTGTAGACCCTTCCCTAAAATACCCCCCAAAAAGGAAGAAAGAAAGAATTGAGAATATTACCCATACGAAAAAATGGAGTTCTGATGCACACCATAACACAGATGGTCCGTGAAAATAACATACTAAGAGAAAATAAATCTAACACAAAATAACAAGAACTGAGGTGAAGCACTCAGAATAAACAAATTCATGCAACCAAAAGTAGATTAAAGCAGGTTAGAGAATGGAAAATCATTACTTAATAGGCACAGGAGTCCTCTTCAGGATGGATGGAAGAATTCTGAAAATGAATAGCAGTGAGTGTTGCAAAAGCATTGTAAATATACTTAATATCATTGAACCACGCACTTTGAAAAATTATTAAAATGATACATTGTATAATGTATTTCAAGCATTTTTATTTTTAATTGACACATAATAATTATAAATACTCCTGGGGTCCAGTGTGACATTTCACTACATGTGCACAACATGGGAATGAGAAGATCAGGATAATTAGCAGATCTATCAGCTCAAACACCTTCATTTATTTGTATTGGTAACATTTAAAATTTGCTCTACTAGCTATTTTGAAATAGGCAATTAATCACTGTGACTCATAGTTATCCTACTGTGCAGTAGAACACTTGAACTTATTATCCTTATCCAACTTCACCCCTAGACCATCTTCTCTCCACCCTGAGCCTCCACACATTTCCCAGGTTCTGATAGGCATTGTTCTTTTATGCATATTTTATCACAATAAAAAATAAATGGTGTTTGAAACTGTCTCATTGCTATCTGTTTATCAATAAAACTTTGAAAAAAAATAAAAAAATAAATGGTGTTGGGGGTTGTGATCATGAACCATGACAATGTTGACTAGAGTAAGATTAGTAAAGATCTGGGTGTGTCTGTGGATGGTTGATATGGAGACCAGCAAACTGAGGGGGTAAGACCCATCCCTGATGAAGGTGGTACTAACCAACAAGCCTCTAGCCTGGACAGAATAAAAAGGGAAAGGAAGGAGTGTTTCCCTTTTTGGAGGTGCTTAGTCTTCACGACTGCCTTTGGACCCTGGCCTCTGGGTCCTTCAGCCTTCCAAAGCAGATTTTTTGTCTCTAACACAGTAACTCCACAGCGAGCTTTCTGATCTTCAACCTTTGACTGGTACTGAATCTCCAGGTCTCCAGAGCTTAGATGGCTAATTGAATTCCACAGATGGCCACTGTTACTCTTCCATTCCAGATCCTGTGTGTCTATCTAGTAATTCCCTTTGTGCAATTATAAGTGTATTTTCTGTATTATACATGTATTTTACATGTGTAATTATACATGTATTTTATGATTCTGTTGCTGTAGAGAATTCTAATACAGAGATATAGCTCAGTGGTAGAACATTTGCTTAGCATGTATGAGGTCCTGGATTTGATCCCTGTCTTGGTCACTTTTCTCTCATTGAGACAAAATATCCAACACCCAAATGTAAGGAAGGAAAGGTTTATTTAGCTCACACTTTGTGGAGGTTTCAGTCCATATTCAGCTGCCTCTAAGGCAGAGTGACACATGGCAGAGGGCAACAGTTCATAGCAGTGAAAAGCAGCAAAAGCAAAAAGGGAGGAGCAGAAAAAGCCTCTTTCCTTTCCTTATATTGCATCCTAGGGTGGGTGTAGCCCTCACACCCATAATCGAAGCATTGGATGTGAATCAATAAAAAACTGTGAAATATCTCAGAAGTGTAAGGGTTTTCCTGGCAAGCATAAAGACCCAAGTTTGATCCCAGTAGTCCATGCCATGAGGCCTAGAACCCCAGGGCATGCTATGACAGCCCCAAAAGTGGGAGTGGTGGTGCACGCCTGTAATCCCAGTGCTGTGAGGCTGAGACAGGAGGATCACTATGAGTCTGAACTGCATAGAGAGACCCTATATAAAATAAATTTTAAAAAATATTCTAGAAGTGAGCCCCATGACTGCATGAGGCTTTGGGGGGCATCTAGACAGAAGCCATAACATAATCCTCAAACTTCAAAGGAAGGAAGAAAAAGTGACAGAAACACAAAAGGAAAGAAAGAAGAAAAAGTCAAAAAAAAAAAATGGAAGGAAAGAAGGAAAAGGGAAAGAGAAAGACAGACAGACAGACAGACAGACAGACAGACAGACAGACAGACAGACAGAACAGGCCTCCTGTATACCTGGGAAAGCATCTCTCCTTCCTATGATGCCTCATTTAAAAGATCATTCAAGGCCCAGGTTGAAACACTTGCAGGAACCCCCAACTGTAGTCTCCTAATTCTGCCTCCTCCCTGTAGATGTCAAAACCCAGCTGGGCAGATGGAGGGCCATTTTTATCCTGGTCTCCAAGGAATTTTCTCAACAAATAAAAATAGCTTTGTTCAGAGAATTTCCTTTTAACCGGGCAAATTTATTTCCAGCCAAAGAAGGAAGGATCCCCACTAATACCATGGATTCCAAGGAGCCAGAAATAACATGCAGCTCTGAGTCCCTACACGGCAGTGACTGACTTGCTACCCACCACCTTCCAGACAGCCTGCACTCTCCCATTGACTCACCAACATTTAATCAACCTTTAAGGGACCCCCTGGGGTTTCTTCCACCAGGAAGAGTCTCGCTGTCCAAATATATTTTGCCCACAGCTGCAGGAAATTTCTCCTTTTCCTGCAGCCAAAATATACCTCCCATTTGGCCGTATTCTTTCCTGGATTCCACAGCTACAGCTAGATCTAGTTGTCATTCTGTCACTGACACCACCATTCACAGCACACACGCCATGTGCCAGGCAGGATGCAACCCTACTTACGTGAACCTCCGTGTTTGCTCATGACAGCAGTTCTATAAGATGGGCCCTAGACTTATTTTCATTTATGGATAAGGAAACTCAGGTGAAAAGAAGTTAAAAAGTTTGCTGAAAAGAACAGAGTTGCTGGAGGGTAGCTCAGTGGCATAAGCACTGCCTGGCAAACGCAAGGTCTTGAGTTCAATCCCCAGTCAAAAAAAGAACAGAGTCAACAAATGAGAGAAATGGAGCTTGGATTCAACTACAGTGGACCCTGGAAATCCAAGGGAAATTCATAGGAATTACATTCCTAGAGCACCTGTGAATTGTGAAAAACGATGAATTTCAGATATGGTCAGAAAAATGCTTATAGATGCCTATTTTTATAGTTTAAACTCTAAATATCTGATGCCACCCACAGTTATGTGATTTAATTTAATAAAATGCTGTATAGGGCGGGCCTAATAGCTCAGTGGACTAAAGCACCTGCTTAGGCAGACCCAGTCCCCAGGGTTTGATCCCCACATGCAGTGCCAGCCCTGCCCCCGGGGCATGCTGAGACAGACTGAGACTGCTGCGCAAGGTGGTGCGTACCTATAATCCCAGCACTTGGGAGGCTGTAAACAGGAGGACCACTACGAGTCTGATCTGATCTACGTAGGGAGACCGTGTAGACCCTTACTAAAATACAAAAAAATAAAATAAAATGCTGTATAAATGAAGCCCTTAGAAGGTACAGGGCATCTGGACAGCATCTTAGGGCTCTTAGTGTTTAAGAACAAGACTGAGAACATTGGGTAGCTGCCCCCAGTACAGCTACTTGTTATGATGCAGGAATTCTAGGGCATCTGCGGAGATGGGTTCCAGGGCAACAGCTAATCAGTAGCAAGGAGAACTGAATAACACTCTCCAATTGGCTATTTGCAAACTTTCTGAAAGGAAAAAAAAAAAAATACTGCAGAGGATAATTGCAGTTTCCTTGAAATTGAAAGGCTTATGTAGGACAATTATTAGTTAGGTTCAAAGGAAAAATCTGTGAGGGACCGGACCCATGAACCCTGAATCACAACTTCATGGGGGTATAGCGGATATCTGACTCCACAGCCTATTCAGAAAGTGTTAAGCCTTGGATTCCGTGCTTTTAGATTGTGACCCTCAGACAGATACACACTTTACATACTGACCCAATTCACACCCACATGCACACAAATACACACATAAGCAAAATTTCACAAAATGATACACCTTTACTACAAGTGATGCATTTTTTTTTTCCTGTTCTACTACTTTATGTTGTTGTTTGTACTGGGAAATGAACTCAGGACCTTTCACTTGCCAGGCAGGTACTGTGCCTCTGAGCCATCTCCCTGGCTCGATTATATTACTGGGGGGCGGGTGTTGAGACAGGGCCTTGCTCTGTAGTACAGGCTGACTTTCAACTCACTGTGTAGCCCAGGCTGGCCTTGAACTCACAATAATCCTCCTGTCTCAGCCTTCTGAGTGCTGGAAATACTGGCATAAACCACCATGCTTGGCTTACTGTTCTATTATCTTAATAACATATTTTTAATATGGTAAAATGCCATAAGATAAATTTGCCATCTTAACTATTTAATGGGTACAGTTCAGTAGAATTAAGCATATTCCTACTGTTTTTTCAAACATCTTCATATCTGCTATGGTTTATGTCTAGTTGTCCCCCCAAAGCCTCATATAAGTCATGGAGTGGACTTCTAGAGTTTGTGATTAACTGATGATCCACAGGGATCATGAGTGTGAGAGCGTCTGGGATTATGGGTGTGGGTGCTACACCTGCCCTCGGCAATAACCTAGATGCCACATGAGGGAGACAGACTTGCTCTCTGTGCCCATTGTTGCTGCTGCTCCTCCCATTTTGCTCTTGCTATTTTGTTGCCTTCTGCCACCTCGAACTGCCGCCCTCTGCCATATGCCGGTCTGCCATGGACCCCTCTAAGCATGGACTGAAACCCCCAATAACTGTGAGCTAAATAAACCTTTCCTTCCTTAATTCTGTGTGTCAGGTATTTTGTCCCAGCAACAAGAAAAAAATAACTGAGACAGATTCTCTTTTCATGTTGCAAAACTGAAGCTCTGGGTCCATTAAATAGTTAAATAATCCCTCACTTTCTGTCCCCCAACCACTGGCAGCCTCCATCCTACTGTAACCGGCACTATAAAATAGAACTCCAAACTTTTTCCTGCTGAGCACATAGCATCCCCCCCCCCCCCGGTCCAAAAGAAATGACAGCACACGCAGATGCCAGCCCCAAGAGGCCAGGAGCCAGGCTTGTTTTCACAAGAAAGAGACAGAAGAGCTGAAGGTGCCCAGAAGTGGTAAAGCAAGTACATGATCTGCATTATTCATGTTCCCCTCCCCTCTGTTCCCTATACAAGAGTCCCTTGCCCACCTGTACACAGTGAGATGGTGATTGGAGGCTGAAAGGTCTCTCCGACTCTGCAGAGCTGGCTCTGAATCAATCTGTTTCCCGTTTACTCAAATATATGGCCGCCTTTAAATCTGGTCAGCAGTGACCTGAGCATATGAGCCTAAGCAACCAATAAGACGACCTTCTGTCCCTGTAATTTTGACTGTTCTTGGTGTTGTAGGCAGCTGAGTTAGACAGAAATATTACAGGCAGTCAGACAAAGGGCATAGCCCTGTCACAGCCATTCCTCCTTCCATAGTCTTAAGAAAGGTAAAAAAAAAAAAAAATAATAATAATCACAGAACTCAGGAGATCTCTGATGCACTAGGCATGCCAGCTCTCCTACTGGACCGTCAGTCACTTCTCTCTACTCACCTCTCATTAGAGGTTCATAAATATGTACTATATGTCAGGTATGTAATTAAGCTCAGCGTGAATTCCGGACTGAGAGCCCTGGGGTGGCACAACACCCTAGTCAAGCGTTCCTGTCAGTCTCACCTACAGATTCGGGGTGGGGAGGGCACCTGGGCTGAGGTGTGTATGCTTTCAATTCTGAAAGTTTCTCTGTGCTGCGACCTGTGTACATGCTTTTACTTGTTTGTCATCGCATCAGCATCCTTCTGTCTGTGCCACTTCTCTTGTCAGCTTGGACTTGCCCTGAGCACCCCTTCCGGTGATTTCCAATAAATGCGGCTGTTTGCCCCTTGCTGCCTAGGGCACACTTTGCAATTCATTGCTCATTGTACGCAAGAGCCTGGACTACATCTGTCCATCACGTGGTAACGTTAACGAGTAGCTCCTTCTAGAAACTGGCTCAACAAATAAATGTTCTCAGGTTTGTGATGCTCTTGTCTCATCCTGGGGTTGGATTTCAGGTTTTTTGTTTCTTGTTTTTTGTTTTTGTCTCAAACAAAGAACTGAATAAAACAACCAAAAAATAGTAGCAAAATGCAAGGTGTGGAGGCTGAAAATGGGAGGATCACTACGAGTCTGAGCTGCATAGGGAGACCCTGTACCAAATACATAAAGTGAAAAAATGAATAAATAAGTAAAGCAACTACTGAAAGACTTTTTGCTACTTGTTGTCTATATACCTTATAGCTTCCCCCCCTTTTTCTGTATTTACTTGATTTTCTACAGTGAAATGCTTTAATTCCTCTGTGAGTGCATTCTATAGCTATAAGGTATAATGTTACATAATATCCTAATTTGAATTTATACCAGTTGAACTTCAATGACATAAAAATCTGCTGCTGTATAGCTCCATCCCCAAACTCTTCCAGTTGATGCTATAAACTTATACCTTTGTATATTATGTGCCCCCAAACATGAGCTAATAAATTCCTATGCATTAATCTCTTAAACAATGTAGAAAACAAAATTTGGGATTACAAACCAAATCTCTTAGCATTGTCCTCTGGCATCCATAGTTTCTGATGGGAAAGCAGCTGATAATCTTACTGTGGATCATTCACATGGCATGTGTCCTCTCCCCACCGCCATCTCTCTGTCTCTCTCCAAGACTGTCTCTTTGCCCTCGGTTTCTGACAGTTTTATTATGATGTATCTTGGTGCGAGTCTTTCTGAGTTCATCCTACTGTTTTTCAGTCAGCCTAGGGTTCTTCTGCTAGATTCAGACGGAAATTGTGACTCAGCAGAGTGCAGCTCTGCTAGCAGGCCTGATGTCACCTGATAATGCTGGGTAACGCTGGATGCCAACAGTTGACAAAGCCAGTTGACAGTCTGGTGCCAGCTTATGCCAGACACTGTAGGCTGACTCTCCAGGTGCTGGTGCCTGCAGCTGGTCTCCACTGGCTAGAGGTCTCTAGAGCACTTCGGTGCTAACAGCACCTGGTGTTCGTTGCCTTTTTTATAAGTCAGCCACTCTGTCCTCACTCTCAGGATAAGCAGCTTGAGCAGCTGGGGCAGATTTACCCAATTCTTGGAGCCCACACTGCCTGAGAAATAAATCATGAGCAGATTTACAGGACCACCAAAGTAAGCCTTTAATGGGGCTTGGTTGTATTTCAGACAATATACTTTTCAGTTGCAGAATTTCTTATGGGCTCATATTTAGGTTTCCTATCTTTGTGTTGATACTTCCATTGTATCCAATGGCCTCTTTGACTTTCAGCCCATCTTCTTTAATTCCTTGAACATCTTCGAGATAACTACTTTAAAGGCTTCGTCTAATAAATCTGGCATCAGATCTTTCAGGATGGTTTCTGTTTGGTTGTTTATTTTACTTTTAATGGGATGTATTTTTTTTGTATGTCTTATGGGGTATTGTTGTGGTGGTGGAGGACCACCTGGCTGACTCTCCTGACAAGTCCATGTTACCCCGCTCCCACAGCTCCCAAAAAAGCATATGTGAGCAGGAGGGGATGGAGAGCCGAGCTCCATGCTGTTAGCTCAGATCAGGCCTACAGATAAGAGGCTATGACCTGCCAGGGCATAACAAATTACACATCAGAGCTGAAGATCAACCCAAAAATATTAGATTCTACCTCCAATTGTGTAATGCAGATTGCTCCTTCTGCACGACCTTCTCTCGGCATACTGCAGAGGTGATTTCAGGCCCCCAACCCAGCCCAGCTCACAGCACTCACCTACTTCCCACCAGTCTCAGTCACTCCTCCTCAAGCCTCTCCCCTCTTCATGAATTTATTAATGAAGGTCTGGCCCTGAGTTAAGGCCTTTGTTATGTTAGCTTGACTTAGGACCCCTTGGCTCCCTGTGACTGCAAATGTGCCTTAGTGTCTCTGTTCTCACCTTGCGTTGCACTGGAAGTGGTAGACTGGAATTAATTCACTAGAATTCCTATAACTTCTCATGGGATTACAAATATAAACTTCTCAGACTTTTAAGAGGACTAGGAAGGGCTCCTTATAGTTGTTGTTGTTATTATTGTTAATGACATTTGGATTTATTGATGTAGTAACTGTAGAAATTAGACTCTCCTCCTTTCCCAGGGTTTGCTGGTTTTCAGTTTCGTTTTTTGGTTGATGTGGGCTGTGCCTGTGCTAGTGATCAGCCTGAGATGTAACCCTAAGATCTTTCCTTGTCGTGTAAGTGCAATGATTTCCCTGCTTACACATGATAACCTTCTCAATTCTTTTAGTATATGTGGTTGCTCTTTTTAAAAATGTGGTTGCTTTTGAATATCCTAAACTGCAGTTTCTCATATGGGGGAAAAAATGAAGGGGAAAAGTGAATTTAAAAGGGGTGTTGGGGCAGTCTAAGTACCCTCCTGGTAAGTGCAAGGACCTAGGTTTGATCCCCAGTACCGCATGCTGTGCTGGCCCCAGAATTCCAGGCATGCCCCATGGGCCCAAAACAGGGTGTGGGGTGCTTACCTGTAATCCAACACTGTGGAGGCCGAGATAGGAGGGTCACTATGAATCTGAGCTGCATAGCAAGACCCTGTATCAAATAAATAATTTTTAAATAAATAAAATAAAGGGGGCTTTGGCTCTGAACGTTCCTTGTTGGCCGCTCGAGACAAGGAAGGGGCTCATCACAGTGGTAGCTGCCCCTCATGATCACAAGCAGCTGTCAGCAACCAGCACACAGACCCCTAGTATTTTGCAAATAAGGTCCTTTTTGTCACCTTAATTCCCATGAGCTGCCTGAAAGCTGCTAAAGTCTGGTACACAGTTGCCCGCATGGGGTGGGGTGGGGACTGCTACCTTGCTGTGAGTTGAAATTAACCACAATGTAGAATCCAAGCCTTCCCTTGAAGTCATGATCCTTCAAACAGACTCCAGATTTCCCCAATAATTACATCAGATGGATTCTGCCAGTGCAATTATTGTCTAGATTGGGAGATAGATTCCTGGTCCGTCCTATTCTGCCATCTTCCCAGAATCCTCCTCTAATTGTTTTACAATTGGTTACAAGCCACTGAATTTATTCCCCAGCCCACTAATAGATAGCAGCCTGCAGTTTGATTAAAAAAAAAAAAATCTCTGCACCAAGCTATACTTAGTCTACAGCCCTTAAACATACAGGGAGCAGCCACTCAGAGCTAGCTGCTAAATGTGAAATATCAAGAGAAATAAAATATGGCCCACGGCTTCAGGGCAGAGGCAGAGATATGAAAGACAGAGAGGAGATGACTCATATTATTTGAACATGTTTAATAGACCAAGTTACAGGATCAGAGTGTGTCCGTGATAAAGCACATGCTTAACATGCACAGGCCTGTGGGTTCAATTCCCAGCACCCACAGTGATACAAGACTATTTACCATGTGTACACAGTGCTGCTGCCTTTCAGAACAACTTTATGAATTAAGCCACTGCTTGACAAACTGATATGCACATGAGCCTTCTAGGGCAAAAAACTTTTGCACAGTAAATGTGAAAGATCTTCGTTCAAGCTTGAGACCCACATTTCTAACAAGGTCCGCAATAACCTTGATGCCACTATGTAAGGGCCACTTTTGAGCAGCCAGGAGTTACTAATTTTAAAAAGGTTTACTGCATCATTCCTTTGTACGAGGTACCACGCTGAGTTCTCAGAACTGGACTGTGAAGTCACCACTTGAATGCAGAGCTGATTTTAAAATGCTTGCTTCTGTCTGAGGAAGTGGAAGCACCTATTCCTAAAATTCGGAAACAAATGATCGCAACAGGCTGGCAGGGGATGTGTGCCCGGTCAGGGCCAGGGCCAGGCACTGGCTGGGGGACGTATAGCTAATCCTAAGGCCTGTGTAGCTGCCATGGAGGACGCAGGTTGATGTAGAGCTAGTAGTGCTCAGGGCAAGCTGCTGCTGGCACCCCTAGTTCCTTGCAGTGAGAAGCCTCTGATTCACAGGGCAAGTCCTGTGCACAATGCGCCCCATGAGGTAGCGTTTCCCGCAGCGTCGCCGACTATTCACTCTGGAGCTTCCAAATGAGTCCTTACTGCCAGCCTTGCCAAGCCACACAGTGGGTCCAACCCCCCAATGTCTCCACAGCCTGTGATCTGTCGATCTCAGATACTTACCCCTCAGCAAGACCTGCGCTTAAAAATCAAAGCCACCGCTCCTCTGAAATGCGCAAATATTTATTCCAATCACTCTTTGCAATTTGTTTTGTATGATTTCTAAAGCTGGAGAGTTTCCAACCACAGGGAATGAGCTGGCAAGACCAATGACTGCAAAGAGACTCAGTGTCCTTCAGCAGGCACAAATGAACACCAGCCATGTTTGATTTCCTGTGGCAGGCACTGGGAGCACAGAGATTCAAGAACAAGAAACGCGCCCCAGGGCGTCATTGGAGCTGGGGGCTGTCTCTCTGCTCAAAAAAATAGCTCAGAGAAAATCTAAGCAGCCAGTGACCACATAAACTGATGCTCCGACTCCATGGTAAGATAAAGGCACTCAAGCCATTAGGAACACGCCACTGTTCACTCTTCAGACAGGAAGGAAGATAAAGGAGAGCATTCAGTGTGGGAAACGTGAATCGCAGGTGCTCACACACGAACAGGGCTGGGGCTTGTTTCCTGAGGCTTCCTGGAGGTGACCTGACAGCTTCTATCTGGAAGTGTTCAGTGGCTACCAATGTGGTCATTTTTTAACCAAAAACTCTAGCAATAAAGAAGACTCCAGGTAAGAGTGTTGCAGTCTGTGATCCAAATAACTGTGCTTTGGGACTCCCTGGCAACTTGTGAAGGAATGGAGAGCTCAAAGTTAGCCTGACTCAGCCACTTGGCCAGAACTCACCTCAAAAAGAGACCGGGGCCAGGGTGGTTTAGCAGGAAAGCACTTGCCTAGCATGTGCAGAGCATTGTGTTTGAGCCCCAGTGAAGAAGAGAAAGGAATGGAGGGAGGGAGAGACAGAGCGAGGAAGGAAGAAGAAGGGAGGAAGAAAGGAAGGAGGAAGAGAGGGAGGGTGGGAGGGAGGGAGGCAGGCAGGCAGGCTGTTGCTACATAGGAATGTTGTAAAGGTGAGAGGGAATGCAGATTCTATCATATAGTTAGCTTTCAACTAATGGTAGCTATTATTATTATTATTATTATTATTATTATTATTATTATTAACAAACCTAAGAATTCCAGGGTTCTTGAAAGTATGCAGCAGATGGTTTTGTTGGAGAAATGACAGCCAGCCTCCTCTGGTGACTGCTGTGAGTCCCAGCACAGCCCCTTGTATAGACGGGATCGTGCAGGGGGCAGCATCCTTCTCACCAGCAGAGACTGATGTGGTGCCCCCTTAGCCCCTAGGTCCAGCTCTCTCCTCTGTCACACTGGGTTCCCCCACCAGAGGAGTTCTTCCAGCTCTGTAAGGACTTTGGGCTTAATACATTGAGCAGAAGCCCCAAATGTCTGTTATTTTGTCTTGGGCTAAACTGAGAAAGGGCAGAGACAGAAGGAAGGAGGACGGGACTGGAAGGCGAAAAAGAGAGGCAGATGCTCCATGCCATGCAGGAGACAAGCTGCTACAGGCGAGTCTGAAAGATGGCTTTAAGTTCTAAAATTTTTCTCCCAGTTTTTGTGGGCTCAGAAGTGAGCACTCCATGCAGGTGGGATAACTGCAACCCATGTGCCACGGAGTGGTGAAATTTCCTTCCATTTTGTTGCGTATAATAAACGATGTGCCTCTTCACCTACCATTCCCCCTTGGGAAGGAAAAGAGGCGCACCAAGAAACCTCGTGAGTGTGAGATGCTGCAGTTTCCCCCGCCTCACCTCTGGCCATGTGACACTGGCCAAAAGTTCAGCTATGTGTCTACATCTCACCACAAGGGTCTGAGAAACACACCCTGCAGACTTGGCCACTCTGTGCTCAGTGAGACGCTGTTGCGAGAGAGAAATGGGGGGAAGTGGGGCACAGTTACTGCAGAGCAGCTGGTGCTGCTTCATAGTACATGGAGAATATGAGGAAAGAGGGCCCAGACAGATACAAACACTTGCTCGAGAGCACACAACTTGATAAAGGAGGAGCTGGACTAGACCGGGCTTCCTGGCTCCCTTATCCTTGTCGCCCAAAGTCTCCAAGATCGTGGGCCTCAGAGACCAAGACAGGGCTGCAGAGAGGCGGTGGAGTCGTGCCAACAGCTCTGCCATTCAGCAGCGCACCTGGCTCTCCCTCTTTGTCCTTTTTGCACCTGACTGTGAGCTCGAAGAGAGGAGGGTTAATTCTGCTCCGGTCCCCACCCCCAGGGCCACAGTTAGTGCTACACGGATGTTGTCAGTGAGTAACTGCGCACACCCGTGAGAAGGCCCGGGGAAGAACCTGATATCGCAAATGGATGGTTGACCTCTGACTCAGTTACCCTTCTCCTGTTGCTGGGACAAAATATCCAACACCTAGAATGAAGGAAAGAAAGGTTTATTTAGCTCACAGTTTGTGGAGGTTTCACAGTCCATACTCAGCTGGCTCCAAGGCAGAGTGGCACAGGGCAGAGGGCAGCAGTTCAGGGCAGCAGAAAACAGCAAAGAGCAGAGGGAGGAGCAGCAGCTGCGGCCTCTCCACTCCTTATATCATGAGTAGGCTACCCTGGGCTCGGGGTGTAGAACTCACACAGTGTCCATGCCCTCCTCTTGTACAGGATGAGGATGATTACAAAGTAAGAACCCTGGATCCCTGCTGAGTCACTTAAACTTCTGAACTTCTCAAGTGGACACAATGAATCAACCAGTGCAACCTATTAGGAAAACAACTTGGATTTCCTTTTCCACCTCCCTAGAGTAGGATGACCTTCCTAGTAGCTTCCATGGCACCTGGCTGGATGCCCAGTCTCATCACACTCCACTGTTGTGATCTCTTGACACTGGTAGCCACCCCCACCAGAGTGAGACTTGAGCCCAGAAGGGCCACTTTATTAACCAGTGGCATTGCAAGGGTGGGGTGAAGAGACTCTGAAACTGGCTGCCCAGGTTCCAAGCCTAGTATTGCTCGTAACCAATCCTGTGGCCTTAAGCAAGTGAGTCAACCTCCCTGGAGGGGAGCTGTATTATTAAGTTTTCCATTACTGTGACAACATGCCTGAGATAATCAACTTAAAAGGAAGAGAAGTTTGGGCCAGAGGTGTAGACACAGGGTTTAGTCCTTGGTGGGGGAGAGAAGAGAAGAGAGAGAGAGAGATAGAAAGACAGAGAGACAGAGAGAGACAGAGACAAGAAGAGAGATAGAGACACAGAGACGCAGAGACAGAAACAGAGACAGAGAGAGACTCTTGCAATCATTCCAGACAATAGCAACTTACACAGCTTCCTGTTGTTCTCCAACCACAAAACCAGTGACCCACATCATGTTCCAGCCTCCTCCAGAAGCCCTCAAATCCTCCACTGTGTATTCCAAGGTTTCCAAGGTCAGAAGCTAAAAAAGGTCTTTCCACAAGAGCTAGAAATCTCTCCAGAGTCTGGCCACAGAGCCCACGAAGCACACTGGGCTCAGCACTTGTGAATCTGGTTCCTTCTACCACCTGGACCTCTGTCCCCCTCATAGAGCATTTGCCTGCTCAGAGCCCTTCCCATCTCTGAGGTCACAGCCCTTTATTCCTGAGGAGTGTTCAGCTGAGTCCCCACTGACGGATCTGCCCTGGGCTCCAGGAAGAGCCCGATCCCAGCCCAAGATCCTCCCACAAAGCCACCCAGGAAGAAAAGGGATGAGACCCTGCGTAAGAAGTGGGACAAGACAGACAGATGCTTGGCTTCCACATCTACCTGGTCCTCTCCAGCCCAGACCCGTTGACTCCAGACTTTCCAGAACACCTCCCTATTCTGGAGGCCACGAAAGTCACAATCCCAGGGAACTCATTGTAGTTAACTAATAAACACCTGGATGTGTGTCTGAGTCCTGTGCCCACACTCTCCACTGGGCAGGTTGTGTACTTACCAGCCCAGCCCATCATCTGAAAGGCCATCACTCTCATCAAATGGTGTAATTTGTGTGTAGTGTCACAGCTTCCAGCAGATGGCAGTACAGTGTCTTGACGAAAGGGAGCCTCTTTCTGATTTAAACGACATCAAAAGGACTGGTGGTGACTTCACCTTTTTTTATTGTTGTTGTTTTTTGTTTTTTTGTGGAACTGGGGATTGAACTCAGGCCCTTCTTGTGCTTGCCAGGCAAGCACTTATTCTACTGAGCTATCTCTCCCAAGTGTCTTTTAAAGTACAAAGGTACAGGCAAGCTGAACAGCTGACTGAAAAATGTAGCAAAGAGTTCTCACTGGCTTCCTGACCTACCCAGTTTCAGAGTCTGCTGAGACTATGCCTGCTCATTTTTCTAAAATGGGGCTGATAATAATACGCAAGTACTGTTGAGTGTAAGATGGAATAAGACGTTAACTTACCTGAGTCTCAGCACCTGCCAGGACTCAGGAACCCCAGAGACAATAGCATAGGGAAAGAATAGTAGCCACCTAGCTGGACATGGAGACACATGCCTGTGATCCCAGCGCTGGGAGCCTGAGACACAAGGATCTCAAGGTTGAGTTCAGCCCAGGGCACTTAGCAAGAGTCTCTTTCAAAATAAAAAATGAGAAGAGCTGAGGATGTAGTTCAGTGAGAAGACCCTGGGTACAGTCACCAATGTTGGAAAGAAGAAAAGGAAGAGGAAAAGGAAGAAGAGGTCATTAGTGTTTTATCTCCACAAATGAGCACTGATGTGCCATCCAGAAAATGCTGCTTTGTCCTACTGGAATTTAGGGATTAAATAGGGGGCGTTCTTTCTGATCCACTACATGGCCCTCTGGGGGGGGGGGTGCTGAGCTGTCACCTGACCTAAGCTAAGCCAATCAGAAGGCTCCGCTGGACTTTTCAATTAGGGGTGGGAGGTGGGAGGGGTACTCAGCAGAGTGAAGCTGACAGATGTGGGCTGAGAGCAGTAACAGGAGCTTCCAGGAAAGTCCATCTGCTGTGGCCGGAAAAACGAAGCTGACAGGAGAGAGGAGCTGAAAGGAGAGTGAGCCAAAGGAGGTGGGGAAAGAGGAGAGAACTGCTGCTAACCCCCAAGTCTCTGAAATCAGTGTCTTTGCTACCCACTGACGCCCTGGCCTTCCTCATCCTTGAGGGACAGCGTGAACTGTCTCTACACACAGGTCAGACCTGATTGCTTGACCCTACTGTGCAAGCAATGGATCCTCATGGCCTCCTGAGAAAAACAAGTTATTTCAGATCAAAGATCTCTGGCACCTGAATTCAGCCCACCCGTCCCCCTTTGCTTGCTCAGTTGGTCAGCTGAGTGGCCTTTGGCCATGTCACTCACTCGCCAGCCGGTGCTCATGCCTTTGTTTCTGCCCTTCCTTGTGTAAAATAACTCCCTTCCCATGTCCTGTTTTGGTGACAGCATCCTATGAGCTTTCATTCTCTCTTTGTGCAGTGCAGCATTCTGCCTTCCTCTAAGGAATTCTTTCCCTCATTGGACACAGATTTTGTGTTGTCATTGCCAGTCACATGATCCAAGTGAGACCCGCTGGACACTTGTTCCTGGACTTAGGGTCTCAAGTAGAGGCATGTACTGTGACCAACACCAGAATGGTTTGAACTGACAGGCTCTTAATTAGTTCTTCCCAAAAATCTACCTGGACTTCTCCCCATCACCATCTTTTAAAAAGTAATTCTTTAAGTTTCCTTTACTCTTTCCAACACATTCCTTCCTTTCTAGAGTTAGCTGGAATGCTACAATTGGAAGAACTGTACAGGGCATGGTGGCATACACCTGCCTGTAACCCCAACACTCAGGAAGTTGAGTCAGGAGGATTGCTACAAATTCAAGGCCCAGCCTGGGCTACAGAGTGAGTCCAAGACCAGTCTGAACTACATAGCAAGGTGCTGTCTCAAAAAAACAAAAGAAACAAACAAAAAGAAAAACCTTATGTTTTTTCGACACCTGTCGAAATCCTACCCAGTCTCTAGGATCCAATTCTAACACCTCTTAAGTACGATATTTCCCCTCAGAACTGAAGTCAACAATGGTTTTCTCCCTTCTTTCTTACCTTCTCTCCCTCTTTCTCTCACATCCTCCCTGCCTAACTCCTTGTCCTTCAGTCACCCACAGATCCTCCCTTTGGAAGGCGAGATAGACACTTCCAGTTGCCTATGAAATATTTCCATGTATTCCTTCCAAAGAAGAACTTGGAGTATGATGGGATAAATGCTATACCTGGCTTTAAACTATACTTCCCAAGACAATTCTGGCCAAAGAGACAGAAATCAAAGTTGTTGGTCAAAGATTGCAGAAAGGCTCCTGTGTATCAACCGTGAGCTCCTGTCACCAGGCTTTTTCCATGTGAGAGACAGATTCTTTCATTTCTCCAGTCAGACAGTGGTCACCATCAGCTATCATCTCACTTCATTTAGCCTATCTAGTCTATTATATCCTGGAGACAGAACCCAGGGCCCCATGCTTGCTGGGAAAGCCCTCAACCACTATACTATACCATCTCTCTTCACTGTACCTGGAAACCCAACCAGTTGTCTGAAGGAGAAAACTGAGGTAGAATTTGAATTCAGGTCCACTTGGTTTCCAAATTAGTATCCATAAATAACACCCTTTTCTACTTGTGGGAAGGAAAGAAATGAATCCTTAACTAGGATCTAGCGGAGAGAGCTAATTGCCTCCCAATATCTAATATCTCCTTCTATGCAAGGACTTGTCATCCAAGAGCAATGTTTACTTCAAAGGGACATCAGGCAGTGTCTAAAATGTTGTTTTGCTTATCACAGCTCAGAGAAGGAATGCCACCCAGAGGTGCTGTTAACAACCTACCACGAGCAAGGCACACCCCACAAACAGACACGCGATAAAGAATTATTTTGTCCAAGGTACCAAGAGTGCCAAGGTTAAGAAACACAATTCCATAGGGGCCGACTTCCAATTGGCAGTCCCGCCTAGAAGAAAGACAGACATTGCTCCACCGCCTGGCTGGTGGGACACTAGCGACTTCCAGGTCCCGCCCTTGAGAGGTTTGTTCTCCTGTCCTCTTCTCCCCGCACCTGATGTCTGGAAGGTGGACACAGCAGCACACTGCCTTGGAACCTGAGAGTGGGAGCAGCATTCCTGGGGGTGGCAGAGGAAGGAACTGGAAAGAGCCTGCGCCATGGTGGTGTCACAGACAGCTGCAAAGCTAGCAGCCCGCATACCAGGGAGAAATCAAATCTCAACGTGTCGAAGCCATTATTATTATTATTATTATTTTATTTATTTATTTATTTTGCAGAACCGGGGATTGAACTCAAGCCCTTGCCCTTGCCAGGCAAGCGCTAATTCTACTAAGCCATCTCCCCGGCCCCAGCCATTATTATTCTGAGACTTCTTTTTGGCAGTCAGACAGACCTTCATGATAATGACCACAGTGTAACAATGATCTCCCTCCTTTCCTGCATTTTTCTTCTACTGTGTTTTGAAAATATCCCCTGGAAAAGCTTTGTTGTAGCAGGAGATCCTAGAAGACAGGAAAGCACTTTCTACTTGCAGTGTCGATACAGACTACGTGGCGTTTACCACGTTAGTGTGGGCCCACAAGTCATTTCCACCAGAGTTTGTTAGTTCGTCAAATGTTCAGACAGGGCCTGAAGTAGTCTCTTTATGCATGAAAACAGTGTCCTAAATACGGAGCAGGTGCACATTTCCAGAATGCTGATCTTCTTCCTGGGGAAAGGGCAGAAGGAGCTGGGTGCCCAGCCTCCAGCGACGGGCCGGCAGCCCCAGCTGCTCACACCACAGCTCTCTTGCCCACTAGCAAAGGGAAGGTGTGGCTGATCCCCCACACGCTGTCCCGATCTGCACTGAGTCACGCACATGGTTTCCTGCAGTCCAGGAGGGCACGTGGCACATGTTCGGGGCATAGCTGAGCACTTTCAGGGGTGCTGCAGAAGAAACACTACCCAGATAGTAAGATACTGGCTTCTTAGTCCCAAACCTGCCTTTAATCAGCTAGATGATGCTTTTAGTGTTCAAGTGACAACATTTAAACTGGCTTCTGAAATATGTAATTGTTTATTCCTATTTTTTTAAATATTTTTTCTTCACGTATGGATTTAAAGTTTAACATATCAATATCAATACTTGATGGAAAATACCTGTTATATGTTATGTCCAAGATATTTGATATTCAGACAGATACTGAGGTTAAGCTCAACTGCCTATGTTATAGGGTAATAATATCATTAAGCTTCTATTTTGGAGGGTTAACAACTTAAGTTTGCAGACCAAAAATTAGAGAAAAAGAAGGGCTGCAAGGACAGCCAACATTTTGGCCCTAGCCTTTCAAGATCGGT
>NW_004524776.1:741406-746637 GCF_000260255.1 Octodon degus
TAAGAAGAATATACACAGTGCGTTATTTGTTGAAACTGTACTTTCAATTTGATTTGAAACTGTCTCATTCCTGTTTATCAATAAAATTTTGAAAAAAAATGAATAACCACTACAAAGACAACAATATGCAATGTATTAATTATTGAAATTGTCCTACTAATTGGTTTTGAAACTGTCTCATTGCTATTTGTTTCTCATTAAAATCAATGAAAAATTTAAAAAAAAGAATGATAGCACAAGTGTGTTCAACATGAGGGGGAATATTTTGAGGGGGTTCACAATGATATGATTTTTACTGTAATAATTTTTAAAAATTTAAACACAAAATATATTTGTATTATACTTCATGCATTTACAAATTCTTTCACATTTGCCATATAACACAGCCTACTGAGTGGCATATGACCCCCCATTCTCAGGGGCCCCCAAAGGAAGGGCCCCTCCCCTCTACACTCTGCCCCCTACAATGTGCTGTGTGCCAGGCTTCATCTTGTACCCACTATCGGGAAGGCTGGCTGCTCTCCCCACAGCAGGACTGAGCAAGACTCAGCAACTGCAGTCACACAGCCAGGGAGCAGCCACCAGCCAGCAGAGGCAGGCTCCTCCCCACCTTACACACACACACTCATTACATCCTTCCCCAGTGCACTGCCTGTCCAGCATTCTTTTCCTCTTTAGAACTTTTGGTGAGTGCTTTCACACAGTAATTTTTAGGACTTTAAAAGGTATTTGAGTAGAGAAGTGAAGGAAAGGGGAAAAGAAAGAGGGGACAAGAGGGGAAGGGAGAGGGAGGAAAGGAAGGGAAAGGAAGGCAAGGGAAGGGAAGGGAAGGGAGGGGAAGGGGAAGAGGAAGGGAAAGAAGAAGGGGAAGAGGAAGGGAAGGGGAAGGAGAAGGGAAGGAGAAGGGGAAGGGGAAGGAGAAGGGGAAGAAGAAGAAGGGGAAGAGGAAGGAGAAAGGGAAGGGGAAGGGAGGAGTTCACATACCCCACTGTTACTCATCCCTCATGTATACTGAAATCTGAACAGATATTTTATGTTGTCCTGCTCATCTTCACAGCAATCCCAGGTGCTATCATTATATCCATTTGAATGATGAGGAGAGCAGGGCTCTTAGGGCTCACACAGCAAGCGCCCAGGACTGGATACCATCTATAATGGTTCAGTCCTCTGTCAGCTTCTCCAGTGCTCAGGGCTCCTCCCAAGATCCACCGGGCCTCTCTGCCAGCATGGCCAAAGCTGAGGCAGCTCTGCTACCCAAGGCCCTGGCCACTGCAGCCCTGCCCCCAGCTCTTTGGCCCTGCTTTGTATTCACCACCACATCAATCTTGTTCAAGCCCAAGAGGCCCTGAGCCCCAATATGCGGGCTGCCTCTGAATCATCACACACCCGCAGATGGAGCTGAACTAGTTTCCTGGCATCTTTGAGGAGGCTAGTGTCTGTCTCCCAGCTGAGGGCCACACATCCAGGGGCAGCAGGCCAGCAGGGCCCTACTCCCCACCTGCTCCAGGACAGCACAGCTGCCAAGTGGCACGATCCTGATCTGAGACACAGCTGCCTCCTGGAGAGCATCCTTCACTGGGCCACAGGAAGGGACAGCATGGGCCAAATATCCCTACAAGGTGACCACAAAGAAAAGTTAATTTTTTACAAAGATCAGGGCTGAGGATATAGCTCAGTGATAGAGTGCTTGACAAGCATGTGTGAGCCCTGGGTTCAACCCCAGCATCACACACACACACACACACACACACACACACACCACCACCACCACCACCACCACCACCACCATCCCCAAGACTTACATGACTCTTACCATGGATTCAAATGATTAATTTTCTGGTGCATCCCTAGGCAGTAGGTACTATTTATTATTGCCATTTTACAAATGAGGAAACAGAGGCACAGAGCTACAGTCACTTGCTTGCGCTTACAACCTGACAGGTGAAGGAGACCAGATGTTTTACCCTGACCTCCAGATGGGAAAGACACCACATCCTGCCTATGCTTCAACCTCACTCAGTTGTCAGAATCAGCCTCAAAAGAAAGTGTGTGTGTATGTGTGTGTGTGTGTGTGTGTGTGTGTGTGTGTGTTTGTGTGGGTGTCAATTACTTTTCACTCATTGCTTGGTCAAATACCCGACACCAAGTTGAAGGAAGGAAAGGTTTGTTTAGCTCACAGTTTGTGGAGAATTCAGTCTGTACTCGGCTGGCTCCCAGGCAGAGCAGCATATGGCAGTGGGCAGCAGTTCATGAAAGCAGAAAACAACAAAGAGCAAAGGGAAGGACAGCAACTGCAGCTTCTAGCTAGCCTCTCTCCCCTCCTTACATTATACACAAGCTATCCTGGGACTGTGAGTGTAGAACTCACACGGTGTCCACACCCTCCTCTTGCACAGGATGAAGATGTTTACAAGCTAAGAATCCTGGCTCACTGCTAAGTCACTTAATTAAACTTCTAAACTTCTCAAGTTGACACAATGTTTCAACCAGTATAGTGTGTGTGTGTGTGTGTGTGTGTGTGTCCTATCTTGCTTCAAGGCTGTATAGTCTTTCAGATTTGTTAATTATCTTTAGAGCTCTGAAATAATTATCAATCTGTGATCTGTAAAGTCAGGATACTATAATCTGTAAAGTCAGGGTACTAACAATATACACATTTAAGTCTGTTAAAATATATAAAGGTTTAAGACTCCACCACAGTCAAGCATGGCGGTGCACACTTGTAACGTGCCTGGCAAGCACAAGGGCCTGGATTCAATCCCCAGTTCTATGAATAAATAAATAAATAAATAAAATGAAATCATACCAGAGAGGCTGTGTGACATCACCGTTGACATCAACTCTCTCAGATGGGCAGGAAGATTCTGCCCAATGGACTCCTTTTAATAAATCCTATATAACAAAACAAATAAGAACAGTAGTTTTATGACAGTTTCCTCAACATCCATTCCCCTCCCACCACTGTCTAGAAGCCATACTCTGGGGGACTGACCTAAATTTCAGTTCCAGGAGTAAGATAGGATCAGTCCAGCCTTCGCTGAGTATTTTCATTGAAGTTGCCCTGGGTTGGTTCAAATGTGATGGCCCCAACCGACGTGAATCAGCACAGTGAGCCAAGACGAAAGGATTGGTCGACTGGCGGAGTCAAGATTGCACTTCACCCATTAGAAGTCATGAGTTACCCTCGTTAGACTCGAAAAAGAAACTTATATCCCTGTTTGTTATTGACAGCTGTCTTAAAATCTTAAAGAAAGCCGACTTGAGGATGAACTTAATTGATAGAGAACAGTAATATCAGAAAAAGGATTATAAAGACACAAACTCCTGATCAAACCATACCCGAAGTCCCTCTAAAGCTGGCTTTTGTTGCTTAACTGGTTTGACTGGATTTTTCTGTTACTTGCAACTGCTGTAGTTTGGATCTTAATGTCCCCAAGAGCTCATGTGTTAAAGGGCTTGATCAGCAGCCCCTGGCGCTGGGGGTGAGGGGAGGGGAAACCGTAAGGGCCCAGGGAGAGGCCTTTAGGGACATGCCCTGAGGGACACTGTGGCTTTTCCCCTTTCTCCCTGTGCTTTGCTTCGGGCCACCAAGGGACAAGCAGCTTGCTCGCCCACCCTCAGCCATGTTGTGCTGCCTTGCTACAAGCCCACATGCTATGAGGCCAGCCAACCGTGGGCTGACCCCTCTGAAGCTGTGGACCGAAGCAAACCTTTCCCCTCTGTGCTCCCCAGGTGTCTGTTACAGCAACAGAAAGGTGATTGGCACATTAAACCACAAATAGCTCAAGACTATTTTTGAGCCAGGCTATCCAGGCTGACCTTGAACACACCTGTGACCAGGCAATCCTCCTGACTCAGCCTCCCGAGCATCTGTGACTACAGGCGTGGGCCACTGTGGCCAGATCAAGAAACTATTATAAGAAAATGGGGGCCAGGGACATGGCTCAGAGGAATAAATGCTTCTCTGGAAAGTGCAAGGGTCTGAATTCAATTCCCGGTTCCGCAAAAAGAAAAATAAAGAAAATGTATTAATTCTTTGGGAAATTGGGAGCACAGTGTAACTCACCCACTACAAAGGCCTTTTCTTTTAAGAAAAGAATAAATGTTGGGTGAGGATATGGAGAAACTGGGACTCTCATGATGCAGGGGCCAGAGCATGGCCACCCATCAGTAAGCTGAACAGAGAAGATTTTTTTAATGTATTTTGCACAGGGCCTTACTATGCAGCTTGGACTCATAGTGGTCCTCCTGCTTTCAGCCTCCCCAGCCCTGGGATTACAGGCACGTGCCAGCACACCCCGACTCAGTGGCCCACTCAGCGCCCCCAGGGCCAGGGCCTGCATGGCATGTGCTGCCGGGGGTTGAACGCCAGTCCCCTGCACTTGCTTAGTGTGCTGAGCTATCTCACAGGCCCGAGAACTGTTACTCATACTCAAAAAAGCAGAAACAGGTGGTTTCTGTTTGCTTGTTTGCCTGCTTGCAGTGCTAGGGGTTGAACCCAGGGCCTTTGCAGTAAGCTACACCTCCAGGCCCTTTTTATGAGACAGAGTCTCACTAAGTCATTAATTTGCCAAGGCTGGACTCCCACCTGCAATTCTCCTGCCTCCGGATTAGAGGCATGTGCACCATACCCAACCCTAAACAGGTGTTTAAACAAGAAGTTGTACACAGATGCTCATAGCCAAATGTAGAAACAACTCACTACCCGTTAACTGATGAGTGGATAAACAAAATGAGATCTATCCATACAGTGGAATATTACTCATCCAGGGCTGGGGAGATAGCTCAGCAGTCTAAGCAGATGCCTGGCAAACACAAGGACCCCAGATCACATGCTGTACCTGCCCCAGAACCCCCAGCACGCTGTGCCGGCCACCAAAATGGGGTGGTGGCACATGCCTGGGGAGGCTGAGGCAGGAGGATCACTATGAGTCTGAACTGCATAGTGAGACACTGTACCAAATAAATAAACAAATAAAAAGATTTAAAAAAAATATTTTTAAGGGCCAGCTTTTTCAGTGGACCAAAGTGCCTGCTTAGGCACAGCTCAGCAGCCAGGTTCCCCAGCCTTCAGTGCCAGCCCTGTCCCTGGGGCATGCCGAAAGAGGTCTGAGACTGGACATGGTGGTGTGCACCTGTAATCCCAGCACTTGGGAGGCTGAAAACAGGTGGATCACTATGAGTTTGATCTACATAGTGGGACCCTGTAGGCCCTGTACTAAATATATATA
>NW_004524776.1:746737-748072 GCF_000260255.1 Octodon degus
TTTTTTTTTTTTTTTAAGGACCAGCAGTCTAACCGCCTGCCTAGGCAAGCGCAAAGACCTGGGTTCCATCCCCAGTACCACGTGCCACACCAGCCCTGCCCCTAGCATGCCACTTGGGCCACCAAGGGCAGGCATGATGGTGCACGCCTGTAATCCCAGTGCTGAGGAGGCTGAAACAGGAGCATCACTATGAGTCCAAGTTGTGTTGTGAGACCCTGTACCAAATATGTAAAATTAAAAAAAAAATTACTTATCTACCAAAAGAAATGGAGTGCTGTGTTAGTTAATACATTGTGTCAACTTGGCTGAATCAGCTCCTGCAGTTCTCAGCGTGGGGGCCTAGCCCTGCAGGTGCACAGGGACCAGGAATTGAGAAAGGCTTACTGCCGCGCTGCCTGTTTTCCTGCCGCCCTGCCCAGCTTCCTCGGAGAAGTCTCAGTCTTCAGAGGAGCTTGATCTTGGCAGCCGCGCCACTTTGAGGAGCGCCGATCTTCACTGTGGAGCGCTGGTCTTTGCAGTCAGAGTACAGGGAAGAGAGTCCTGATGGACGCCGCAGCAACTGCTCCTCCTCTGCTCTTCATGGCATGAACTGCTGTCATTTGCCTTGGAGCCAGTGGAGTATGGACTGAACCCTCCAGTAGCTGAGCTAAATAGACCTTTACTTCCCTTCATTTTGAGTGTAGGGTATTTGTCCCAGCAACAAGTAAAAAGTAACTAAGACAAGCACATACTACAATACTGAGTGGAACTTGAGAACACACTAAGTGAAATAAGTTGGTCACAAAAGGCTGCATATTGTGTGATCTCATTTATGCAAAATATCCAAAGTAAGCCCATCTGGAAGCAGAAAGCAGATGAGGAGGTGACAGGGCTGTAGGAGGGGAGGGTGAGGCGCAGTTGCTTGATGGGAACAGGGTTTCCACATGGGGTGACAAGCATGTTATGGAACGTGGCCCCAGCGCTGTGGCACACACCCGTAATCTCAGCATTCCGAAGGCTGAGGCAGGAGGATTGCCCTGAGTTCAAAGCCAGCTTGGACTACAGTCAGTTTAAGGCCAGCCTGAATTAGAGTGAGATCCTGTCTCAAAAGTGTTCTGAGACTGGACAGAGGCAGTGTCAGTAGAGTGTCGTGGATGTACTTCATGCTGCTGACTTGTACGCTTTAAAATGGTCAAAGCAGTGAATTTTAAGGTCATTTCTCCTTTTTTTGAAGTTAACATTCACAGAGCATAAAATTAATCATTTTAAAAAGCACAGTTCAGTGGCATTCAAAATTTTTGCTGTGAATTTTACTACTTTTGGGGGTTTTTTTGTTTTTGCTTGTTTTTTTTTTTT
>NW_004524776.1:748172-755805 GCF_000260255.1 Octodon degus
GTTTTTTTTTTTTGAGATACAATGTTGCCATGTATCTTTGACTGGCCTCAAACTCACACCCATCTTCCTGCCTCAGCCTTCTGCCACCTTATTATCATGTTCTTTTAAAAAATACTTTACTCATTCATTTGTTAACCTTTATCCTAGAGCTCTAGACTATTTAGACAGGAAGTGAGTAGTGTGAAGGTTTAATAATAAAGGGACATTAAAAGGAATTAAGATGTGTTATGTCCCTGTACAACTCGCCAGGAGATTATAATCATTGTTTTGCAAATGTGTACTAATAAAAATAAAATAAACTTTAAAAAAGAAAAGAATGATTATTTCATTCGAAAGCTATCGCTGGCCACAGTGATACGTGAACAAGGAGAACAATGTCCTCTGTTTTGAGAACAGGGTTCAGAGCCTGCGGTCTTGTGACTGTAGCACAGCAGAAACAGGAGAACTCAGAGGCAGGCACAGGGCGCTGGCCTGCAGTCCCAGCACTCCAGGAGGCAGAGGCAGGAGGACCACAAGTCCCAGCCCAGCCTGGGCAACTTCATGAACTAGGGAGACCCTGTCTCCAAGTAAAAAATAAAGAGGAGCAAGGGATGTTGCCCAGTGCAGCTCTGGCTTCAGGCCTCAGCACAAGGAAAGATGGAAGGGGAGGGAGGGGGCCAGAGAAAAAGGGGGAGGGGGAGGGGGAGAAGGCAGGGGCAGGAGGTGGGGGAGGGAGGGAGGAGGGGGAAGGGGAAATGGGGATGGGGAACAAAAAGAAAAGAAAACAATTTAAAGAGAAGACAAGAACTCAGCCAGGACCAGCTCACCTCTGTTCAGATCCAAGGCCAGCATCAAATCCTGTGACTGTGGCTGCACACCTCAGGCAGAGACCGCTAGGCCCACGGCCCATTGGTTCCTCAGTGATTCATGACACACAACCAGGGAACAGCAAGGCCAGCCCAGTGATCACTACTACACACAACAAGGCTGGCTCAGCGATCACTACTACACACTCACAGTTTTGCAAGTGGACAGACCTGTGTTTTCAGTGTCTTTAAATATAAAATTGTATAACTTTTTTTTTTTGGGGGGGGGGAAGGTCTACAGGGTGTTCAGGGTCTCACTACTAGGTCGGACTTGTAGTGATCTGCCTATTTACAGCCTCCCCTGGGATTGCAGGTGCATGCCACCACACTGAGTCTAACTGTATAACTTTTAAATAACAGAGTTAGACATCCCACTTCAAAATGATGTAAGGATAAAAAGGAAAAACAAAATGACAATCATCAATATTTTAAAACTCATTACATGGAAAGACCCGTGTGGAGGCTTCAGAAAAAGCCGACTTGCTGTGGACAGGCCACGCCTTCTCCGACGTGGCCTCAAGGGTCTAAGCAGCAGCTTGCCCAGATCAGAACCCAGCACCCACATCCATGGCACTAGGGCCCCCCACACTCCCCAGGCTTCAAGCGGCTGCCCAGAGGGGCGCTTGCAGTCTGCCCAGCTGGGCCCCCACGGCAGCAGGTGGCAGCAGAGTGTATTCAAAGCTCTCACTAGGACACGTAGGCTCGCAGGTACCTTGACAGGGATGTGGGTCTCAGGGTGAAACACAGAGTCTCTTAACACCTGTTTTATGGTTTTACTAAAAAATAAATAAATAGGGGCTGGGGAGATGGCTCAGTAGAATTTCCCTGGCAAGCTCAAGGGCCTGAGTTCAATCCCCAGTTCCGCCAAAATAAATAAATAAATAAAAATATAAATAAATAAATAAAAACAAAAACCTACAAATAGCAAAGGACCATTCTGAGAACGCCTGAGATTTTGTTTAGTTTTTACCAAGCCAATCACAGCTTTTATTCCTTTCACATGGAGAAAGGCCAGCCCCCGCCGAGTACCAGTGACCTTCTCCTTACCTTAGGGTCATATCTTGGTTGGGTAACTGACTGCAGTGAGCTCCCTAAATTCCAGGTTTCCTTCTGGGAGGCTGCAGTGCCTGTCTCAGCCACACGTGGCCAGGAAAGGACTTTGTTTATGTTGCATGGGATGCAGCCACAGACCCAGGGCTCAGTGAACCACCCCAACGCAAGCTCCATCCTCAGCATCACTGGGAGTTGCAGCGGCCTCCAGGAGCAAAGCTGGTGGGTTTTAAAGGCAATCAAATGAATTTGCAGGTGGAAGTGACTGGAGACGCTGTCATTTCACTGCACCCCTGAGAACTTCTGCCTGGACCACACTGAGTCTTCTGGGATCAGCCTTTCTAATAATGCTGTCACTAGGACAGTTGTAGCTGGAAGCACTTACACTTCCAGAAACTCCAGCCCAACTGATTTACACAGTGATGAAAGTACAATCACCCAAACAGGGCCTCAGGCACAGGCTTTTTCTCACCCCTCTGTTCAACACTGCGCTGGTGGGTCCAGCCATCACAATAAAGCAGGAAAAAGAAATAAGAGCAGAAACACCAGAAAGGCAGAAGTAAAGTCACGTTCATGTGCAGGTGAGGTGATTATGTACACAGATAAGCTTTAGGGATCTGCAAATAACTACTAGTGCAAACAAGTGAGTTTAACAGGGTTGCAAAACACAACATCACTTTACAAAACAATCATCTAAGAAGAGGTCTAAAGGCAGAAGAAGGGCATAGGTCCCAGAGGCTCAACAATATCACCAAGCACTTCAGTCCTTTGGAGCTCTCCGTACTACCAAACACTGTGTTATTATGATGGCTGCCAGACGACTGCCACAGCCCCAGACACCACTTCTTAAAGTACTATCCAAAGGGCAGTTCGAGAAAAGAGGACGTGCTTCTTCTTTGCATCTATTTATGAGACAACTTTCATAGAGCCTCGTCCCCAGCTCTTCTTCATTGGCCAGAATGGTGACCCATGCTGTCTGAACCAATCACTGCAAAGAGTGGGGTTCTTGTGATTGGTGTGAAATGTTGAGGGCACTCTCTTCCCATTCGGTGGCATAAGGGGAGGGCTGCTGAGTGTCTTGAGGTACCCAGTACTTGGCTGATGAGGATCAAAGGGTAATATACCAACCAGGTAAGCAACAGACAGTATTAACTATGATATTGTTGCAGGCAGCCTGAGTTAGATAGAAATATTATAGGTAGTTAGACAGGGTCAGGCCCTCGAAGGAGATGACAAAGACCAGACACCTCACTGGGGGAGATGCTCCTGGTGTGAGCCAGACCTAAAGATCAAACAAATACTGACCTCCCTAAAGTTGGCATCCAGGATTGCTCATTAGTCAGGAAGAATCATCGACTGAAGGCCACCAGATAAGGTTGCCCGCTTGCTACGTGACTCGTTACCCCATTTGGTCCTAGGCCTAATAAATTTTACCTGAGCAATGGTGCTTGTAATCCCATTGGTTGACCATAGTTTTGTCCCACCCTGTATCCACCTAAGCGAGACCCCTTTGTCTGTACCTTAGTGCAGCATGGTTTTGTCCTATAAAAATAACCTGAAGGAGACAACTTCCTGGGCAGCCCACTCGGGACTCCCTTCTGTCCCTCTCCAACAGAAGCTTTCCTTTCCAATAAAATTTTACCCTCAGCCTCTGTTTGTTCCTAAAATTTATTCTTCAGTTTTAGAGAACACAAAGTCATCCAGGCCAGGTTGGGAATTTCACGTTCCTATATCATTTGGAGCTTCTACCAAGATCATTGGATGGAGGTATGAGTTTGTTTTTCTTTCATAAATTCTGGATTGGGACTTGCTTAGGTAACAAATTTTTATGCTTCAAATGTTAATATGTCTTTGCCCATTGCTCATAATTGTTCATGCTTTGTCTCATACAGTTTGGCCTCATATAGTTCTGTTAAAGTTGCTTGTAATTGTTTATGCTTTGTCCTTTTACACGGTTTTGTTAAAATGTTGGTCAAAATGTTGTTGGTAAATCTAAGTTAAAACATGGAAATGTTATAAGGTTGTATTTCTCTAATAGGACATTTTATGACTATTTTGTACTTGTACATGTTGCATTTGAAGTAGATGCTAAATGTACTGAAATTCCTTGCTTTGACTTTACACAATAGTACTAGAGAGAGTAAAGTTAGTAAGCCTCCTAGTGTACTTTATGTAAACTTATGTAAAATGGAACTTTTAGTCAGCTTGGACTTAGAAATCTACATGCCTGTATGTTAAAAACGGGACTCCTTTTGCCAGTTAAATGACATTAGGTCGGCAACCATTCTTAAAGACTCAGAGGACAGGTTTCACTGGGATAGACTGGTTCTGATCCCCCTCTACATGCTAGAGAGAATGTCAAGCCTGCTCTGTTTCAGTTCCCTTGCTCTGACTTTACTCCTAATTTTCCTACCTCTTTGTACTTTCCCTTTTAGAGGCATGTAAAATTAGGAAAACTCTGACTGTTCCAACTAAGTGAAGTCCTTAGAAAATGAGCGTTTGTTAATGTCAAAGACAGGGAAGTCATTTTCAAAAAAGGACACATACCCTGTCTCTGGGTCAGATGAGACAAAGAGGACTATGCCCATTCAGGAGAACACATATAAAAGCCATGTCCTGGCTCAGTGTTCTGGGAAGGTCTCCCTCAGGAGGCTAAACCTGAGACATAGTGGAGAGAACTGACTTCTGGGTGACACCAGAAGGAGCTATCTCCAAAAGCAGCACACTTATGGGGCCAAAACATGTTTAGTGGGGGGGGGGGGTTTAAAAATTTTCTCCTACGTCTAATTATTTAGGGGTGTAAGAGATAAGTTATGGACTTTAAAGCCTTTGCTGTAGAATGCTAAGCGATCTTGTTCAGGCTTTTAACTATCCTTTATAGTACTTGGACAAACAGTGGTTACTCTGCCAGCTAGTAAATCCTCTTAGAGCAGCTGCCACTCTTTGAAGCAGAGGACAGGTTTCCCTAGCCGTTCTTTGGTGAATCCCCATTAAAACCTATGGCTGATGGAATGTTGACCAGAGAAACTGCTGGATTCCTTTCTGGAGACATCTCTGGTTGTGTGGGCCAAAAGAAACCGAGAATGCCTGAGGGGAGAAGGCGCCAAACCCGAAGGTTCCTTGGTGGAAACTGGCTCTTGACCACTGAAAGTTCTCCACTTACCTAATGTACTTTTTCTCTCTTTTTACTAGTAAACTAGGAATTCTACTTGAAATTTTTGGTAGAACTACTTAATGAGTCACTCTTACATAAATCAGGCTGAGGCAGCTTGCAATAGTTTACATTCCACAGTGGCTATTAGGGGAAAGTGATTTATACCTGTGCCTTATGTGTTAACTAAGAGTAAGATGCTTGCCAGCTGTATTGTCCTTACCAACATGGAAAATGTGATTGCTAGATGATAAATATAAGTTTCTCCTGTGAGCGCCAAGGTTAAATCTTGTCTAGTTGCTCAAAATGTTTACCTAGATGATCAGATGGAAACTGGTGCCTGGAGACTAGGCCTAGTGCACAGGGTCAAGTCTCCCAGTCAATTGTTCCATCACTCTCTAGGAGTGATCTTTATAGCCTGAGACTATAAAGGGGCTTTTTCTCTTTGCTCCCTTCTAATTGTGCCTTAGTTATGCTTCCTTCTGTACACATTCCTAACACTGGACTGATTGTAGCTGTTAACTCACAAATGGTCAGTAAGAGTAAGGGAAGGGTTTGTGAGACATTCAGGAGATAAGAGTCTGCACCAGTTCAAGGGTGGATAGGCTGGTGGGATCTTGTCTCCCTTCTCTCCAACACGAGCATTCACCTGCTCTGGAGAGGGTTACTCAAGGGACGCCTGGAGGGAGGGAATCAATTAGAAATAAGGAAGGGAAATGCCCTAAGTGTTAATTTCTTATTGTATTCCAGATATGGGGAGCTCACAGTCAAAGTCACTTACCCCTTTAGAGTGCATCATTAAGCACTGGATGACTTTGGATCCATATACATTGAGAAAAAGCTGTTTAATATTTTTCTGTACATGTGCGGCCTGTGTACCCACTAGGGCCAAAATGGAGTGAAGAGGGAAGTATCAACTATGACACCATTTTACAACTAGAAAGTTATTACAAAAAAGAAGGAAAATGGTCAGAAATGCCTTATGTTCAAGTATTTTTTGCATTAAGAAATAGACCTCATTTGGTTTTAAAATGTAGACATAAGCCACAGGGAGACAAGGAACCTCAGGATCCTAAGACCTTCAGTACTCCAGAGCCTGAGACTGCTCCCCAACTTCTGGAGCCTGAGGACAAGATGGTGTAATCATAGCCTCACCCACCATTACTGGAAGTAAGGTCTCCCCTGCTGGCCCTTCTTGTTCAGGGGATGGGGCTTTTAGACTGGCTGTAATCCAGGGCTATACCTATCCCTAGCTAAGCTTAGGCAAGCTGTTCAAGGACAATATCCTTTACAAGAGGTAAATGGGCAATTTGGAACTTCCAGAGTTCATGTACCTTTTTCTCTTAGTGACCTAAAACAGATAAAGTCAGATATTGGAAAATTTTTAGATGATCCTGATAAGTATATTGAGGTTTTTAGAGACCTCACTCAAACTTATGAACTAGTTTGGAAGGATGTAATGTGGATTCTAAACCAAACTTTGACTTCTGCCGAAAAGCAGGCAGCCTTACAAGCTGCTACTGCATTTGGAGATGAGTATTATCTTGTCAATTTCCGAAGACCAGAAGAGAGACAGCCAGGGGACCCACCCGTTCCCACTGGAGTCACAGGCAGTCCCTATCCAGGATCCCTACTGGCCTAGCAGCCATGTGGAAGATTGGAATAGGAGACATTTTCAGACATGTGCTCTTGAAGGTCTAAGAAGGGTAAGAACTAAGCCATTCAATTATTCTACATTATCAACAATTCATTAAGAAAAGAGAACACCCTTCTGCTTTCTTAGATCGCCTGCAAGAGGCATTAATAAAGATACTTCTCTAGCTCCTAATTCAGTAGAGGGACAAGTTATTCTCAAGGATAAGTTCATTACTCAGTCAGCCCCTGATATTAGAAGAAAATTACAAAAGATGGCTTTTACTCCTGATAGCTCATTTGATGTGTTAATAAAGGTTGCCTCCTCAGTATTTTATGACCATGAGGAGGAGGAGGAGGCCAAAGAGAGAAAACAAAGAGACCGGGAAAAGGTAGCTGCCTTTGTTGCAGCTTTAAAGAAAGCAGACCCTAAGTCTGATTCTCAGGGCTCCAAGAGTGACTCAGAGATTATACGTACCTGTTACTGATATCATAATCAGGGCCACATTAAGAACTGCCCTCCTTGGGCCGTATCCTAAATGCAAGCATGATCACTTGGGGTTGCCCTGCCCTCTGAAGTGAAGGCCCCAGAGTTCAGACCCATCCCTCCAGTTGGTCCAGCAGGACGGAAGGGCCGCGGGGCACTCGCTGCCCTCTCCCTCTGGCCGGACTGTCATCTCCACAGAGGAGCCCCGGGTAATCATGACATAGAGGTTAAAGAAACCAGCTTATTGCTGGACACTGGTGCGTGTTTCTCGGTCCTTCTTTTCAATCCTGGCCTTCCTTCTAGTCATCACACCTCAGTGAGAGTAATCACTGGAGAGGAGGTAATTCAATACTTTTCACAACCTCTAGGCTGCAATTGGGATGGTTTTCTTTTTACACATTCCTTTTTGATCATGCCTGAAAGTCCAGTCCCTCTTTTAGGGAGAGATATTTTATCTGGTCTAAATAC
>NW_004524776.1:765362-773962 GCF_000260255.1 Octodon degus
AATCTGTTTTGTACTTTTTATACTGTTGGATACTTATAATCAAAACTTTTACTAGGATATTGAATAAATTTAGTCTTACTAGAAAATAAAAAAAAAAAAAAAAGACTAGACTGACCTAGATAGCAAGCCCTTGGCTCAGGAGCCAGGGCTGTAGAACAGTATAGTGCCTGCTCATCAAATGCAAGGTCCTGAATTCAAGACCCAGTGCCTACCCCAACAAAGACCCTGGCTCAAAAATTTAAAAACAAAACTAAATGAATGAATACAACAGCAACAGAACTGTGAGCTTTAAAAAAAAAAAAAAAAACACCTCTTTTCCTCTAACATACCCAGCCTCGGGCATTTTGTTACCACAACAGAAAATGGACAGAGATAGGAGCCATACTGATCAGGAATGAGGCCCTGGCTTGTCTGTCCTGGGGCTCATCTATTTTAATATCCTTGACTCTTTTCCAAACATCGGCCATGCATAAGTGCACCTTTAACTTCAAGGCAATTTCTTATCTTGAGTGTCGCTTTCTCCCACGCCAACCCCACGAGCTCTGAGGGATAAAGGGTGCCATCAAGGCCCCAGAAACAAACCAACTACCATGTTGATGACTTCCTGTACCAGACTCTGTGCTAGGCGCTTTACATAAATAGTCTTATCCTTTTTTAAATTTAATTTCTCTGGGGTTTTTTTGAGACACAGTCTCCTAATGTAATCCAGGCTGCCCTTGAACACACTGTATAGCCCAGGCTGTTCTCAAACCCATGGTGATCCTCCTGCCTCAGCTGCCCAAGTGCTCACCCAGCTAGGTTTAGCTAATTCTCACCACAACCTAACCCAGTTAATTTTATTACTCTACTCATATTATAGGAGGATGGAGGCACAGAGAGGCTCAGTAACATGTCTAGGATCCCACAGCCAGTGAGTGGCAGAGCCGGGACAGACCTCAGCTCCATCCCAAATCTCAAACCTCATGCCTGTTAGCCTCTAAATTATGTACTTCCCCCACCTTTTTTTTTTTTTTTTTTTTTAACTATCCCTGTTCCATGTTCTCAGCTAGGTGTATTCGGAGGTTAGCTCACTGAACCTTCCCCTCAGGGCTGCTCACCAAGCTGTAGCAAACAAGCATCTGGGTGGTGGACAGTGCAGGGGAAGAAGGGACTGCTCCTCAGGACAGCTTTCTTCCCCTCACCCTCTGGGCTCCCTTTGAGCTGCCTTCTCTTCCTCCTGTCGCCCCGCACCTTAGCTACAGGCCTCGGCACCCTTGTGCCGCACACATCTTCCACCCTCCACTCATGGTTTCAACCGCCTTTCCTCCGGCTCGTACACTCTGGCCTTGGTGATTTGGTCGCTTCTACCATGAGTCTGATTTCCCTTTTCCCCCGCAGCACACATCACTCCGTGGACTCAGTTCTTGGCTTCCTTTCTAACCTAGCATGCTGCTGCCGGACCAGTGGGCAAAGATCCTGCGCAGGTCTGGAAAGCCTTCAGCCCTCACTTCTCAGGCGACCCTCTCGTTATGGGAGAAGAGAAGTCAGCTGTGCCTCCCCCATGTATTCACCTTCCATGTTGAAGACAAGAGCATAGAGCTGGGCCCCTACACAGGCCCATGAGAGATGCTGGTGAGGCTGTGGTCGCAGGGGAGAGGGAAGCCGGATGTGGTTGCAATGGCTCCCCTCTGTTTGGGAAGATGCTGGAGTGGAGGGAAGCTCAGGGGAAGAGCACTTGCCTGGTGGCACAGGGCTCTGGGTGCCATCCCGAACCCTGCAAACCAGCCAACCAGAAGTTGCTGCCAGCTTCTCCCTCTTTCCCACTTTGCAGTCAAGTCCACTCCTACGGTTTGTGTCCAGATGTTCGCGCAAAGCCTCCTGAGAGCGTAGGGTTTTTTCTTCAGAGGTGGCTGAATCTAGAGTGTGTGACGGATTCATGGTACAGTGCTGGGATTAAGGGTCCTGGGATTAAGGTGGGTGATTGCTGGACCAGTCCACGGAATGGATGGGCCCCGCCCCAATCCAGGGAACCTGGGTACGACATGAACAGACACAAGAGTCTTGTCATGCACCCTCTTGTTGCTTTTGCTGTCTTCCACCACCATGAACAGTTGTCCCTCTGCTGTGTTCCTCCCTGCCTTGGAACCAGGGGATTGTGGACTTTAGCTCTGCAATTACAGAGCTGTAGCTCTACAAACTAAATAAACCTTTCCCCCTTTAACGTGGGTATTGGGTATTTTACATCAGCAATGAGAAAAGTAGCTATAACAACCACCCTAAAGACTGTCAGAGGCCAGGCCCCTACTGTACACACTTTCCAGAAAACCTTCTGAGCCTCCGTTTCATTACTAAAGGCAATATTAAACCATTACTTCATACATAATGGTTTATTATTGTGTCTTCTCTCTCCAGTGCCACTTGAATTTAATTTTTCTCAGATACCAGGAAAAACTCTTAGGATTCCCACCCTCTTTGTTATATGTTAAATTATGAGGATTAAAGCAATACACATATCATTTAGGGATGGCTTACTGGAATTGACATTAAAAGGAAATTGTAGAGTATAGATCCGTCTACTTTTATCTGCTTAGTGAAAATCTGGATGAAATAATATCCTCTCAAGCCAGGCACGCTTGTTTGCTGTGACATCTTTTCAACTGTGGATATTAGGTGACACTGACAGGAAAAGTAGAAATACCCCCTTTACACCGTTCTTACTGAGCTCATCAACAGAAGTGCTGTCCCACAGGAGGCTTCTAACAGGTGCGTGTGTGTGTGTGCACACATGCGTGTGCACGCCAGCTTTCTCATCCAATTCCACATTTATGATGGGTCTTGAAAACTGAGAAGATTGTGTGAGTTAGGGCCTTAGTTCCCTTACAAAATGAAGGGAATTAAGTTCAGATGTGGCAGCACATACTCATATCCCAGCTACTGGTGAGGTGAGGCCAGAGAATCACAAGATCGAGGGCAGCTTGGGTAACTTACAGCCTGTTTCAAAACGTAGAAATAGAAATGGCTGGGGATGGAGCTCAATGGTAGGGCACTGGCCTGGCATGCCTGAGGCCCTGCCTCAATCCCTAGTACTAGAAAGAAAAGGAGAAGCAAAATAAACTAGAGCTGGGGCTGGGGAGATAGCTCAGTAGATTAAGTGCTTGCCTGGCAAGCACAAGGGCCTCAGTTAAATCCTTGGTTCAGAAGGAAAAAAAAAAAAAAAGATGTTCTAACTTAAAAAATAAAAATAAACTAGAACTGACTGACCAGTGCCACCATAGCAAGCAGAAGAACCAAAGTGACACCCAGGATTGGGAGGCAGATTTATTTATGTCAATGGGCACTGATGGGATCACTCCCAAAATATCAGGCCCTGATCTCTGGTGGTCCAGGGCTCCTATGGGATAAGCAAGCAGGAAGTACAGAGGCAGAAAGGCTTGTCATCAGAGGACTGGTCTGCACAATGTGCGTCGCAGTGACCAGCCATCTCCAAGAGACAGGAGCGACCAAAACCATAACCAGAATTATTACTCTGGCAACTAAGAAACTGAAGCACACTGGCTGGAGGGGTGCACTGTCTGTTACACCACCATCCCCCTTTTAAGTAGTACATAGTCATCCCTCTCTACCTTCCAGTTCTGTATCTATCTATACATCTGGATTCAACTCAGCATGGATTGAAAGTATCCAGGAAAGAAATTATTCCTTAAATCAGTACACTGTATTAGGCTTTCTGCTTAATCTAGAAATAATTTAAAGGATACAGGAGATATGCAAATGCCAGAGCATTTTACACAAGGGCCTGAGCATCCCTGGATTTTGCTATGGTGAGAAAGAACCTGACCCCGCCCCTCACAGGCTGGCAGGAACTCAGATCTTGGGTTCCGACCTAGACTTTGAGTTAGTATTTTCGGTCTCTAATATCCATGAACTCCATTTACTCAGAACACTAGAAGTGTTTCCACACTAACAACTGCCTTCCATGTCTGACACCATCTGGGTGTCCTACAGCTCCATTCAGCTCTGCCCTAGCAATCCAGAGCTGGCATTAGAGCCTGCAGACTTAGGAGCTCATCCCTGCAGGATGCCCCACTTCAGACACCAACTCTAGGTGTCCGGTGCTCACGGTCCCTACGTGCTGTCCCTCTTTGCTGCAAAGTTGGAGGCTCCCACAGCGTCCCCCTTTCAGGTTTGATGATTTGCTAAAATGACTCACAGGAGCCAGGAACATTCTTTGCTTATTATCACCACTTTATTATAAAGGGAGAGCTTCCTGCCTCAGCCTCCTGAATGCTGGGATTACAAACATGTGCCACCATGCCCAGCCTACCCCCATCCTGAAGTTACTTAGAATCATCAGCATTCCAAGCCCACCCTTCATCCCTGCAGAGATTGCAAGAAACTGTGTGCCAGGAGCCAGGAACAAAGATATATATATATATATATATATATATATATATATATATCTTAATATGTCACAAGTCTGTATTCAATGTTCACATTAAAAGTTTTCTTTTGTAAATTATGCCTTATCAGAAATAGTCAGATCTACAACATCCAATTAACCCACTGTAATGTCAATTTTTTCTTGAGCTTGGTCAAGTTGTGTGTCTGCATATAATAGGTACCAACAGAAAAATATTGAATGAGTGAATAAATGAATATAAAGGAGGATCACAGCTCCGGGTGGTGTTCAGTTAGGGGAAAGGGCATGCAGTCTGTAAATAACCAAAGAGATACCAGGCTGAAGCAGGACCTGGTCTGTTTGCATTGAGCCAAAAGTCAAGATGAGACCTGTAGTGTGCAATTCATGCAAAAGCAAATTTTCATTTAGATTAAGAAAAACTGCAAACACTTTGTGCTGTGCCTCTTGGGGAAGGGCTGACTGCCGAGGCAGAGCAGGAGACCCCTTACTGAAGTTGCCTGTGCAGACAGCAGGGGCCAGGCAGGGGGCGGGAACTCCGTGCACCCGGAGTGCTTGGTAAGATCAGGCTTCTCCACATGGGATGCACACAGGCTTCGCCCAGGAACCGGCCCCTGTGCAGGCTGGTGTGAGGGTGTGTGAGCAAGCACGGGCAGGAACCACAGGGAGAACGGAACCACAAAGGAAAAGCAGTGGAGTCTGGAATGAGCGCGCTGCTCTGCCTTCCAGTGGTGACTGAGGAAAGCTACCCTTGGGTTAAAATTCAGACACATGCATTCCACAAAGGTCAACTGTACTGTGCAATCGCTGCAAAAGAAAGCCTTTAAAAGTAATAACTAGGGGCTGGTGAGATGGCTCAGTGGTCTAAAGCACCTACTTAGAACAAGTTTAGCAAAGCACAGGGACCGCAGTTCAATCCCCCAGCACCACATGCCAGCCAGCCCCGCCCGCTGGTGGGCTGGGCTGGCCACACACACACACACACACAATAAATAAATAAATAAATAAATAAATAAATGTAATAACTACAGCCAGGCATGGTGGCCTGCACTTGCAATTCCAGCTTATTCAGGAGGTCGAGGGAGAAGGAACCAAAAGTTCAGAGCCAGCCCAAGCCAGACTGTGTCAAAATAAAACTGGAAAAGGCCTCAGTGATAGAGTGTTTGCCTCACCTGCACAAGGCCCTGGGTTTCATCCCCAGCCGGCACTGAGGGGGAAAAACAAAAGTATGTGTGTGTTTGTGTGTGTATGTGTGTATCTGAAAACACAATTGCTGAATCAAATTAACCTCATATCTGCCCTGGATTAAGCCAGAGCCAAGCACTAAGGTTTTAAAGATGAATAAAGTAGGCTAGGGAGATAATTCGATGGTCTGAGTGCTTGCCTGGCAAACGCAAGGACCGTAGTTCAATCCCCAGAATGCTGGCAGCAAAACCGGCCCTGGTGGCACATGCCTACAATTCCAGCACTAGGGAGGCTGAGAAAGGAGGATCACTATGAGTCTAAGCTTCATAATGAGATCCTATACCAAATAAATAAGATTTTTTTAATTAAAAATAAAAGATGAGTAAAGCAAAGCCTCCAGCTCTGGCTTCATTGTTAAAACTTCTCCATGGTACTCACAGCAGACTAAAGCGCCTGCTTGGGCAGAGTGCAGTGGCCAGGATTAGAACCCCTCTTGCTGTGCCGGCCCTGCCCCCAGGGGCGCACTGAGATGGGTGATTGAGACTGGGCGTAGTGGTGTGTGCCTGTAATCCCAGCGTGTGGGAGGCTGAAAACAGGAGAATCACTACTAGTCCGACCTGTGTAGTGAGACCCTGTAGATCCTGTACTAAATACAAAACAACAACAACAACAACAAAAAAAAAAACTGCTCCACAGAAACAATCTAAGACTTGTAAGAGGCTAGAGGAAGTACAGGCCTTTCTCAGCTTATAATGGCCCCTGGAGGAATAAGCGGCAGCTGTCTCTGCACTGTGGGTGTCTGCATTTGAATCTGCTCCAGGACCCTGATGAGGTTCCCTGGCTGGGGACTGGGTGGTGCAGGTGGGCTCCCGGTGGATGGGCCTGACTGCCCTCAAAGCCAAGTCTGGAGCAGATGCGCTGGCGTGTCATGAGGCTGGACTGCTCAACAAGGCACACCAGACAGTGTGGCTGGGCCGTTCCCAGCCCTGCGGAGGTGCAAAGCATAATTAGGACTCATGATAATTCCCAACGTAAACAATGGCGATTACTAACTGAGAGACAAGCTGGAAGCATCTTTAGTACCCAAAAATAAGAACACGTGGACACAGAAACAAAATCCACAGTGATAGGGCACATCAAAGGGACAGGGGCACCAGCCCAAGGGGCCCCGATGGGCAAAAGCTTAAGCTTTAAAAAAATATTTGAATAAAAGAGGACATGAATCCATACTGATATAAATGATTTAGTGTCCCGAACCAGCGGGTCAGTCAATGAAGGTCACCTGGGGGAGGAGCGGGGAATTGAAGAGGGGACAAAGGACAGGAGACGCAAGAAATGGAGACAAGACAGGATTCTGATCAAGTCTCCTTTATTCAGGGGAGGTGCTGGGTATATATAGTGGAGGCATCGGGAAATGACGTCGGCGGGTAAAAGGCGCGAGTAACTAGGCAACTGGACTGTGACAGGAAGTCTCACTTCTAGGGGGTCAGCAGGTATCTAGGCAATGGGGGAAGGTGCAACCCCTGGGGCATAGCACGTAATTCACGGGGAATGGGCAAGGTGAGAAGGACCATAAACTTAACTCAGCAGGGGACTAGAAACTTAAGAAGACGGCTGACACTATTATAAAATGGATACCAGTTAATGGCCTCCCACAATTTAGTAAGCAACTAGGTGCATGAAGCTGGGCATGGCGCTAAGTGTCTGTAATCCCAGCCATCTGGCAGGTTGAACCAGAAGACATTGTAACTCTGGCCCAGCCTGGTCAATTTAGCAACTTGTTGAGACTATCTCAAATTTAAAAGGACTAAACTTGGCCTGGTGGGACAGCCCTATAATCTCAGTACTCAGGAAGCTGAGGCAGGAGGATCAGTGTGAGTTTGAGGCCAGCCTGAGTTACACAGTAAGTTCAAGGTTCAAGGCCAGCCTGAGCTACATAGTAATATCCTGTCTCAAAGAAACTTAAATAAATAAATCAGTGGTTTGGGGATGTAGCTCAGTGTAAAGGCCCTGGATTCAATACCTAGTATTACACGAATATAAAAAATAAAAATAACCTTGGCTGAAAATGTAGTTCAGCAGTGCAGCACTTGCTTAGCACGTTCAAGGCCCTAGATCTGACCCCCAAGTAGCCAGATATGACGGTGTGTGCCAGTACTCCCAGCTAGTCAAGAGGCTGAGGTAGGAGGATCACTTAAACCCAGGAGTTCTGGGCCCAGTTCAGCAACATAATAAGACCAGATCTCAAAATAAATTATAAAAATTACATAAATAAGGAAAATATATAAATCACCTGCACAAAGTCATCGCAGATAATCTGTGCAGATCCTGAGCCCTAGAGGGGGGCAAACATGTATCCCGCCCCACTGCTTATGTGCAGGCTGCACCTGTGACCGAGGGTCGCAGTCTGGACAGGAAGGGGATGCAAACCCACACAGCAGAAACCTGACACACAGAGGAAGGCGACATTAGCAGCACTGGCACCTTGCCAAGCATCTGACTATATTCATTGAAAAGCTAGTATAGCTGATTGGTCCAGCTTGCAAAAACTGTACAAATACAAATCTCAAACTTATTTAAAAAAAAAAAAAAAATCCAGGACCGGCGAGGAAGCTCAGTGGACTAAGCGCCTGCTCAGGCAAGTGCAGGGACCCACGTTTGATCCCCGGCACTACATGTGGCGCAGGCCCCACCTCCAGGCACACTGAACCAGTCACTGAGACCTGCGTGGTGGTGACGCCTCTACAGCCCGTAGTGAGCTAGCACTCTGCAGCATGGCGAGGTCTTCAGTTTGATTCCCCAACTGACAATGTCAAAAAGCAAGTTTCAGCTGGGTGTGGTGGCACATGCCTGTTATCTCAACACTCAAGAGGCTGATGCAGGAAGATCTCCATGAGTTTGAGGCCATCTTGGGCTACAAAGTGAGGCCAAGACCCACCTGAACTACTTAGTGAGTCCCTGTCTCAAAAAGACAAAAAAGGAAAAAAGAAAAAGCAAGTTTCAGTAACAACTGACAGGA
>NW_004524776.1:774062-779516 GCF_000260255.1 Octodon degus
GGACCCACTCAACAGCCTATAGGGTACCTGAGTCATGAATTAGACATTGTAGCAAAAGGATGGCCTGCTTGCCTTAGAGCTATGGCAGCTGTAGCTCTCTTAGTGCCAGAGGCAACCAAATTGACTTTAGGCAAAGACCTTACTGTATATACACCTCACAATGTGGCAGGACTTCTTTTTTCTAAAGGGAGCCTATGGTTATCAGACTAGTGGCTTCTTAAATACCAAGTTTTACTTCTAGAAGGACCAGCTATCCAAATAAAGACATGCTCCCCTTAAACTCTGCCACTTTCTTGCCAGAAAAAGAGAAAACTGAAGTTAAAGGACATGACTGTGAACAGGTAATTCTCCATACATACGCAGCCAGAGAAGTTTTATTAGATACTCCACTTACTGACTCTGAGTTTACTCTTTTCTGTGATGGCAGCTCCTTCGTGGAAAGTGGGATAAGAAAAGCAGGATATGCTGTGGTAACTTTGCATCAGACTCTTGAAATTTCCTCACTTGCACCTGGGACTAGTGCTCAGTTAGCAGAGCTCATACCTCTGACCAGAGCCCTACAACTTAGCAAATGACAAAGGGTCAACATTTATACTGATTCAAGATATGCCTTTCTAGTATTACATGCTCATGCAGCTATATGAAAAGAGAGAAATTATCTAACTGTCAATGGATCTCCCATAAAGTATCATAAAGAGATAGATGATCTTTTGTCATCTGTATATATGCCTTCCAAAGTGGCAGTAATTCACTGTCGAGGACACCAGAGAGGTACGGATAAAGTATCTCAAGGTAATCAACTAGCTGATATAGCAGCAAAAAAGGCTGCTCGAGAGCCCCCTCTTCAGGCTTCTCTGATCTGGGAAGGTCCCCTTGATCATACACGACCTAAGTATTCTCAGTCAGAAATAGAATGAGCTCTCTCCCATGGGTGCCAGTTCCTTCCATCTGGATGGCTACAATCAAGTGATGGTAAGTTGTTCCTTCCTGGTGTCAGTCAATGGAAAATTATTAAGTCTTTGCACCAGACCTTTCATCTGAGGAGGGACAAGACCCAGCAGATGGCCTCAAAACTATTCATAGGAAAAGGGCTTTCCCAGACAATAAAACAGATAAGTAAGACATGTGAGCTCTGTCAAAAAAACAATCCCCTTAATCAAACTATAGTTCCTCCAGGTATACAGAGAAATGGTAAATATCCTGGGGAAGACTGGCAGCTTGATTTTATTCACATGCCAAAAAGTAAGGGACTTTAATATTTATTGGTCTGGGTAGATACTTTCGCAAACTGGGTTGAAGCCTTCCCTTGCAGAACAGAAAAGGCGCAAGAGGTGGCAAGAGTCTTAGTCTCAGAAATCATCCCTAGATTTGGACTTCCAAAGAGCTTACAGAGTGATAATGGACCTTCCTTTAAAGCAACTGTCACAGGGCTGGAGAGATGGCTCAGTGGTCTAAAGCACCTACTTGGAACAAGCTTAGCAAAGCACATGGATCACGGTTCGATCCCCCAGCACCACATGCCAGCCAACCCTGCCCCCTGGTGGGCTGAGCTGGCCACACACACACACACACACACACACACACACACACACATAAATAAATAAATTTAAAAAAAATAAAGCAACTGTCACATAAAATGTCTCTCAAGCGCTGGGTATTCACTATCACCTCCATTGTGCATGGAGGCCACAGTCATCAGGAAAGGTAGAAAAAGTAAATGAAATCCTAAAGAGACATCTTGGTAAAATGACTCAGGAGACCCATCTACAGGGTCCTCACTTATTGCCTTTAGTTCTGATTAAACTAAGGAATACACCTCAAATCCTAGGCCTCAGTCCATTTGAAATGCTTTACGGACACCCTTTTCTCACTAATGATTTTCTCTTCAATAAAGAAACAGATGAACTTACCAAGAGACATCACCTCATTGGCTAAATTTCAACAAACTCTTCAACAGCTCACAGAAGCTTAGCCTAAAGAAAAGGGAAGTCCCATATTTCACCCTGGAGATTTAGTACTGGTAAAGTCCCTTCCCTCATCTTCTCCTTCCCTAGGACCTACTTAGGAGGGACCATACACAGTGATCCTGTTGACTGCTTCAGCTGTCAAGACTACAGGCCAGGACTCTTGGCTATATCACACCAGACTCAAACTCTGGGAACCAGAAACTGCCACTGGAAGTGAACAATCATCTGAATACTCCTGTGAGCCCATAGAAGACTTAAGATTCCTGTTAAAGAGAAACACAAAGTCCTCAGATAAGTGATGATGCTTTTAGCCTTTTTACTAATCACTTTGCTTCCTAGAGGAGGATGCAACTCCTTTTTAAAGTGAGCACAGGAATATGCAGAGTCATTGCAACAAACCTCTTGTTGAATATGTGGTTTATTCCCCTTGTCAAGTACATCAGGACTTCCTTGGTTGGTATCCCCACTTCAAGGAGATGACTGGTATAAACTACAAAACTATATTGAGGAGATATGAAAGAGTTCAAAAGTTTATCGCTTTGCCCAGCATTACAAAGTAACTAAATGGCCTATATATCGCACTCTTAGTGATCCTGGACATAATCAAATATTTTCCCTCAAGGCCACTGAAGACTCTTTACAATCATTAATGAGGCCATTATTACAAGATAAGACACCTATCCTGAGGACCAAAAATCATAGATACCAGGATGGCTATTATCAAATATGGGATGATTACCTATGGTTAACCCCTGCCAGAGGACGCCTCAGCAGAAAGGCCCCCTTATGTTGGGAACAAAAGAATCGCTCATTTTCTCATTGGCCTAACTCCACTAAATACTTGGGATGGACTCCACTAAATACTTGAGATGAACTACAGGCTAGAGATTGGTTTGCATTGGACTGTTGTGATCATCTTGATCTTAGATGGAAGGCTCCCAATGGCACTGATTGGTCTTTTGGAACCAATTTGTGGCCCTGGTTATCCCCTGAATGGAGATGCACATTAGGATTTGCCTGGTTACAAGGCAGGAGTGTCAAAAATATGGACAAACCTGCAAATTTACTCCACCTACAACACTGATGGTCCAGAAGTGTGTTTCACTGTATGATCACTTGGCCTCTATCTTTATCCCTTCTCTAGGGCTAGAAGAGGTCATGAAACACATTGAGGCCTTAATCAGCTATACTCAGCAGGCCTTAAATGATACTGCAACTGGTCTTTCTCTTTTAAATGAAGAAGTAAAATTAATGAGACAGGCTATCCTCCAAAATCGGATGGCACTGGATGTACGAACAGCAGCACGGGGGGTACTTGTGCAATTATAAAAGCTGAATGTTGTGTGTACATTCCTGATCCTTCTGCAAATATCTCAGTAGCTGTTCAAGATATTAAAAGACAAACCAATGACATGTCCGACTTTGAAGCTCCTTGGATCTTGTCTTTATCATCCTTATGGGAAGTCATTACTAACTCTTCCTGGTGGAAACCTTTGTTGACTATATTCATAATCATCCTGTTAATATTACTACTGGGTCCATGCATGCTTAATTGTTTCTTTGGTTTTGTCTCCTCCAGACTCAAAACTATACGTCTACCCAAGAGAAAAATGCCTGTTATCTGTCAAGGGCCTTTAGATAGAGCCTCTGAAGAGTACATATGACTGCCAATCAACAACTACGACCCCTTTCAGCATTAAGAAGTTAGAGTAGTCATCGCCTATGATCCCCTAATGGTAGTTTGGGTTACTTCTTCAGAGGGCGGAATGTTGCAGGCAGTCTGAGTTAGATAGAAATATTGTAGGTAGTTAGACAGGACAGGCCCTCAAAGGAGATGACAAAGACCAGACACCTTACTGGAGAGATGCTCCTGGTGTGAGCCAGACCTAAAGATCAAACAAATGCTGACCTCCCTAAAGTTGGCATCGAGGATTGCTCATTAGTCAGGAAGAATCATCAACTAAAGGCCACCAGATAAGGTTCTGTTTTACATTCATGCCTGCTTGCTACGTGACTCGCTACCCCATTTGGTCCTAGGCCTAATAAATTTTACCTGAGCAATGGTGCTTATAATCCCATTGGTTGACTATAGTTTTGTCCCACACTGTATCCACCTAAGTGAGACCCCTTTGTCTCTACCTTGGCAATGCATGGTTTTGTCCTATAAAAATAACCTGAAAGAGACAGCTTCCTGGGCAACCCACCCGGGCCCCCCCTTCTGTCCCTCTCCTACAGAAGCTTTCCTTTCCAATAAAGTTTTACCCTCAACTTCCGTTTGTTCCTAAAATTCATTCTTTGGTTTTAGAGAACACGAAGTCATCTAGGCCAGGTTGGGAATTTCACGTTCCTATATCAATATCCCACACCTGAGTTCCAGGAATCAGGGCCCTGGGTGCTCCACTGTGGCTTGGACTTTTAGGGGAAGTGTCTCCCCCAAAACACAATGGGACAGGGACTTTATGCCCAGTATGGGTATGCTAAGAAGTGGGACCTTTAAGAGGTGGGGCTTAGTGCAGGATATTTAGGCTGTGAAGGCACTGCCCTGCAGACTGGTATGGGTCTCCGGTGCAGCAGGGTGGATCTCACAGGTATGGAATGTAATAGAGCAGGCCACCCCCACGTGCTCAGCCCCTTCCTGCAGGTAATCAGTTCCTGTTCTGCTTCTGTTGTGTTGTGAAGCAGCTGGAGGTCTTCTCCAGAGGTGGAACAAATGAACCATCAAACAGGTTTGGGAGATTATCTGACCCCCAAACCATGGGCTAACCAGGTATGGTGGTGTACTCCCAGGGCTTGGGAATCTGAGGCAGAAGAATCACAAGTTCAAGACTAGACTGAAAGCGGAATCCACACCTTCGCGGCCGGCCGTAACAACTGCAGAACTGCAGGAGACAATCTTTCTGGACAAGGCAGTTGAGGCGGAGCGGCGCTTGGAGGGGCTGGCCTGGTGTGCACGCTGCACCTAGAGGACGTTGTTGCGCGTGGGTCGGCCGCTTTGGGAAGAGTGCTGACCGGAAGAAAAGATGTTTGGTTTTCACAAGCCAAAGATGTACCGAAGTATAGAGGGCTGCTGTATTTGCAGAGCGAAGTCCTCCAGTTCTCGATTCACCGACAGTAAACGCTACGAGAAGGACTTCCAGAGCTGTTTTGGGTTGCACGAGACTCGCTCGGGAGATATCTGCAACGCCTGTGTTCTGCTTGTGAAACGATGGAAAAAGCTGCCGGCAGGATCAAAGAAAAACTGGAATCATGTGGTAGATGCGAGGGCAGGACCCAGTCTAAAGACTACACTGAAACCAAAGAAAGTGAAAACCCTGTCTGGAAACAGGATAAAAAGCAACCAGATTAGCAAACTGCAGAAGGAATTTAAACGTCACAATTCTGACGCGCACAGCACCACCTCCAGTGCCTCCCCCGCCCAGTCTCCTTGTTACAGTAACCAGTCAGATGATGGCTCGGACACAGAGATGGCTTCTGGCTCCAGCAGAAC
>NW_004524776.1:781070-782168 GCF_000260255.1 Octodon degus
TGGGCAGCTTGACTTCAGGGAGTAGAGCCAGAGGTCACACATGTGGTGCCTGCGGAGCATCCTTGGTACTTCTGATTACATGAAGACATCCATGAGTGTGGGCTTCCAGCACTGCTTCAGAAAGTGGCAAGAACGATGGGGTAGGTGTGCTGGGTGCAGGGGGGTATTGTGGGGGGCTAATGGCAATGTGCCTTTCACTAGAATAAATTTTTAATACTTAAACCTTCACCACTTATTTCAGTTATACTTCCTATACACCAACATCTGGAAACTTCTTCCAAAGACCACTACACTAGAAGTTCCACCAGGTGAGGGACCCATCTACCATTTTCACCTCCATCTGCCATGTGTGATGCTTATGGATAAGACCTCCAGAGCGGCTGAAGAACCACAGAGCTTCCCTGGATGTGCACATGATTCGTGTGCACCTCCATCCTCCCTGACATGGGTCCTAGCACAAGGGCAGGCGATGGAGACCACCACACAGCAGCTCTGAGCAGGACTTACATTAACCAACTGACTTTCAATGTTTACTTGTGAGTCTGTCCGAGGCCTAGGCCCCTTGTTTGGAGATGGGCGCTGGACTCACAGTAAATCAACCTCTGTGAGTCGCTGGCCCCAACTGAGGCCGGGCCTTTTGGAAAGGCAGGCTGGGAAGCATTTGCTGAGTGCATCCTGGGGCACCTTAGCACGGCAGGTCTCCTTCCCGCTGCCTCAGCCCACAGTACAAAAGTACACTCATTTTGAATTGTCCACTTGACAACAAGTACTTGTTTAGCACTTATCATACACTGAACAGCCTGCATTAAACTTTCTGCACACTCATAAGCTACATAATAGTTTTTGCTTCCGTTTTTCAAAAGAGGTAAGATTTGTCAAAGTCAGTTGCCTAAGGTCAGACAATTTGCCCAAATTGGGGAAAAACTTAGATTTCCTTGACTTCTGATTTCCAAGTTTACTTAACACCTCAACTGATTCTCACCTACATGATGGCTTCTAAGCATAGACCCAGTTTGTTACAGATTCTTTCAAAACAGCATGCGTAATGGGTGTGTGATTTTTTTCCTCTTACAGAAGCAGCACTGTTTAAGTTACTCG
>NW_004524776.1:782810-784029 GCF_000260255.1 Octodon degus
GCTGTGCACACAGAGGCCAGGCCTTCCTGGGGCTGAGGCACTGGGGCTCTAACACATGTGGCATCCCCCGCAGGGACCAGGGAATGTGACAGACAACATGGCGCAAGGTGTAAAATTGTAAGGGGAATGTTGAAATTATTTAAAACGTATTACTGTAAAAGACACCTCGCCATTAATCCCAGGCACGACACTCCTTCTTGCTTTGGGCACACTTGTGCCATCCTTCTAGTCACTTTCTGGAGCAGTTATGGAAGTCTTACAGGAGGCTTGATCAAAAATCTGGTGAATGCTGCTGTGTGTCATCCAATGAGAAGATGGGCTTGTAAGTACTGTGTCTCAGGGCCGGTGAGATAGCTCAGTGAACTAAGTGCCTGCTTTGGTAAGCACAGGGACCAAGGTTTGATCCCCAATTCTGCATGCCACACCAGCCCTGCCAGCCGGGCACACTGAGCCTGTGATAGAATCTGGGTGTGGTGGCACATGCCTATAATCCAAGAGCTGGGGAGGCTGAAAACAGGAAGATCATCACAAATCTGATCTGCATAATGAGACATTGTACCAATAAACAAATTTTTAAAAAATAAAAATACCATGCCTCTTCATCCACTTTATTCACTGGGTCTGGTGGTAATCAACTTCTGGCTCTTCCTCAATGTCAAATTACCATGAAAGATAAACATTTTGAATTGGTTCAAACAACAAAGCAGCCACAACAGTGCAACCAAAGATTGTGTATTTGAAGAAGAGGACATTCAAGATTGGTTCAGAAAGGAGCACAAAAACAAAAACAAAAAAACAGAAAGGGGCACAAAACAGGGGACAAGCACATTCAAGGCGAGGCAGAGGATTTAGAGAAGGGCTGATGGCAACACATCTTTTCCTGTAATAAATTTTTTAAAAATTTAGGGGGCCAGGGAGATGGCTCAGTGGAATAAGCGCTTCCCTGACAAGTGCAAGAACCTGAGTTCAATCCCCGGTTCCGCAAAAAAAAAAAAATTTAGACATCCATGCCAGGGACATAGCTCAGCAGCACGAGTGCATGCCTGGCAAGTGCAAGAGCCTGAGTTCAATTTCTAGTACCAAAAAAAATTAAAGATTCACCATATTTTTCAGTCTCACCTTGTATAGCATTCATCAGCTGGTGGGAAGTCCGTAAGGAAAATCAAGGCATTAGAGGGACAGGTACTGCTTAGGAAAGTGAATGCTAACCCCCCCCCCC
>NW_004524776.1:786079-787699 GCF_000260255.1 Octodon degus
AGGTTTCTCTTTGAAGGTCAGAGAATTCCTGCTAATCATACTCCAAAAGAATTGGGAATGGAGGAAGAAGATGAGATTGAAGTTTATCAGGAACAAACGAGGGGTCATTCAACGGTTTAGATATTCTTTCTATTCTTTTTCTTTTCCCTTAATTCTTTTTTATTTTTTAAAAATAGTTCTTTTGTAATGTGGTGTTCAAAATGGAAATGAAAACTGGCATCCCATCTCTTTAAGACATTCAGTAATTTGAATTCTTGTGCTCCTTATTCATTGTTTTCATCGTGCTGATTTTTTGGTCATCAAACCTCAGTTTTCTTCACATTGTCTTCTGCTTTCTAAAAGTTACCTGTGTGCACAGAGAGGCTGCAGATTTCAGGACTGCATTTTCAGGCTTCTGATCATAAGGTCGACCCGTGCGATTGTTCCTGGTGGCCCCGAAGTTCGTGGCTTTTCAGGTGGCCCTGAAGTTCAAGCTTGTGATTGCTTCACTCCTGGACTATAACTTTCAGTGGGAGGTAGAAGTTTTTCAGAGAATCAAACTGTGGAAAAATGAGCTTTCCTTAACTCGAAGCTTAAAATCTGAAGATCTGGACCAAAAAGAAGAGAAAGATGAGCTTTCATGTCCAGATGACAGACATGGTGAGAGATTGACCAACTCCAAGGGTAGCTTCACTGAAGAGAAAGCGGTTTTAAGATTTAAAAATATCTTGTCAGAAGATCCCATAAAAGTTAATTTTCATTCAAATAATAAAGTTACTCACGCAGATGTATGTATAATAGAACACTGCTCCTTTTGATTTTGTTTGTACTTTCTGGCCTGGGATATGGGTTTTAAATGGACATGTGTGTACCAGCTTCATTAAAATAAACAATATTTGTAAAAACTGTAAAAAAAAAAAAAAAAAAAAAACAGGCCCTCGACCGGGGGCCTCAAAGAGCACCGTAGGCCATGGTTTGCTTTCTGTACCTCTTCTTCTTCTGTCCTGAGTTCACTTTGAACAGGGTGCCTGCATACCGAGCTACATCTTCAACTCTTTTTATTTTTATTTTGAGACAGGGTCTCATTAAGCCACTAAATTCCGCAGGCTGGGCTAAAATTTGTGTCCCTTCTGCCTCAACTTCCCAGAGTGCTGGGATTAGGATCGTGTGCCACCACACCTGGCACAAACTATGATTTTACAGCCTTGTAATTAAGTTGATCCTGAATATAGCTTTTGCTTTGTTCCTTTGTGGAAAAGTAGCTAACCTCAGACCTATTGCAACAATCTTCTTTATTTTTTAAAATTTATTTTTGTTTGGAGACAAGGACCTCACTATGTTGCTCATTTAGATATTCAATCTTCTTGCTTCAGCCTCCCAGGCGGCCGAGACTACAGGTGTGCACAGCACCCCTCTTGCCATCTAATGTTTTTTTAATAAAAAAAATTGTATTTACTTAGAAGCATTCAGAATGTCAACAAAACAGTTGCAACTTTTTTTGCAATTACAGAGTGGTATTCAGTTAACAAAACAACAATTATTTCGTATAAGCTGCATCAGAGACAACTGAAGATGAAAAACTACCGTCCCCATATATAACTAATTTGTGCTGTGCACCAACAAGAACCTGCTTTAAATTTC
>NW_004524776.1:787799-788786 GCF_000260255.1 Octodon degus
TGAAAATACCACCAGGACAGGGCTATCTAAAGACACATTTTGTATAGTGTGTTAACTATACAAAAAAAAAAAGACACTGTACAGGCTGGCTTTGAACTCTTAGAGATGCTCCTGCCTCAGCGTTCCAAGTGCTAGAATCACAGGTGTGAGCCACACACCAAAAATTTTTCTTTTAATTAAACAAAACTTATAACAACGTCCAGCGACTCCAGAAGAGGAGGCATCAGTCCGTTTGGAAGAGTCCCGGGTAAGACGTCCTTCTCCCTTGGGGCTCCGCAAGCGCGGTTCCCGGGCTCCACCCGGCCTTGGGAAAGGATGACGCACGCCTTCTGGGGCGTTCCCTGCTCTCCTCAGTGAACTCCACCCCACCCCTCCAGCGGGCCGCGGCTCCCGCCGCGCACCGTCGTCCCCCTCCCCCCGCGCCCCCTGCCGCGCTCCGCGACCCCAACGCCCCGCCGCCTTCCGCAGACCGCCGCCACGCGCGTGCATTTGCTCGCGTGCTCCGCTGCCCGGCGGGGCTGCTCGGAGGCTCCCGGCGAGGGTTTGCCGGGAAGGGAGAGCGCCCTCGCCATCCCGCTGTCTCCGCCCCAGCGCTGTGCCCCCGGGCCGCTCCGGGAACGCGCACGGCGACACGCGGGGACGCGCACAGGGCTACCGGCCGGAGGGCTGGCGTCTACACCGCTGTGATTGAGAAGCGGCAGCTGCAGCCCACGTGCCCATCGGAGCAGGTGGCTGATAACCTGGAGCGCCTCTGGGAAGCGCCAGGCGGGAAGTAGGGCTGTGTGTCCCTGAAGGGAGGCGTCCGCGGTACTAGGGTAGGGGTGCTAGGGGTGCAGCTCAGCCCTGGGAAAGTTCGCGCCAAGCCTGCGTGAGGCCGTGGTTCCGTCCCCCGCAGACAGGCAGAGAGGGAGAGACAGGGGTGAGGCTGTGCTCACCCATGCTGAAATGAACAATTCTAGGGCGCCTGTAGGGTGGGCGCTCTTCAGA
>NW_004524776.1:789421-790519 GCF_000260255.1 Octodon degus
GCGGCCACCAGAGGGCGTGCCAAAGCAGCCAAACTCGCTAAAAGCCGGGCGGTCCCCAAAGGACCATCCCCCGCGCACAGCCTCATTTTCCGGCAGGCTCCTGGAGTCCTTTCAATGCGTTCACATTCCATCTCCTCCTAAATACACGAATTTAATTGCAATTTAATTTCTTCCAAATTGTACCCACAGTTAAAGAGAAATTGCTCCCCTTGCTGTATGGTTTTTTGTTTTTTGTTTTAAATAGGCTTCTGGTAATTTCTGTAATGGAATGCAGGCCTTTGGGAGAAGCAACTGCATTTCAGGGGTGCTCCGCCAACAGGTAGGAGTCTGCCTTCCCGCCTAGCTTTGAGTTACTGTGCCGCCTCCAACAGGCCGTCTGGCCTCTGTTGTCCAATGATTAAATACCTGCCATCTTTGGTGGTCATCATGATTCACGTTTTCAAATAGAAAGCTTGGCAACAGACAGCTTTTCTCCAATTTGGACCCCTCTTCTTGCCTCCAACTGTACCCCCTTCACTCTTCAGGTCTCAGACCTTCAAGCCCTTCAATAGCTGCGGTTGTGCAAGGACACGGAAAGGACAGCAGGCACTCTCATTCGTATGCCTGCACCCTTCCTCCTAGACGCTGGCGGAAAGGGGGTTATACTATTCGTAATCGCCAAATGCAGAAGCAGCTCAAATGTCCATCAAAGAATCAATGGATAGACAAAAGTGTCCCATCCATACAAGAAAATATTATTCAGCTGTAAACAAAGAATGCAGGGCTACCATGTGAATGAGATTCACAAACATGAAAGTGAGTTGGGTGTGATGGTGCCTGCTTGTAATCCCAGCTACTCAAGGGGCTGGAGGATAATTTGAGTCCAGCTTGCACCTCACAATAAAATAAAAAAGGGCTGAGGATGTAATTCGAGTCCTGGGTTTAATCCCTAGTACTGCAAGATGGGAGGAGAGGCAAGCTAAGTGAAAGAAGGTAGCCACAAGGGATCTACATGAAATTGTCTCATTTATATGAAATGTCCACAAGAGGCAAATCTGTGGAGAAAGGATATTAATTAGTGGTTGCCATGGGCTGAGGGGGAGGCACTGCTTGAGGAGA
>NW_004524776.1:791262-800331 GCF_000260255.1 Octodon degus
CAAAGGTCTGAGTTCAGATCCCTGGTTCTGGAAAAAAAAAAAAAAAACAATAGGCAAGCAAGCACTATTTTCCATGAGTTTGAAAAAGAAGCCAATCAGTGAATTTTGTCCTACTGTGAAAGATACCCTGGGAGACGTGCCCTATGAGTGGGAGAACACTGGGTGACAATACTGTCCTCAGGAGGTTTTGTGGCAGCTTCAGCTGGGCCGTGGAGTTGAGTCCCAGTCCTGGCTATGTGACTTTGTGCAAATCATGTACCTTATTTATTGTGGGGTGCTGGGGGGAACTCGGTGCCTTCTCACTGAGCTATTGCCCCAGCCACTGTTTATTTTGAGACATGGTCCTGCTAAGGGCTGACCTGCACAGGCTGGCCCCCAACCTGAGATCCTCCTGCCTCATCCCCCAAAAGTGCTGTTTATTAATTTCTGCACACAGGATATGTTTGGTGTGTAGTTGGCTCCAGATCACCCTGTCTGTTTGCAAAGACCTAAATTTTGTCCCTGGGTCCAGCAGTTGCAACTTGACAATTGTGTTGAATGACTCGACTTGGGACTCAGAGGGAGGTGGGAAGTGGAGGGGCCTTCCTCTTTTCTCTCTGCAGGGTGTACAGAGAGAAGACTGCAGGGAGCGCCCGGCTTGTGAGAACCCACCTTCCTGGTCTCTGCTCCTTCATACACCTTTGGCCCCGGCCAGAAGGACCAGACCTCGAGTCCACAAGCTGATGCTCAGATGCAGCTGCGCTTTGGGCGTGTTCTGCGTGTCCCGGTGCCTCAGCCACTAAAATTTAACTCCCATCGAGTTATTAAGAGGGTGGAAACTTAATTCACCTACAGACTTTACAAATGGGGCTTTGGGAAAGGTATTAGGGTTGCATTGTACTCATTAAAGTGGAGCCCCTGTGATAGAATTATGGGGGCTTTATAGAAGCAGGAAGGGCAGGTATGGTGGTAGTACACACCTATAATCCAGCACTCTGGGAGGCTGAGGCAGGATGATCTCAAGTTCTAGCCCAGCCTGGGGCACCCTAGTGCATTAGAATGACCCTGTCTCAAAAAAAAGAAAAGAAAAGAAAAGAAAAGAAACACCCTAGGAAGGACTCAGTGGTGAAGTGTGCTTGCCTAGGCTCCTGTCCATAGCCCTGAAGAGGTAAAACTAAAGAGGGGGAGAGACCAGCAAGTGAGGGTGCACATGCCTTGTCTCTTGCCTGTGACATCCAGTGCTGCATGCACAATCTTCCACCAAGAAGAGCATCACCAAGTGAGGACTCTAGCCACTGCACCTCCACAACTATGTACCACACCAAACCTCTTCTTCTTTATAAAGTAGCCTGAGTCTTGTATTTCATTACGGTAACAAAATACAGAAGCCAGTGAAGAACCTGAGCAAGACTCTCGGGTGGGCAGGCAGGAGCCCTTTGTGGCTGATGATGTTCAAGCCCATCTGGGTGGATTAGATCAAAAGTGTCCCCCAAAAAGCCTCATGTGTGTGGAAAGTGATTAAACTACAGGGGTGATACACCCATCACTGGATTAGTCCATTGATGAGTTCAGTAATTGAATAAGCTACTAGGAGCTTTGGTCAGAAGGGTTGCTCAGGTGCAGCCCGGGAGGTGTGGTCCTGTTCCTGGCTCCTCCCTGCCTCCTGCTCCTGGGCACCGCAAGGCGAGCAGCTTTCTGGCACCACAGTTGGAGCCAGCAAGCCACGGATTGAGGCCGGTGAAGCCACGAACCCAAGTGAATTTCTTCTTAGGTTGTAGACATCCAGCCTTTCATCCTGGGGGTGGGAAGGGGCCTGATAAGGATGCGCTATGGATGCCCATCCCCGCTATAGAGGGGATTGGAGGGAATGGTAAGTAAGAGCAAATCCTGTGGAAACATTCTTTTCCACTGTTGTTGGAATGCAGCAGTGAGAAAAGTCTCAGAGTCCAGTATGGGTTCCAACGTCATTGAGTTTCTTTCTTTCTTTCTTTCTTTGTTTTGAGACTGGCTTCAAGCTCATGACCCCCTTGCCTCAGCCTCTCAAGTAGCTGGACTTATAGGCAGGGCCATCAGGGCTGGCTCTCATTGTTTCATAGGTGAGATTCCCAGGCATAGGAAGGAAGAAGCTCCCAGGGCACAGGAGGCTGAGGCAGGAAGATCATTGCAAGTTTGAGACCAGCCTGGGCTGCAAAGTGAGCACAAGGCCAGCCTGGACTGCACAGAGAGACCCTGTCTCAAAAAGATTTTGAAAAAAAAAAAAAATGAAAGAAAAGGCAGTGATGGTTCCTACAACAGTTGTGCTGAAGGCCAGGAAATATACAAAGCATATCATATGCATTTTATAATTTAATCTCAGCATCTTTTGGAGAAGATCTAGTCTTATTGTCATCTTTTAAATGGGAAAGCTGAGGTTCAGGGAAGTGAAATCTCTCATCCATGGTCCCATTGCTGGGGGTGGAGGTCTGGGCTTTGCGCCCCCTGCCCACCCCCTCCCCCAGCCCTGCCTGCACATGGATGCCTGGCTCCTGACAGTGACTGTAAGGGTTGGCGGGGGCGGGGGAGGGGGAGTAGGTTCTGCCCTGGAGAGCTCTGGGCTGCTGGAAAGGACCCTCCAGAGTGCAGTTCTGCCCTGGAATGTGTGATTTAGCAGCAGAAGTATTTTTGAAAACCTTCTGTGATTCCTAATCTTCTTTACAAGGTAAGATTATTGCCATCGTGCTCAGTCTCAGTTGCTGTCTCGGTGTACCCTGAGGGTGGGGCCAGCATGGCACACTGGGGATCCAACCCTGGCCACTGCGCTCTGCCTAAGCAGGTGCTTTAGTCTGCTGAGATATCTGGCTGGCCCATGGATTCCTTTTTTTTTTTTTTTTTTGGCTGGCTCAGGCGCATCTAGTATGACATGCAGAGCTAGGGATCGAACTGCGGTCCCCTGCGCCTGACTGAATTTGCCGAAGCAGGTGCTTTAAACAACTGAGCTAAACTGCAAGCCCGTGATCTTCTTATGAAAAGTCAGTCCCGACTGTTTTGTGCCTGGGATAGAATTATCTACCCTCTCCGGGCTGATACAGGGCAGGGTGTCTCTCCCTATGTCCCTGCCTGGGACTCAGTCACACAACCTGCATATGGCTATGGGATGCCGATGAAGGCAATGTAAGCAAAGCCTTAAAGTCCCGTATGTTTGGTTGGGCTTGCTCTTCTGCACTGCTGTCACTGCCTAAGGACAGGACCCAAGAAACCTGTAGGTAGCTTGTGCCATTCCTCACCCAGAAGCCCAGCCCAACCGGTCTACACAGGTATGTGTGCGGGAGGAAACAGGCTTGCCACCACACACCTCTGGAACTGGTGGTTGTTCTTCATCCAGCAGTAGCTGGCTAATACATCATTATACTTGAGGAATCTGTCACTTCCACCCAGAAGTACTGTCAACAAGCTGCAATAGCTGAACACAGTGGTACATACCTGTTGTTAGGGTTTGTGTCTAGGTGTCCCCCCAAAGCCTCAGGCAGTCCAGGGGTGGCTTCTGGAGTTTGTGATTGATTACTGTGGGTGTGGATGCTGCCCCTGCCCTAGGGCAGGTAAATTGAATTTCAATGTAAGGTGGGAAGAGCAGCTAAGTGCTTGAGGGACTGCTACCCCTCCCTTGTGCTCTTGCTCTTTGCTGCCACCAGGAAAGATTGCTTTCTGCCATGTGCTGCTCTGTGTTGGACCCAGCTGAGTATGGACTGAAACCTCCAGTAACTGTGAGCTAAATAAACCTTTCCTTCCTTCATTTTGAGTGTCAGGTATTTGTCCCAGCAATGAGAGAAGAGTAACTAAGACACCTGTGATCCTACTGCTCTGGGAGGCTGAGGCAGGAAGATCTCAGGCTAATCACCACCTGAGCAATTTGACCACTTAGTGACATCCTGTCTTAACATAAAAATTAATTAATTAAAAGGGCTAGAGTGAAAGTCAATGGTAGAGCACTTGTCTAGCATGAGAGAGGCCCTCAGTTGAATTCTCAGTACTAGAAGGAAAAAAAAAAAAAACAGCAAGAGAGTAGACGGAGAGTGTGTGGAGCACTAAGCATGCAGGATCTGTCGCTTTCTTTTCACTTGCATGCGTGGTCTTTTCTGGAAAAGGAAGGCCTTTCTTTTAGCCCTGGCCTTTGACTTTGATTTATGGCTCTTTCTCATGAATTTGCACCTGTGATTTAATAATTCCCATTGTATCTGTTATTCTCATAAAATGCTTCTCCAGAGTCCAGAGCTGGGTGTGGTAGTACATGCCTGTAGTCCTGACTACTGGGAGGCTGAGGCAGGGAGAGCATGAGTTTGAGGCCAGCCTGAGCATCTTAGTGAGACCTTGTGGTAGAGTGAAACACAAAGAAAGGGGAGGGTAGGGGCTGGTGAGATGGCTCAGTGGTGTCTAAAGCACCTACTTAGAACAAGCTTAGCAAAGCCCAGGGACCGCAGTTCAATCCGCCAGCACCACATGCCAGCCAGCCCGCCCCCTGGTGGGCTGAGCTAGCCACACACACACAAATAAATAAATAAATAAATGAAAGGGGAGGGTAGCTCAGTGGCAGAGCACCCCTGGGTTCAATTCCCAGTGCCACCAAAAGCTAAACAAAAATAAATAAATAAAAAACAGAGCCCAAGAAATGACTTAGAACAAGTCTTCAGCATTCTAATGATCTGGGTCATGAGGTTAAAATTCAAATAACTGAGATGTCTGGCACAAGTTTAATAGTTATAGCCAAAAGATGTGTGGAAAACATCAAAATCTTGATTTTACAGAGAAATGTGTTCGATGATCTAAAGTGAGCCTGGGGAGAGTCACATGGAGAGAAAAAACATTTTCTCAAGCTTTCACAGAGAGCAAATTGGTCAAGCAATGGCCGTGACTCATCCTCGTGTCAGACACTGACAAAATGATATACAAAAGCGGTACAGGGCTACAGGATAAATCCTGAAAGTACTTGGCTGACCTTATCAGATACAAAAGTTACATTTCTTGTTATATAGGTCTTGCTATATCTTGGTCTTAACCATCCAGTAGAAAAGTATAAAAATGAGGTATACAAAGTAAATCCATATTAATATGATGAGCTGTAAAAGGCTCAAGTCAATAACTTCTGAGGATAACCCACTAATATTATAGACTGCTAGACAGTGTTAGATTGTTTAGTTGAATTCAAACACCTATAGTATTTAGATGCCAATAGAATATTCACCTCTGACAGGACAAATAAATAAATAAATAAATAAAAATTAAAAAAAAATCTTGATTTTGTTCAGTCTCAAGAAGCAGAGACTTAGCCCACGAACTTGCCCTTTTATTCCTTATTCTAGTTCCTTTTTGATATGTGTCTTTTATGTGTGTGCTGAGGCTGTAACAGAGGCCTCTGCAGTGCAGTGGTCTCCTTGCTACTAAGCATGCGGGCCGAGCTACAAATATCATTTTCATGTCAGGAGCCTTAGATTTCGTGACACTGTCCACACGATGACTGTGCTTCATGCTGAAGGACCAATGGGCCAGGTGCCCTTGACCTTGCGCCTGGCTGCACACCTGGCCCTCGGGAACTCAGGCAGAGGAACAGCTGTGAACCTGTGGGTGCCCGGGCGGTAGCCTCCGCTTGCTGCTCAGCGAGGTCTGAGGACTAGGGGCAGCGATGCTGTGGAAAGGTGTGGCCAGTCCTCACATAACTACGCATCAAACTACCACAGCATTTGTTTTTTTTCCCCCCCCCACTTTAGTCTTCATTTTATTTATGTTAAAGACAATAAAAGCTGTCCTAAAATCCATACAGAATTTCAAAACACGATGATAGGAAATTGACAATGGTTGCCATACTGCATGATGTTATCTTCAAAGTAGTTGTCAGATTGCCAGAGATGGGCATGCAAAATTGATGGGGCAAGTAAGCATTAACTGTTTCTCCCAATGCACCAATAGAAATTAGTTCCACACAGTATTTTCAGTGCACCTATGTGTTGACCATGAGACACTACATAAGGTCTGGCATGGCGTGCTGGACTTGTCAGCCCGTGCTGATTTCACAAGGTTTCACGCTTTGGGGCACTTTGTGCTTAGATCTTTCAGTTCTCGCTGCTTACCACAGCATTTGGCAGTTCCAGCCTCAGAGATACAGACAAGTGAAATCAGGGGCCCAGGCAGATGTCATCTCATAGCCACATGAGTCACAAGAGCCCCAAGGCCACGGTCATGAAGAGCAGGCTAATAAGTATGCATCAGAGCTTTCTAGCCACACAACAGTTTTTTAAAAAGAGGAAGAGGGCTAGGGAGATAGGTTGGCAATCTAAGCACCTTCCTGGCAAGCGCAAAGACCTGGGTTCGATCCCCTATGCTGCATGCTTGTAGGTCCCAGAACTCTGGGGCACACTGTGCAGTCTCTGAAACTGGGCGAGGTGGCACATGGCTTTAATCCCAGCACTGGGGAGGCTGAGACAGGAGGATCACTAGGAGTCTGAGCTGCATAGCAAGACCCTGCACCAGATAAATAAATAAAACTTTTTTTTTTTTAAAAAAAAAGGAGGAAAGTTCTAATGATTTGTGGTGGGCACACCTAGAATCTCACCACTTTGGAAGACTGAGCAAGAAAGAGGTGGCATGTTTGAGTCTAGCAACGGATACGTAGCAAGCTCCAGGCTGGCCTGAACTACACAAAGAGATTTTTGTGTAGTTCATGCAAACAATGAAACAAAGACAAAAACAAAAAAGGCAAAGTAGGGCAGATATGTCACATCTGGGTTGACAGTGAAAACATTGCACTAAGGGAAATAAGCCAGACACTAAAGAATAAATATTCTGTGATTCTGCCTCTATAAGTTACTTCAAGTAGTCAAGCTCATATAGAGTAGAATGCTGTTATCAGGGCTTAGGAGGGAGGAGAAGTGGGGAGTTACTGTTCAATGGGTATAGATTTTCAGTTTGGGGTGATAAAAATGTTTGGGAGATGAGTGAGAGACAAAATTGCCCGACCATGTTAATACAATTGTTAGAACACACCAATGTATGATTAATAGGATTAGATTTTGTCATATATATACTGTTTATACATTTTTCGTTTCAGTGCCAGGGATGGAACCCAACGACCTTATACATGCTTGGCGAGTGCTCCACCACTGACTATATTCATTCTATATTTGACATATTATTTAGAAATATTTTCTAGCCAGGTATGGTAGCACAAGCCTGTAATCCCAGGCTTGGAGGCTGAGGCAGGAGGATCATTGTGAGTTCAAGACCAGCCTGGGCTACAGAGTGAGCTCAAGGACAGCCTGAACTACACACTGAGACCTTGTTTTAAAAGAGCAAACAAACAAACAACTCGTTGTAAAACCTTTGGTTCATCAAAGAATGATTTCATTTTCTCTTGGGAGGGTCCTTAAACCTTATTTCTCCCCTAGCAGAAGTCATAATTCATTGATTTGCTAAGCAGGCCATAATCATAAATATGTTTAGATTGGTTAAATAGTGTTAGAATTAATTCATTGTTAAAAATGAGTTAGGGCAGGCTAGATAGCTCAGCAGACTCAAAGATCCTGCTTAGGAAGAATGTGGCCAGGATTTGTCCCCGGAGTGCCATGCAGGCCCAGCCCCAGGGGCTCATGGAGATGGTGACTGAAACTGATGGCGCGCGCCTGTAATCCCAGCGCTTGGAAGGCTGAAAACAGGAGAATCACTACAAGTCCCATCTGTGTAGTGAGATCCTGTAAACTCTGTACTAAATACATTTTTTTAAAAAAATATCATTATTGGCCTGTCCCGCAATTCTCGCTAGTTCGATTGGTAGTGGGAGCGGAGAATGGACCCCAGAGAGCCCTGAGCAGCCCCACCGCCGGAGGCCTAGTTACCATCATCACACACCGGGAGGAGCCGCAGCCGCCGCAGTCACCATCACCGAGACTGCTAGCAGCGAGGCCGAGACCCAGCAGCCGCCTGCCGGCAGCGCCTTCCGCAGCCATCTGCGCCGTGCTGCCCTCAGCGCTGCTGACACCAAGCCCAGCACCACGGGCGGCAGCGCAGGGAGCCCCGGCCCGGGCGGCCTCACATGCCGGTGGGGACAAGAAGGTCATCGCAAGGAAGGTTTTGGGAACAGTAAAATGATTCAATGTAAGAAACGGATATGGCTTCATCAACAGGAATGACACAAAGGAAGATGTATTTGTACACCAGACTGCCATAAAGAACAACCCCAGGAAGGACCTTCGCAGTGTAGGAGTGGAGAGTGCGGAGTTGGATGTTGTTGAAGGAGAAAAGGGTGCGGAGGCAGCAGATGTTACAGGCCCTGGTGGAGTTCCAGCTCGAGGCAGTAAATTCGCAGCAGACCGTAACCATCATAGACGCTATCCAGGTCTTAGGGGTCCTCCGCGCAATTACCAGCAGAATTACCAGCATAGCGAGAGTGGGGAAAAGAATGAGGAATGGAGGGCGCTCCCGAAGGCCAGGCCCAGCCATGCTGGCCCTACCGCAGGCGAAGGTTCCCACCTTACTACATGTGCAGACCCTGTGGGCGTCGGCCACAGTATTCCAACCCTCCTGTGCAAGGAGAAGTGATGAAGGGTGCTGACAGCCAGGGTGCAGGAGAACGAGCTAGACAAGTGAGACAGAATATGGATCGAGGTTATAGACCACGATTCCGCAGGGGCCCTCCGCCCCAAAGATAGCCTAGAGAGGATGGCAATGAAGAAGATAAGGAAAATCAAGGCGATGAGACCCAAGGTCAGCAGCCACCTCAACGTCGGTACCGTCGCAACTTCAATTACCGACGCAGACGCCCAGAAAACCCTAAACCACAAGATGGCAAAGAGACAAAAGCAGCCATCCACCAGCTAAGAATTCGTCTGCTCCCGAGGCTGAGCAGGGCCGGGCTGAGTAAACGCGGGCTTAACGTCTCTACCATCATGCGGTTTAGTCATCCAGCAAGAAAGAAACGAATAGGAAATTCCAGCAATAAGAAATGAACAAAAGATTGGAACTGAAGACCTTCAGTGCTTGCTTTTTGCCCGTTGACCAGGTAACTAGAACTATCTGCATTGTCTATACAGCATGGGTTTTTTATTATTTTTACCTAAAGACGTCTCT
>NW_004524776.1:800431-802807 GCF_000260255.1 Octodon degus
TTTGATTAATTTCTACATTCGATTGATAAATTCTTTTTAGAATGTCACCACCAGACTTTCATATAGGGTGCCTCCCATGGCAATTTGCAAAGGTATTCTCTTGAGAGAGGGAGTGATCTGGCATTCATACTGGGACATACTTAGTTTGAATGGAGGAAAAGGAAAAAAAAAGACTTTATTATGTGGCCCACCATGCCCAGTTTCTGGCTTGTTTTGGTATTCCCTGGCTGAGCTCAGCTTCGAAATACTCCTGCTTCAGCCTCCCAGAGTGTTAGGGTGTGTTCAGAACAGTGACTGTGCCATTAACAACATTCATTATATAAGTTATCTACACCAATCAGTGGGGCCTTGGTTATACAATATCAACTATTTCCATGTACGCTGGGAAGGGCACCTATACCAGAGTTCTGTTGACTTGAATATTTCTCCTGGAGAACCCCCCTCCCCCAGACTGAACCATAGTGTAGCCATCTTGGGCTTCAGCTTTTCCTGCACTGTGAATGGACACTGGGGCCTCTTCCAAGGTTCGGCTATTATGAATCACACTGCTGTGAACATGAGCTTGCATGGATCACTGTGCTGTGATATCTTCAACTCTTCTGGGAAGATACCAGCAGGGGAATAGCTGGGTCAAATAGAATTTCTAGTTTTAGTTTTTTGAGGAATCTCCATTACATTTTATTCGTAGTAATCCGTATGTTTACAACCTCTCAAAAACTGGGATTATAGGCGTGCACCACCATGCCCAGTCTCAATTGCTGTCTGTGCACCCTGAGGGCGGGACCAAGGATCAAACCCCTGACCCCTGTGCCTTTAATCTGCTGAGCCATTTGGCCGGCCCTCTGTTACTTTTTTTTTTTTTTTTTTTTTTTTGCGGAACTGGGGATTGAACTCAGACCCTTGTGCTTGTCAGACAAGCACTTATTCTACTGAACTATATCATTATTGCCTTTGTTTACTTTTTCTTTTTTTTTGGCCAGCTCAGCCGGCCCTGAGGGCGGGGCTGATGCAGCACGTGGTGCCAGGATCAAAACATGGTCCCCTGCACCTGCCTAAGCTTGCCTGCACAGGCGCTTTAGACCACTGCGCTATCTCGCCGGCCCCTGCCTTCATTTTCTGGCAGCAATTCTTTCCATAAAATGCACGAAGAGTTGCCCAAACACTGATCAGTTTTATATAAATTCAGATTTCTAGCATTTCTTGAAACACACGGAAAACTCTAGCAATACTGAGCTGGCTTCCTGCATGACAGGCATAAACCAGTATTCAAAAGCAGCTGCCCTCTTGTTTTGACAGCTATGATGTCTGTTCTGCAGCTGCCACGCCCCCACCACTCCCTGTCCTCTCCAACAGATACACTGAGAGCCGGTTGCCACTTACTGTTTGCGCTGTCTTTTTTTATTATAGAGCAGTTAAGAATGTTCAATGGTTTGCATGTCTGTGAAAAATAAGGGGCCATGTGTTTCCTTTGGTGAGTCAGCTTCGCTCTCCTGCTCTTGTCCTTGTAGGTGTTTGGTTGTGACTCCAGGTCCCCTCACAGCTTCCCTCTGTGGGCACAGGCTGTTTTGCTTTTGCATGGGACAGATATTTGACTTGAACTACCAAAAGCAGAAAAGGGAACATGTAAACTCACACAATAGCAAAATATAGTGAATAAAATGATTTCAATTATGGCTGGACCCACTTGATTCCAAGGCAGGCACCAGGTGGTCCTGTGAGGAGAGATGCAGGCGAGCATCTATCCTTTCTGTTGAATGACTATGGAAGAGTACACTAAAATACAGAAAACTGGGGAAGGTACTTATGGAGTTGTATAAAAGGGTAGACACAAAACTACAGGTCAAGAGGTAGCCATGGAGAAAAATCAGACTAGAAAGTGAACAGGAAGGGGTTCCTAGTACTGCAATTTGGAAAATTTCTCTATTGAAAACTTCGCCATCCAAATATAGTTAGTTTTCAAGATGGGCTTTTGTAGGATTCCAGGCTGTATCTCATTTTTAAATTCATTTCCATGGATCTCAAAAAATACTTGGATTCTATTCCTCCTGGGCAGTTCATGGATGTATCACTTGTTAAGCATTATTTGCACCAGATCCTTCAGGTATTGTCTTTTGTCACTCTAGAGGAGTTCTTCACAGGGACTTGAAACCTTAAAATCTGTTGATTGATGACAAAATGACAATTAAACTGGCTGACTCTGGCCTTGCTAGAGCTTCTGGGATACCTATTAGAGTATGTACTCATGAGGTAGTGACACTCTGGTACAGATCTCCAGAAGGGCTGCAGGGTCTGTTTGTACCTCTACTCCAGTTGACATTTGGCATATAGGCACCATTTTTGCAGCATTGGCAACTAAGAAACCACTTTCCCATGAGG
>NW_004524776.1:804537-806990 GCF_000260255.1 Octodon degus
GAGAAAGGTATCTTCTGTTTAACATATCAAACACTCTCCCTGGGGTACCATCAGCAATATGTGGTGCTTCAGCCTGCAGCTTCTGCATTTCATTTCGAACATTTGTTCCATCAATGCAGGCATGACAAGTTGCTCCCATATAATCTCCAAGTGCCAGAATTACCTTTTGGATCTCTGATACAAGGAATAATAGCTCTTTGCTAAATAGCTGAAGGCTTCTCAAACCCATAAGCATAGATGCCCCGAAGAGACTCCTTTAAGTTCATCTCATCAAAGTTATCAACAATCTCATTCCAGTTGCTCTTGATGACACCATCGGGGTCCATTCCCTCTGGGCCTCCATGTTCTCTGTTATAGTCTGCAGAACCACCAGACATGATCCGAAGAACCGCTCAGCGCCCGACTGAAAACAGATTCAGGTTTCTGACAAAGATTTTCTGCGCATTATAATCTAGAATGAATGGTTGTATTTTTAATGTTGATTCTGTTTTTGTCTTTTACATTTTTCTTTGCTGTAAAACTGAAACCATACTTCATCTTCAATTTCAAAAGTATAACTTAAAAATGTAAATATTGTTCTATATAAATTTTAAGTATAACTCTGTATATGTGTGTAAAAAAAATATGGCTGGATCTAGGGCTTCAAATGTTACTAAGAACCAATCTCAATACTTCACAGGTGTTTTATTTTGCAGATAAGTTCCCTGACACATAGGGATGCTGACCTCCAGGAGTCCTAAAGGCTGTGTCCCTTAAACTGGGAAGAGAAGCTAGTGTGATGCATGGTGGCACATGCCTGTAATCCCAGCACTCTGAGAGACTGAGACAGAAAAATCCTAAATTCAAGCCTATCCTGGGAAACCCTCCCTAAAAATAAAAATGATATGGAGGCAAAGCCCATTGCAAAGGCCCTGGGTTCAATCCCAAGTACTGAAAAACAAATGACAAACAAACAAAACATGAACCAAGCTGGGACCTGTGTTGCCTACCTATAACCCCAGCTATTCAGGAGGTTGAAGCAGGAGAGTTATAATTGAAGACCAATGTTCTGGTTTATATCTAGATGTCCTTCCAAGTCTCATGTGCATATAGGTAAGGGTTTCTGCGATGTGATTGGCTCACGGGTGTGTGATGTTCATCTGTGGATTAGTCCACAGCTAACATGTGGACTAATGAGATCCACATTGCTAAATCTACTTGTGAAGTGTGATCTAGGAGGTGAAGCTTAGTTGGAGAGACCGGGTCACTGGGGATGTAGCCTGGAGAAGCATATCCTCCTCCTTCCTCTCTTAATCTGTCTTTCTACTTCCTGCTGCCATACCAAGAGCTATTCCCCCTCTGCCATGCCTCTCTGCCAAGCTACCGTGCCCTGCAATCCATCAACTATGTGTTGAAACCAACTGCGATAAACCTCTCCTACTTCACTTTTCAGTTGTCAAGTAGTTTATCTCAGGGACTGGAAAGTAACTAAGACAGATTTTGGTATGGGAGCCAGTGGGGTCATTGCTGTTGTGCCATTTGACCAGGTGGTTTAGAAGCCTTTGGAACTGGCTTGCAGGAGGAGTTTGGAAAATTTGGGGGATGCCATTTAAAGAAGCAACCCTATAACTCTTTGAGCCAAACTTGATGGGAGATTCTGAACAGAGCTCAGAAGCCCAGAATGCTGGTTTTAAAAAGCAGATGGAAAAGACCAAGCTCAGGAGATTTCAGCTGGGAATGAAAGCTCCATTGGCAGTTAGACTTCAGGCCATGGGTGTCATAATCTGGCAGAAAATTTGTCTACATTCTGCTCCTGTCCTGAGGCTGTGGGGGAGACTGAGATTAAGAGCAGCAGACTAATCTGGCAGAGGAAATTTCAAGGCAACCTGATATTGAGGCTGTAGCATAGATATTATTGGGGGCTTTTGCTAGATCTGTGTTGAGGATCAAGAGCAAATGACACAGCAAATGATTTTAAAAGTTCTGAGTTTAGCCCAAAGGAAATTCCAATAAAGTTGAGGCCTGTAAAGATGTAGCAGAGGAGAGGTTGGAGGCTAAAAAGATAAGCATTTAAAAGAAGCCAAGAACTCTGGATCTAGACAATACAAAACATGGCCTGCTGATGTCACCCAGGAGCGCTGGACAGCCTAATATAGAAGTAGTGTGCTGCACTCTAAGGATCCGGCCCTCTCCCATGGCCCTGTGGTCTCTGACCTGTGCTGTGGGCTCTCTCAGCCTGGCACCTACAGCTGTTAGCGGACCAGTCCCTTGTCTGCTCCCTGCCGCCCACATGATAAGCAATGCCTTCCCCCAACTGCCTTCTACTTTGCTGTTGCTCTCTTGCCACCCACTCCTTACTTCTGTGGCCCTTAATGCCAAGACTGTATCCTGGAAGAGTCGTACCAACTACACCATGGCACCAGTGAAGATGGGGAGGTCTGGGGGTCAGGACCAGACAGGCCACATCAGTGTCC
>NW_004524776.1:807276-809430 GCF_000260255.1 Octodon degus
TTGTATTTACTACAGGGCCTATAGGGTCTCACTACACAGATTGGACTCATAGTGATCCTCCTGTTTTCAGCTTCGCAAGCACTGGGATTACAGGTGCATGCCACCACACCCAGTCTGGTAATTGCTGCTTTGGAAAGGGATGCACATCCTCTTGGGGCCTGCCTGTGGGGACCCTCATCAACAATGTGGAAAGTGAACCAGGCTGAGGGGCCCCATGTATTCGAGCTGCAGGGACATGTGGTGTCCTGCTGAGGAAGGTGAAGGGGACAGCCGTCATCCAGCTGCCCTCAAGAGGCAGATGTAGGAGCTGGAGACGTGCACAGCTACAGTGGGCCGAGTGTCCGACGTGGAATGTAACAAACAGGCCATCAGCAAAGCGGGTCAGAATCGCTGGCTGGGCAAGAGGGCTACAGCGGGCTGTGACACTGCAAGGAGGCTGGGCTGGCCCAAGATTCAGCCCCTGCCCTTGTGAAGAGTTATGTGAAGCTGTTGTCCTCTGCTGCTCCCGGAAGCTGATATCCCTGAACTGTAATAAAATGCCCCATTTAAAACAAAAACAAAGCATGGCCTGAAGGTATCAAAGGAACCAGAAAGACCCCACCCTTTGAAGGCTCAAAATTGCAAAATTGAAAGACTTTGCTCTGATAAGAGCAGCAGAGCACCACGCTCTGAAATGGCGGCACCATGGGGACTCGGAGTGGAGTCCCTGGAATTCAGTTCCCTGCTCTGCTGTCCAGGCACTTAGAGGCCTCTGCACCTGCCTGCAAGATGCACATGGGCCCAGCTGCTACTCCAGCCGGAGGCAGACCTGGCATCAGCCCCATGGCGCTGATGTAGAATGCAAGGGCTGTGGGGTCAGGAATAGCTCCGGATTTCAGAGGAAGGCCTAGCCAGGCACTCTGTGCCTAGAAGGCAGTGTGTGAGAGTGAAACTGAAGGTGCTGGGATGTTGAAAAATCCAGGAACACAGACAGTCTGAGGAAAGCTGTAAGGAGTGAGCACGGCTGGTCCAAGAGAGAAGCCATGAGGGCTACAATCACCACAAGCAATGCTTCAGGGATGGGATACCCAGGCTCTTTGGGATTTTTTTTTTTTTTTTTTTTTTTTTTTTTTTTTTTTTTTTGTCTTTTTCAGATGGAGTCTCACTATGCCATTCGTTCTGGCCATGAGCTCACTTTGTAGTCCAGGCTGGCCTTGAACTCGCAAAGATCCTCCTGCCTCAGCCTCCTGAGTGCTGGGGTAACAGGAATGCAGCATCATGCCCAGCTCCCTTTGGAATTTGTGCTTGCCACAGATTGCTCCAGGTGCTGGCCGTGGAATTATAGGATTTGAAGTTGCCCTGCTGGATCCCAGTCTTGCTTTCATCCCATTCCTCTCTGTCCTCCTAGTTCCACCTTTTAGAATGAAGATATTTAACCTGTGCTATTGTATGTTGGAAGTGTATAACTTTTGTTTATCTTTAGAAAGGCTCATAGCTAAGAGTTTGCCTTAAATCTCAGAGGAGATTTGGGACTTGGACTTTTTGTTAATGCTGAAACTATTATGATTTCGGCAACTCTTAGCAATGAGCTAAATACATTTTGCATAAAGAGATGCACATGAGTCTGCGGGGCCAGGAGCAGAATGCTATGGTTTAGGATTTATGCAGCCTTATGTACTCAGAGGTGGGGCTTTTGGGCAGTGACTGGGTCACAGGGGTGTGATCCACAGCAGTGCCTCAGTCCACAAATGACATAGCTAAATGATGCTGTGACGTGGTGAGGTGAACCGGGCTGGAGAAGGTGGTCTCTGGGGGCATGGCCCGCAAGGGTCTAGCCCCGCCTCCTCTCTGGATCTGTGTCTACTTCCTGCTACCATGCCATGAGCTTCTTCTCCCCTGTTGTGCCCCTCGGCCATGCAGGCCCCCTTTCTTGGAGCCAGCTGACTGCTCACTGAGCCCTCTACAAAGTCTGAGCCAAATTAAACCACTACTCCTTCTCTCATTCGGTGTTGGACGTTGCAACTCAGCAGCAAAAAAGTAAAGTAGACAGCAAACATGGGCAGCTTAGCAAAATTTGTCTTAAAATAAAGTAATAAGAAGGGCTGGAAGCTGGGCATGGTGGTACACACTGTAATCCTAACACTCAGGAGGCTGAGACAGGAGGATTGCTGGGAG
>NW_004524776.1:809550-812687 GCF_000260255.1 Octodon degus
GAGAGAGAGAGAGAGAGAGAGAGAGAGAGAGAGAGAGAGAGAATAGTTCCCCAGTTATATCTTTTCCAATAAACAGGTAAATGGGAAGATGGCAGAGTGGAAAACAGGTAAGCCACTAAACAGGTAAGTACTACGGAAAGGTTTTCCTGAGTGCTGGGAGCCACTCTAGTTCAAGCTTAAGGAGGGGGTCAAAGAAACGCCCAAATTTATAGCCCACCAGTGAACAGTTATGAATAGCTTGGCACTGATGACTGTCACGGGCCTTGGGGCAGTCCTGTGAGACTGGGTACTTTTACCCACAGGGTCCAATGCTACCTCCAGGGAGTGGCCAGGTTGAAGTGGTACCAGTCTGTGGCCTGTCAAGAACCAGGCCGTGTAGCGGGCAGTGGGCAGTGGCCCGACAGGTGAAGCTTCACCTGTGTTTATAGCCACTCCCACTGGTGACATCATTGCTCAGCTCTACTTCCTGTCAGATCAATGGCAGTATTAAATTTCATAGGGGACCGACCCTACTACGAGCTGTGTATGCAAAGAATCAAGGTTGCACACTCCTTTGAATCATCCCCAACCGTCTGAAGCAGTTTCCACCTCGATGTCCCCCAAACCTCATGCTCTCAAGGCAGGGCTTTTGAAAGATAATTGACTTGTGGGGATCCTAGCTGACTTGCTGTCAGAAGGGAGGGTGTGATCAGAAGAGACAGTCCCTGGGAGTGCGATGGAGGGGGCATATCCCTTTCCAGCTCCTCTCTTTTCTCTCTTGCCACCATGCACAGCTACAAATCACGTTCTTAGTGAATAACAGTTAAAGTCCCAAGACTGTGTTGTTCCTTTGTCCCTGTGGCAGTCTCTGTGTCACATTGTGTAATAAATGTCTAGTAAATAGTAGCTTTTTGCTTTTTTTTTTTTTTTTTTTGAGAAAAGATCTCACTATATAGTTCAGGCTGGCCTTGAACTTGTGGTGATCCACCTGCCTCAGTCTGCTGTGTACTGGGATTACAGGTGTGTGTGCGCCACCACATCAGGTTAATAGTAACTATTTTATAATTTATTATCCGCCTCCTACTCTAACTTCCACAAAATTCTACAGGGCTATATGAAGTTTGCCTATTTGTTTGGACTCCTTTCTGCACAGAACTTAAGCCAATTTAGATAACTATACTGCTGATGAATAAACAAGAAATAAAGACTAAGGGTGGGGAAGATGGCTCAGTGGAATAAGTGCTTGTCTGGAAAGTGCAAGGTCCTGAGTTCAATCCTGGTACCACAAAAAAAAAAAAAAAAGAAAAAAGAAAAAGAAAGAAAGAAAAGACTGAAATTGAGACTAAGGTTTTTTTTGTGTTTTGTTTTTTTTTTAATTTTTTGAGACAGGGTCTTGCTATGCAGTTTGGGCTGGACCTGTGCTCACTTTTATAGTCCCCAGGCTAGTCTCGAACTCACAGAGATCCTCCTGGCTCAACCTCACAAGTCTTTGAGACTAGATCTTACCATGCCTCTTCTCACCTTTCCAAAATTATCTACACCTACACTATTGGAAGGAAAACAATCAGGCTGATAACATCAAAGCAGAGAGATTCACACCCATTTAGCAATTAAAACACAGGACAAATAACACATTTTGAGATTAATTCTGCGTTCTGGACCCAGGGGGAGATTTGCAGTTGATTTAATTTAATATTTCCTTCTTATCCTTGGCTGATAAGGATGTATGCTGCTTCTTGCTGTTTTGTTTCCAGTCCTAGCAACCAATGTCAGGGCCTCCCCCGTGCCGTCACTGACTTGCACCCCCAGCTTAACGTTGGTTTTGAAGGCAGAAGACAAAGGCTGGAAGAGAAGTCAGCAGGAAGTTTGTTCGAGATAATTGCACGGATAGCAGAGATCCCAGCTTGGAGACCCTTTAAGCCAGGATGGCAGGAGGAGAGATTTCACGGATCTCAGCATTGCTGAAGAGCTTCCGGAGCCACAAGCCATCGGGACCGCAGTAGAAGTACCAAGCACCTTCCTGCTGGGATGCAGCATGAGGAACCAAGTCCCTTGTGCGGTGTCTTGGCACCCACAGTGTTATCCTGCGTCGAGTCCAATCCCTAGAACTAGGTGTCAGTTTCCAGGGAAGACTGGGAAGGAAGGTAATACCACTGGGGGAAGGAATCTGGCAAATGCAGAAGGTGGGACTTAAAAAAACAGAACAGCTGCTCTGATTCTCCTAAAATGTCATTCAGAAAGTAGTGGTGACTGCCAGGAGCTGGGGGTAGAGAGAAGTGTACATTCCATAGTTGTGGAGTTTCAGTTCTGCAAGATGAATATGATGGTGATGGCTTCATAACATGAATAACCAGACATGGCAGGGCACCTGCAATCCCAGACCCTAGGAGGCAGGAGGGTGACTGAATTGGAGGCCAGCTTGAATTACATAGTGAGACTTTGTCTCAAAAGCTAAGCATAAAACGCCAGGATCTGAGTTCAATCCCCGGTTCTGCAAAAAAAAAAAAAAAAAAAAAGCTAAGCATAGCATTATGAATGTATCAAATTTCACCCTTAAAAATGCTAAAATGGAGCCAGGTGTGGTGGCACATGCTTGTAATCCCAGCCCTCAAGGTGGGATGATCATTGTGAGTTTGGGACCAGCCTGGGTTACAAAGTGAACTCAAGGCCAGACTGAAGTGTATAGCAAGACCCTGTCTCAAAAAGATCAAAAAAAGAAAAAAAAAAAAAAAAGCTAAAATGATCTTGGCATAGTAGTGTGACTGTCATTCCAGAACCTGCAAGGCTGAGGCAGGAAGACATGGCAAACTTGAAGCCAGCCTGGACTGCATAGTTCAAGCCCAGCCTGAATTGCACAGTGAAACCCTGTTTCAAAAACAAAACAGGACAAAAACCACAAATAACAAAAAGGCTGATGCTCCCTCCTCCCTTCCTTGAATTTGGGCCTGTCATCCCACCCACTGTCCTGCCTGTCATGGGGCACACAGCCCTGTTGTCTCCTGGATCCTCCAATACAGCCAAGTCTGCACTGGGGACCAGGACCTTGATTCTCAGGCTAGGAGACAGCCAAGGTTGTGGGTGCTGGATCAGATGTTGACCATTAGGCATTTATACCACAACCTTGGAATTGAACACATTGACCAAATAAAATTGAAATT
>NW_004524776.1:813787-817411 GCF_000260255.1 Octodon degus
GAGACAGAGAGACAGAGACAGAGACAGAGAAGACAGACAGACAGAGAGAGAAGTAAAGGAAATGTTCTGAATAAGAAGACTACAATCAATGCCAAAAATGAATTTGTTGGCTTCCTGGCTTGCCAAACACAGTAGTTAAAAAAACCATTAAGAGACAATTGGGGTGGGGCCAGGGAGATGGCTCAATAGAATAAGTGCTTCTGGGGAAGCTCAAGGGCCTGAGTTCAATCCCCCGTTCCACCAAAAAAAAAAGAGACAACTGGGGGGATCTGAATGTGGACTGGCTATTACTGGATAAAATAGAATTATTGTTCACTTCCTTAGGGGCATCAGATGTTGAGATTGTGTCAATTTGTCCTACAACATGCATATGGAATATTTAGAAAACACATGTGAACAATATCTACAACTTACTTTCAAAAGGTGAATGAACAGGCAAGCAGATAAATACTATACAGACAGTAAAGCTGGCAAAATGTTCCCAGCTGGTGGTCCTCGTGGCTTTGGAGCAAGCATTCATTCGCTTGCTGAGCTGTGCTCCAGGCCCAGCAGGTGCTGAGCTTCGGTGGAGGAGGTGTTGGTGTCCATTACTTCATTTTTTCTGCCTTTATGACCATCTGAAAGTTTTCAAAATAAGATAGCAGGATGAAATGGTTTGATCCCTCCTCATCTCTGTCCTTGGAGTAGTTCAAAATGGAAATGGAACTCAAGGGCAAGAGGGGAAGCTGGGGGGAAGAGGGGAAGCACAAGGGACTTTCTGAGGATTCTCCGTGAAGATGGACTGGTAGATCCATAGAATTATGCATCCATTAAGATAGGATTGCTGGGCTGGGGAGAGCTCAGCAGTTATCTAAGGGCCTGCCTGGAAAGCGCAAGGACCCAGATTCAATCCCCGGTACTGCATGCCATGCTGGCCCCACCCTGCGCATGCCTTGCGGTCCACCAAAACTGGGTGTGGTTTGCAATCCCAGCACTGGGGAGGCTGAAACAGAAACATCACTATGAGTCTGAGGTGTGTAACAAGACCCTGTACCAAATTTTAGAAAAAGACAGGACTGTGAGGTGTGGAGACACTTGTCCATAATCCCAGCATTCAAGAGGCAGAGGCAGGAGGACTGTTGAGAGTTCAAGACCAGCCTGAACTGCATAGTGAGACCCTGTCTGAAAAAGAAAAAAAGAAAAAAGAAAAACAAGACTCAGGATGTACGACACCAAGAGTGAATGCTGATGTAAACTGGGATCTTCACTGAATAATAATGATGGCTTAGTATCCATTTTTCCTCTATAACAGATGCACACTGCCAGACAATATGTTAACTCACTACGGGGGAAACTGAGAAAGAGGAAATGACTGTATGGAAAGTCCTGGTATTTTCTGCTCTTTCTCTTTTTCCTGGAAATCTAAAATTTCTATGAAGTTGCTATTTTAAGAGTCTATTATTATGGGGCCAGGGAGATGGCTCAGTGGATGAAGCACTTGCCTGGCAAGTGCAAGGGCCTGAGTTCAATCCCCAGTTCCACCAAAAAAAAAAAAAAAAAAAGAGTCTATTATTTAAACCTGACATGGGAGGCTGAGGCAGGAGGGCTGCAAGTTTGAGCCCAACCTGGACAACTTAGCAAGACCCTGTCTCAAAATTTAAAAAATAAAATAAAAAAATAAGTGTTATGGATGTAGCTCAGTGCAAAGGCCTCAGGTTCACCGCTAGTATCAGAGGAGAGAGAGCCTTCTTCCAAAATAACAAAGAAACAAAAACAACTTTATAGCATAATTAAGCTCAAAAAATGGGGCATGGTGGTGCAGGCCTGTAATTCCAGTACTCAGTAGGCTAATACAGGAAAATTGTTGCAAGTTCAAGACCAGCCTGGACTACAAAGTGAGACCCTGTCTCAAACACACACACACACACACACACACACACACACACACACACACACACACACACACCTCAAAAGGTAAAGGTGAAGAAAGCAAGGAAAACATAAGGATTAAAAGTATTCTGAGGGGCTGGCAATGCCAGTGCATGCTTTGCAGTGGTGTGTGACTATAAAATTTGCAACAGATTCAGCTCCAACATTCATGAAAGGCAGGCAGAAGAGAAGCCTGAGATTAGAAGCAGACATTTAAAACCGGGCATGGCTCACCTGCAGCCCCAGTTAATTGGAGGCTAAGGCAGGAGGATTGTGTGGATGCAGAAGTTCAAGGCTAACCCAAAACAGTGGGAGTCCATCTCAAAACGAAACACAAGGGCCGGCCAGAGAGCTCAGGGGATTAAAACATGTGCTTAGGCAGACTCAGGTGCTGGGGATTCGATCCCTGGGCCTGCCATGCCAGCCCCCCCCCCCTTGGGGTGCACTTAGATGGTGATTGAGACTGGCGCATGCCTGTAATCCCAGCACTTGTGAGGCTGTAACCAGGAGGATCACGAGTCTGATTTATGCAGTGAGACCCTGTACGCCTGTACACCCTGTACACCCTTTCCTAAATTCATACAAAAAAATAAAAATAAATTTAAAAAACCCCACAAGAAAATGTATGTTTACCTGGCCAGAGTGTAGCTCAGTTGCAGAGCATGTGCATAGCGTGCATGAGGTCCTAGCTTCAGTCTCCAAACCACTAAAAAAGAGCAAAAGCCAGCCCCCAGAAAAGGTACATTTAATTAACAGAGAATAAAATTTTTGATGGGAGAAAAGGGAAGAAATATGAAAGAAATGTCTCCCTTTTGTCCTTATTCTTAAAAAAAGCTGCCAGGTATGGCACTGTGCGCAGATCCATCGCCTTCGAGGCCAGCCTGGGCAATATAGTGAGTTCAAGGCAGCTTGAACCACATAGCAAGACCCTATCTCTGCAAATTAAAAAAAAAAAAGGAAAATAAATAAAATAAGAGACACAACTATTAATCTTAGAAGCAGCCTGCATGTCTGCCACCAGAAGACTAGATAAAGAAACTGTGGGTTTAGCATGGCACACTGCTCTGCCACAAAGGACAAGTGTGTGTCACCAGCAGGGAGATGGACACGCCAGAGCTGGCTTCAAGTAGACTGGATCAGACCACGAGCTTAACTCTCCACAGTTTCTCTCATATGAGAACCCAAAATAGAAATAAAGAGTAAAGTAGGGCCAGTGAGATAGCTCAGTGGTCCAGAGTGCCTGCTTAGGCAAGCTTAAGCAAGCACGCAGGGACCAACTGGACTGCAGTTCGACCCCCAGCACCACATGCTGGGTCAGCCCCGCCCCCAGGGTGGGCCGAGCCAGTCACACACACACACACACACACACACACACACACACACACACACAAAGGTAAAGTAAAAGGCAGATGCTGGGAAGTAGGAAGGGAGAGGTTTTGCAAATGGAAAGGAGTGGAGGGGATGGAGGGAGGGGGATGGAGAAGAGAAGAAGGGGTGAAAGGAAGCGGGGTGCGTTGTGCACACAGCCAGCTCCACACCAGCACCACAAACATTACGTACTGCAAATATAGGCTAATAGAATATAAACATTGAGAACAAATTATAAAATACCTGAGGAGGGAAAAAGCTATTAAAGGGGGCTGGAGAGATGGCTCAGTGGTCTAAAGCACCTACTTGAAACAAGCTTGGCAAAGCACAGGGACCGCGGTTCAATCC
>NW_004524776.1:817511-820531 GCF_000260255.1 Octodon degus
GAGCTGGCCACACACACACACAATAAATAAATGTAATAAATAAAAATAAATAAATATTTAAAAAAGAAAAAGCTATTAAAGAGTTCTGTAATAGTTAATAGGGAACACGATGAGACGGGAAGACTGAACAGTGAAAGAAATGTGAAGAACTCCAAGGTTCTTGTTCCCTTATTTTTGCATAATGATACTACAATGATTGGTCCAACTAACAAATTCTTCCCAAATAATTGTTTTTGGGGAAAGGACACTGCTGTTTAGCCCCAAACTCCAGTGAATAAATGTGCGTAAACCAGCCCTAATGCATCTCATTTCTTTAGCAAACGTTTATTTGCTTAACCAATATTTACATTTTGATATTTGCCAAGTGCCCAGGCATGGTGTTTGGTTCTGAGCAGGCAAAGGTCACAAAATAAAACCATGTAGCAATTTATGCAAGATGGCTGGGGGTCTCACACGTAAATCTGTTCCCTGCAAGATGAGCTCAGAGCCACTGCATCTGGGGAGCTTGGGGCTCAGGGTGGAGCAGACTTCACCAAGGAGACAAGGACACGTTGGGGCTTGAAGCAGCAGAACACCCGCCAAAGAGGTGAGGGGAGGAGGGCAGGTGTGCCTGGCAGAAAGCTCAGCTGGGACAGACGGGAAGTGTTGACAAGTTCTGGAACTAGAACTCGCCTGGCCTGATTAACACATAGTTTGCATTTAGAAAGCTGGAGAGGTAGGCAGGGACCGGGTCAGGTCAGGTGGCCTGGGAAGTCTCCTCTCTCAAGCTTACACTCCATCTGAGGGTGACCAAGGAGCTGTCAAGTGAGGCTCTCTTGGTCAGAAGTGGGATGCTCAGGGAAGTGAAATGTTACTGGGCTGCATCAGAGAAGGCCAAACTGAATGTGATGGGACCAGTTGCAGTGCTATTGTTGCAATGAAGCCTGACCAGGACCAGGTGGGAGGATGAGGTAGATTCACAGGACAGTCTTGAGGCAGAGCTCCCAGGACTCCTAGCTGGTCATGGGTTGAAGAGAATGGGAGAGAGGAGGCAAACTGATCTTCAGGTTCCTGCTTGGGTGCTATGGACATCCAGGCCAGGTGGACAGACAAGGAGCTTCAGGACAAAGGGAGAAGGTGACCAGTAGGAAACACTGAGTGACAAGGTCCTGCGGACATCTGGGCACAAATGGGGAATTGGCTACTGTGCAGACAAATCGAGTTCTAGAGAGAGCGACAGACTGGGATGAGATGAGAGCGTGCCATTGGACTTGTGCCCAGGTAGGGGACACACTGGAAGGGCCACATTTGCCTCACTTTAGCAATATGAATTCACACTACCAACAGTGATCTTCTGGATGCCGATGATATGGAGATGGTGGAAATAAATATGAACCAATGAGAACTAACTAAAGGATGTATTTAGAGCTTGCTGCAGCAGTTTTATCTGTAAAAATTACATTTTGGCAGAAATAAGTCTTAAAAAAAAAAGAAAAAAGAAAACAAGTCTTAGTCCATATTCTATTATGTCCTCAAATATAACAGAATATCTGAGGTTGGGTAATTTATAAGAAAAAGAAGGGCCAGCCAGATAGCTCAGCAGATTAGAGAGCCTGCTTAGGCAGATGCAGAGACCAGGATTCCATCCTTGGGGTGCCATGCTGGCCCCATTCCCAGGACTCAATGAGACTGTGATTGAGACTGGGTGTGGTGGCACACCTGTAATCCCAGCCCTTGGGAGGCTGAAAACAGGAGGATCACTATGGTTTCAATCTGTGTAGTAAGAAGTGTATACCCTGTACTAAATAAAAATAGAGAAGAAAAGAAAAAGCAGGAGCTGGGGAGATAGCTCAGTGGCATAAGCACCTGCATGGCAAGTGCAACGTCCTGAGTTCGATCCCCAGTACTGCAAAAGAAAGAAAAAGGAAAAGTAAAGAGTTTGTTCTGATTCACAGTTCTGGAGCCTGGAGAGTCCATGATAGGGTGGAGAAGTCACACTGCTTTATAATGTGACAGAAGTCAGAAGGGGAAGGTGTTACTGGTTTCCATCACTACTACAAAATACTCAAGGGAATCAACTTAGAGGAATGGTTTCTTTTGGCTCACAGCATTGATGATTTTGTGACTGAGCAAACACCCTCCTAATCCCCCAAGAAAAACAATCCTCTTTGCTAACCAATGTTCCTTTTCAGGCAAGACACCTGTCTAATCAGCCTCAGGACATCCAGGATCCAGCCATTGCAGCAAAACAGACTAGAAGATGGAACTGGGAAAAACTGGTTTTGGTCACAAACCACCCTGTATGGGCCATTATTCATCCCAGATATATTACCATCCACTTGTAATTCATTACCTTGGGGGGGCTGTAATGGGGTAGAATTTACGCCCATCAAGGTGACCATGGTCTGGCCTGCCTGCACTCCAAACTGAGCCAGCCCACATGAGCGTGGAATGAAAGCAATTCCCGTCTTGGTCCCGCACCTTCCTGCAAAATAAGCAAATAATTCCTGTGATGTTTAATCTTGAGTATCAGCTTGATTGTCTAGTGGAACACCTCAGAGACTAGTAAGACACTCCTGGGTGTGCCTTGTGTGGGTCCTGGAAGCCTGGCTGTGGGCACTCTATCTGTCCCTGGCCTCTTTCTCTCTGGCTTTTCCCTGTCCTTGTTTTCTGGCTACTGTGATCTCAGGAGCTTTCCACAATGACGTTTCTGCCTTGTAGCTGGCTAACCACACACGGACCCTTCTGAAACCGTGAGCCAAAATAAACCCCTTCCCTTAAGTTGTGTATGTCAGGTATTTGGTCCAAGCAATGAAAAGCTGACAAATACGGTGTTTCTACTCATTATCCAAAATTCTTTCCTTTCTCCTTCTTAAAAGAATCCCCAGATATTTTTTTTTTCTCATTAAACTTTGTTTTAATGGGTCTCAAAATTCTGTGAAAGATTTTTGGTCAAGTTGTTTCCATTAAAAAGTGTTGATTTTAGGACTTATGTGTAAACATAAGAATATATAATTCTTTATGCCTATTTTAAAAATATA
>NW_004524776.1:825373-827984 GCF_000260255.1 Octodon degus
ATGTGGTGCTGGGAGATTGAACCGCGGTCCCTGTGCTTTGCTAAGCTTGTTCTGAGTAGGTGCTTTAGACCACTGAGCCATCTCACCAGCCTGTAGCTGATTTTCTTAATGTAGGTGCCGACTTTCTTAACAATTTCCTCCTATCTCTTCTGGCTGTAGGGGGGCTCCATGGAATCCATTTTATTAACACCAACAATTAGTTGTTTCATACCCAGTATGTAAGCTAGAAAGCATGCTCATGGGTCTGCCTGTTCTTGGAGACACCAGCTTCAAATTCACCAGCAGCAATGATCAGAACAACACAGCAACCTTGAGATGTTCCTGTAATCATGTTTTTGATGAAGTCTCTGTGTCCAGGGACATCAATGATGGTCACATAATATTTGCTGGTCTCAAATTCCCACAGGGAGATGTCAATGGTGATACCATGCTCACACTCTGCTTTCAGCTTGTCCAAGGCCCAGGCCTACTTAAGGAATGCTTCCCATCACAGCAGCCTCCTTCTCATTTTTTTTTTTTTTTTCTGGAACCAGGGATTGAACTCAGGTCCCTGCACTTGCCAGGGAAGCACTTATTCTACTGAGCCATCTCCCTGGCCCCTTCCTTCTCAAATTTTTCAATGGTGCTTTTGTTGATGCTTCTGCATTTGTAGATCAGATGGCCAGTGGTGGTAGACTTACTGGAGTCCATGTGTCCAATGACAACAATATTAATGTGAGTCTTTTCTTTTCCCATGTTGGCTTTGATTTAGTGGTGGCTTTCACCATGCTTGTGCTCTCACAGCAAACTCATTGCAAGAAAGGAATCCCCAGCTTTTTGAGCAGCTGTAGCATCAATTTTTGCTTCTCTTAGTCTTTGGCCAAGAATAAAATTTCCTTTACTGTTCATTTGGGGCTCAGTCACATGATTAGCTCTACATTTTCAAGAGGAAACAAGATCCAGTCTTGGTCAAGAATTGATAATACTAATAAGTCAGTTGAGAAGAAGGCACATTTCTGGAAAAAAAAAAAAAAAAAGAATTGGAAATACTGGGCCAGGTATATAGCTCCATGGCATAGTGCCTGCCTGGAAGATATGAGGTCCTGAGTTTGATTCCTCATACAAGAAAAAAAAAAAAAAAAGATAACACTTTCAGAGCATAGTTGGTTGATCTGGTACTTTTGGGCCTGCAACGAGGCAGTGCATCCTGGTGGAAGTGAATGATGGAGGAATCTGCTCACCATATGGCAGCTGGAAAGCAAAGAGAAAGAGAGGAGAGAGAGAGAGAGAGAGAGAGAGAGAGAGAGAGAGAGAGAGAGAGAGAGAGAGAGCTGAGATATTCATATCCTCGTATCCTCGTCAAGGGCCCATCTCCAGTGACATAACTTCCTTCCACTCAGCCCCCCTCACCTCCCAATAGTACTGTGGACTTGGAATCAAAGCTTTAACACATGGGACCTTGAGGAACATTTGAAATATAGACCATAGCAAAGAGAGAGCACATGTGTGGGAGATGGAAGAAGACGTGCCCCTGAGAGAACTAACTCGGTCCTCTGAGAAAGAGACTAACATGTTAATGAATATCCCCAGTTCATGGTGGTTGAGTCCTCTACCATGACCCAAACATGGCCACTAGGCCTGCACTCCCAACACTGCCATGCTGAGGAACCAAGATTCAAAATTTTGGGAAACATACTCAAATCATCTCACCAAGTCAGGTGGAGAAATGGAAAGGCTTTGTAGTTGAAAAATGGAAGTTTCCAGATGTGTCCTGACAGGAGGCTGTTAAAACACAAAAGCTGCTAGGTGAGCTATATTGGTTTGGCCTTGCTATAACCACATACCTGAGAAAAACACTTTAAAGGAGAAAAGGGTTATTTGGTTGATGGTTTCAGGCCCTGATTGAATGGCTCTATTAGCCTGTCAAGCTTTTTTTCAGTCTTGTGGCAGGGCTGAAACATCATGGTGGAAGGACATTGTGGAGAAAATTGCTAACTCCCCAGCATCCAGGAAGCAGAGATAAAAGCAAAGAGCAGCAACCAGAGAAGAAGGGGCAAGATATAGTCCCCAAGGTCCACAAGGAGCCACTTCCTTCAACTAGGCCCCACCTCCTCCTTGCCCATTCATTTATCCTTTGATGAAGTTACCACCTATTATCTAAAATTCATCCCAAAGCCCGTCAGCTGCCCCTTAGGGAACATTTTAGATCCAAACCATGTCTAACTACAAGTGGGCATTCTATGTAATTGGTTTGCCTTATTCTCATTGCTTTTGTTAGAAGTGAGGAGAAAAAGATTGAGAAGCTGTTAGTTATTAATAGAGCCTTTGCCTGGAGGTCCAGTTGTCACAGAGATTCTAGACTGGCTGTGTGCTAGAGAGAGATCTGACTTTCTAAAAGTTTGACTTAGACACAGCAGACTTGTGTCCCAGGCTGGTTAGTATAATTAGTGTGATGGCTTCCTGGTTGTTGCAGATTGTGGGTCAGAGTACTTGCTGGTAAAATTCTATCTGAACCATTGTGGCCCTCGTAAGGTCTACATTCAGAGAAGTGAGACAGGCATTGGGCTAGCAGATAAATGAATTACCAAGATTCTTTCAGGCAGCACTGAGTGTCTGTGGAAAAAAAAAAAAA
>NW_004524776.1:837294-846499 GCF_000260255.1 Octodon degus
AGTCCCCAGAAATTCCTATTTGGTGGGAGAGGTGGGGAGGTATGGCAGAGTGGTGGGGGGCAGCCCGAGGGGGTGGGAGAGGGTCCGGCCCATGCTGCGCCTGGGCTGGGACTGGTCCCGCCAGCGCAGGGTAGCAGGAAGCTCTCCACACACTCACCGGACCTGGGCTAGGACACAAAGCATTTTTATCTGAGATAAAAATGTGTCTTACTAAGTTAGGCTCCAGTTGGGCTCAAATTTAACAATCCTGCCTCAGCCTCCAAGTGCTTAGATTACAGATGTATACCACCACAGCTGGCCTTTTTAAAATTTTGTTTGAAACAGGGTCTCACTATATTTCCCAGGAGGGCTTTAAATTTGCAATCTTTCTGCCTTGGCCTCCTAAGTAGTGTTACAATTGTTTGCATGTACTAATGGTTTTGGATCTTATTAATGCTAAAATGTGACTCAGAAGATCATAAAAGAGTAAAGCTTCACCACACTGGAGCAGGCGACAGCTTCTTGGATATGACAGTAAAAGCACAAATGACAAGAAAATTAGATTAAACTCTTTGTATGAAACCCTGGGTTCAGTTTCCAGCACTGCAGGAAGAAGATGAGAGAGGCAGAAAGAGAGAGAGAGAGAGAGAGAGAGAGAGAGAGAGATCTGGACCTTTGGCCTAGAAATAGGAATTTAAGTCGGGATTTAAATCGCCTGCAGCAGAGCTATCAATCTGTTTCTGGAGGCCTGCCGCAGACCCTGAGTGTAGCTGCTCCCACGCCCCTTGGGGAGTTTTGTGTGCTCATGCCTGGAGCACCACATGCTCGTATTGAGTGAGGAGGGCAGACTGTGAGCTACTCTCAGCCTGAAAATGAACTCACTTAACCTGATCCTGTGCCAAACTGAAAGCTGTCGAATGTAAACAGTGCCACAGGAGATGGAAACTCTTCCCTGCTTGGTATTCCTGCTTTGGTTTTACGAGCCTTGGGTACAAATAACAGTACTTCTGGTAGGAACTATCCAGTAAAATCCTAAGGACTGCTTGCCAGTGAGTTAGGTGCTCTATCCTCTTTATACTGTAATGCAAATTACCTGCCCCAGGCGGGTGCAGCATCCACACACACTGTAATCAATCACCAAGTCCAGAAGCCATCCCATGACTGCATGAGGCTTGGGGGGGGGACACCTATATGGTTGTTGGACCCCAGATGATATGTTGTGGCTTGGCAGAAAATTCATCTGAATTTTTCTCATGACCAGAGACTTTGCCTGAGACTTGGGGCAGTCCATCTTCTGGTCATCTGTTTGAGATGAGATATATTATATGAATTAGAATATAGTCGTACATCTAATAATGATTTTTAACTCAAATAGAATGTATCATCTAACAAAGCATTTCTTAGGACATTTACTTATTTTAAGTATTGCATGACTATGAGTTGGAGGAGGAGCTGGGCAAGGGACAGGCCAGGAGGGAAACTGGAGGATCAGGGGAGGCACTGGCTAGGCTGTGTGAGCAGACACGGACAGTCAGCCCCCACCAAGACAATCAAGGGAGCACTCCACAGCAAGCTGTGCATCACGGAGCTATGGAGTCCACTGTTAAGCTGGGAGCTGAGGCTGGTTATCAGGCTCAGCCACAGGGGAAGGGCTGGACACTGAGCAGAAGAGAGCAAGGACAGGGCCGGTCAAATAGCTCAGCGGACTAAAGCTCCTGCCTAGTCAGGTGCAGCAGCCTGGGTTTGATCCGCAGTGGGCTGTGCTGGCCCAGCCCCAGGGCTGTGCTGAGACCAATTGAGACTGGGCATGGTGGTGCGGGCCTGTAATACCAGCTCTTACGAGGCTGAACACAGGCGGATCAGTATGAGTCCAATCTACATAGTGAGACCCTGTAGATCCTTACTAAAAAATAAAAAAAAAAAAAAAAGCAACCCAACCCCCCCCCAAAAAAAAAAAAAAAAAACCACCAGAAGAGAGCAAAGACATACAGGAGCCTGCAGGTGTGTCTCCATCTTTGATGTCTAACTTCAAGGACTTGGGTGACTGCACATCACTTGTCTGTGCCTTTTCCACCAAATCTAAAGTGAAAGGGTCTAGGAAGGTTGATTTGGGATCAGTTTGACTGGGCCACAGGCTGCCTAGATGCCTAGTTAGGCCTCATTGTGGGTGTCCCTCCCAGGCATTTCCAGAAGAGGTTAGCATGTGAATCAGTGCCCTGAGCAAAGCCATGTGTCTTCTATGACCTGGGTGGGAAAATCCAACCCACTGGGGGCCTGGATAGAACAAAAAGGGAAGGAGGGTGTGGTGACCAGTTTTCCTGTCCCCAAGATCCAGTACTTGACACAATTTAAAGGAGAGTTTTCACTTAGCTCATCATTTGTACAGATTCAACCTGTGGTTGCCTGGCTCCAAGCAGAAGCAATAGAGTAGAGCAAAACTGCTTAGTTAATGGTGACCAGGAAGCAGAACAGGTGACCGCACCAGAGAAGATTCAGTTTGTAGTGGCCAAGAAATGCAATAACCAAGGCCATAACCCCTCCATGACCCACCCAGACACACCCAGAAGTGGGTCATATCAATATACTCAGCAATTTTTTTGAGATGGGGTCTCCCTTTATAGTGCAGGCTGGCCTCAAACTCAGGAAGGGCAATTCTCCTACCTCAGCCTCTCAAGTTCTGGGATTATACAAGTGTACCACCTCACCCAGCTTTTAGCAATTCTTAGTATGGCGCATTTGACACATCAGGATTCATGGTTACAAAGGGCGAATTTGCTCTCTGCTTGGTTCTATGAGCTAGGACATGGGTGGTGTCCATCCTCCAGTTCTTGGAGTGGAACTCACATCCTCAGTGTTTTTGGTTCTCAGGGTCTGGATTTGCTCTGGACTTATACCAGGATTCCCCCCAGATTCTCAGGTCTTTGGGCTGGAACTAGAACCACATGACTTGCTTTCCTTTCCTGGGTTCTTGGCACATGATGAGGTACCTTAGTCTCTGTAACCACAGAGCCAATTCCTTCCCCTGTCTACCTACCTACCTATTGGTTCAGTTTCTCTGGAGAAAGCTATCATTCCCTCTTTTCTACCTTACTCTCATTCATTGCTGTTGTTGTCTGAGTTTTGTTTCTTGTTATTTGAAGACAAGGTCTTGCTACGTAGCCCAAGCTGACCTTGAATATGTGGGCCTCCTGTATCATCCTCCCTAGGGCTGGCATTACATGTGTGCACCATGCCCACCTTTATTTTTATTTCTTTCCTTTTAAAGGAAGAAAGATTTATTTTGATTCTGATTTAAGGGTTTGGTCCATGTCACATGGTTCTGTCACTTCAGCCCCATGGGAAAGCTGACTGTCACAGCAGGGAGCACATTCTGCTTACCTCACTGCAGAAAACAGAAAGCAGGTGAGAGCCCTTGGTCTTCTTTCAGTTCCCAGCTGGATGTTGTTAAGTTCTTTCCCATTTTTGGGACCTTCTCCTTCTAGCTGAAAGGAGAACTCACCCTTCCACAGCTGCTAGCCCAGCAGCTCTCCCTCACCCTCTGGGGCCTGCTAACACCGTCTTGTCTGCACTTCCACCATGAAGGCCGCCTCTGTCATGTTCCTTTCAGGAGTGCAGCTGGGGGTCAAAGGCACACTGGGAAGAGGAGTCTTGGTAACTTGCTTATAGCAGCTCTTTCTTTGGCCAATTCTGAGGCTCCACAAGAACCGGGGTTGTGACTATTTCATGTTATTGTGAACCTTAGGGACTTAATTAGGAAAGGAATGAACATAGTTGTATTCGAGATCAGGAGAGTCTTTTCTTTGTTTTCAGTGGTAGAGGGTTGAATCGAGGGCCACTATAAATCTGAGCTTAGGCCTTAGCCTGTTTTGGTTTTTATCTTGAGGTGGGGTCTTCCTAAATTGTCCAGGCTGGTCTCAAATTTCTGATCCTCCCGCCTCAGTCTCCCTCAGCGCTGAGGTAACAGGCATGTACCACCATCCCCGAACAGTGATATAACATTTTGGAGGGGGAAAAAAAATCACCAAATACATGGCTTTGTTTCGTTATATAATTTATAGACTTCGTGTAACAGAATAAAGGAGTAAAAGTCTTTGTCAGCAGGCAAAAATTAGGCCCACCATGCATCAACCCAGCCTATATCCCCTGTAGGCCTGGAAAAACCATTTAGAAGCAAATGCTAACACTTTGTGGTATAATTAAATAACCATCTCTCAGCCTGAGTTTCAGTGGCCATCAGGAGTCGTTCAGGAAGTTTCTATGGTTTAATAGCCTTCACACTTCTCAGATCTACAGAATTACTATCTGCATCATTTTCTCTGTGGGAATGCTTTATCTGAATAGACTGGTTTAAAAAATATGTTTGGAGGGGCTGGGATAGCTCAAGGGTAGAGCACACGCCCACCATGGCGAGACCCAGAGGTTGGATTCTCATTCTCCCCCTAAAAAAATTTAGCAAGCTTTCCAGGAAGATATCCCAGAGAGTCATAACTCCAGGTAAAGCAGAACTTTCTACTACAATAAAGAGCTAATGGACACTCTTGTGGGATTCCTGCATGTAATACTTGCTTAGTAAATAATAGCTGCTTAGCTCCCTTTCCACAATTATAGGGCCTCATTTTTTTCCCTCATGACAAAGTCTTTCTACTGGTATGTAGTGCAGACCAACTTCATGCCTGTGGCAATCCTCCTGCCTCAGCCTCAAAATACTGGGGTTACATCTGTGTGTCAACACACGTGGCATCTAGCACTATTTTCTACTAAGAATTAAAAATGTATTCTAATTCAAGGTACTGGTTATGAAAATGTCCCTGCAAGAAATTAAGTAAGTAAGTAATGGAACCTTTTTGGAGAAAGATAGAAATGGAGGGGCCGGGGAGATGGCTCAGTAGAATAAGCACTTCCCTGGCAAGCGCAAGGGTCTGAGTTCAATTCCCGGTTCTGCCAAAAAAAAAAAAAAGAAATAGATATCTTTTAAAAAATCTGCTAGGTCTCCCCTCTGATCTATGTTGAAGCTTAGTTGTAACTCTATAGTATGCTTTTTTCCTTCATATTTTTCCCCATCCTGGGAATCGAACTGAAGGCCTTGAACATGCTAGATAATCAGTCTACCACTGAGTTAGATCCCTATTCCTTTTTATTTTTTTATTTTGAGAAAGGCTCTCACTAACTTGCCTGGGCTGGCCTCAAACTTAGAATCCTGCCATAGCCTCCAACATAGGCTGATTCTTAATGCTAAAAGCTATTAAAAAAAAATTACACTGATTTAGCAAATACCTTTTTAGAGTTGGAGCCTCATTTTTAGGGACAATGCTGACCTTCTTGCATCTAGTCCTCCAAGGGAGAGTTCTGTCCCTTTGACCCCAGCTCTGTGTCCCTTTAGATGGTTAAAGCTCAATTCCTCTACGCTTTGCTTAAGAACTAGGGCGGCTAAGCACAGTGAAGTGACACGCGTGTGCACCTGTGGTTCCAGCACTTGGGGGGACTGAAGCAGGGGCTCACAAATTCAAGTTCAGTCATGGCTATCTATGTATTTGTGGGTGTTTTTTTTTTTTTTTTTTTTTTGAGATAAGGTCCTTCTGTGAACAATCCTAACACCCAGGATTTATCTGTAGTAATCAGGTCAGAATCTGATGATAAAATCCAATCACTAACAATTCATTTTTTTTTTTCCCACTTTAAAGACATTCTTAGGATTTCATGCTTCTAGTGGCCCCAAGGGCCGAGGTCTGAAGGTGATCAAGATCTTAGGTGTGGTAGGAGGGCTGCTCACGCTTTTGGAGCTGATTCATGCTGGTGCTGTTTTAAAGGTAACCTGCACCACAATGTCGCTCCTGGCCAGGATGAACTGATTCCCTCTGGTGGATAACCTGCGACTCCAGCCCAGTACACGTACTCCGTGGCTGCCCGTCTCTGCTGTGCAGACTGACTTCTTCAAGTTCTTTTCCTTTCTAACTTTCTGTGGTGTCGGGGCTCATGAGCAACAATCAGGGACTTTCACTGAAATTCAATCACATATGATTTGGTGCATTCAGACTTTATGCTCCACATCTTCGTAACATGCTGCATTCAAAAACAGCTTGCATTAGGACTTGTGACAAAGAAAGAGGCATTAACACAGTTGTGGAGGGGACAGATGTGCTCACTTTCAGGCGGACTCGAATACCAAGGATTCCAACCAGTAGCGTCACCTAGGCGCACTTGTCCCTTGATGGCCATAAAAATTTTACTTCTTCCTGTTACACAGGGACCATGAAGTGACCTTACCACCCCCCATGATCAGGTTGCTTGAAGATTTCACTGCTTTTTAGATGCTGGACATAAGGAGATCATCTTTGACTTTCTCTCTCTCTCTCTCTCTCTCTCTCTCTCTCTCTCTCTCTCTCTCTCTTTTTGGCAGAACCAGGGATTGAACTCAGGCCCTTGCGCTTACCTGATAAGCTCTTATTCTACTGAGCTATCTCTCCGGCCCTGACTATTTTTGATATGACCTTTTAAGTGGAAAAACTTGCTATTCGTTGTACATTTATGAAGTCTTTCAGGTGGGGAAAGGACTTAACCAGATTTTAAATTTGTGATAAAGGCAATTTTAAAGGAATTAAGTTTTGCAATTCTTTATTTTATTTTATTTTATTTTTATTTTAAGGAAAGATCTACAGGGTGTTAAGGGTCTCACTACTAGATCAGACTCATAGTGATCCACCTGTTTGCAGCCTCCCAAGAGCTGGGATTACAGCTGCACACCACCACACCCAGTTTTAATCATTATCTCAGTGGGCCCCGAGGGTGAGGCCAGCACAGCAGGCCTGGAGATCAAACCCTGAACCCCTGGGCCTGCTTTCAGGTACTTTAATCCACTGAGCTATTTGGCCAGCCCTAAGTTTTGCAATTCTTAAAAAAATGTTTATTCATGTATGTTTGATGATGTGCTAACGAGTACGCTCATTGTGGGGAGGTGGTACATGGACATGGTACATCTTATTTCTTTCCACTTGCTCCTCCTTTCCCTTCTCCACACCCCCATCTCTCAGTTCCCTTCCCTTCAAAAAGGTCCATCTCTCTGTTTCTTATTATGTACATTTTATTTGTTCTTTAAATTATTTATACTGTGTGTTTCTCATATAAGAGAAACCATATGATATTTTATCTTGTGTGCATGGTTTATTTCATTTAAGATTATTGTCCCAAGGTGTAACCATTTCTTTTCTTTTTTTTTTTTCTTTTCTTTTTTTTTTTTGTGGAACTGGGGATTGAACTCAGACCCTTGTGGTTGCCAGGGAAGCACTTATTTTACTGAGCCATCTCCCCGGCCCCCTGGTGTATCCATTTCTGTACAAGGGACTCAAGTTTCTCTTTTATGGCAGAGTATACTTCATTGTGCTTAAATACCACATTTTCTTTATCTATGCATCTATTGATGGGCATATAGGCTGCTTCCAACACTTAGTTCTTGTAAGTTGTGCTGCCATAAACATGGGTGTGTATGGATCACTGCAGTAGGTTGTCTAAGTCTTTCAGAAATATGGAGTGTTAGGTGGGAGAGGATGGTCCACCCCTAATGAGATAACAGGAAATCTTAAAAGGGTGATATGGTGAATCCCAAGCCTCTGTTCATCCATTAGAGAAATATATAAAACCTGCCATAATGAATCTGTGGTCCCCAACACAGGAAGATATCTAGAAGGGAAAGAATGGGTCAAGAGGAATTTATACTTTTAGTTTTTTGAGAATGCTCCATACTGATTTCCACAGTGGTTGTTTTAGTTTACATTCTTATCAACAATGTAGAAGTGTTCCTCTTTCCCCAAAGCCTTGCCAGCATTTGTTACTACTTGAAATTCTTTCTGTGGTTCTCTTCTGGCTTGATAGGAATTTTAGGGTTGATATCCCTTCTCTAGTTCCTTGAGGAATGATGTTTTGATTGGGATTACATTAAATCTATATGTCAGTGTTGGAAATATGGCCATTTGGATAATATCGATTTTTAAAAATGTATTTGGTACAGGGTCTTACTATGCAGCTTGGACTCATAATGATCCTCCTGTTTTCAGCCTCCCCTGTGCTGGGATTACAGGGGTTCACCACCAGCCCCAGTCTTAATGCACCTGGGGGTGAGGCTGGTATAGCATGTGGTGCCAGGGATCAAGCCCTGGTCCCTGTGCTTGCCTAAACATGTGCCTAGTCCGCTGAGCTATCTCACCAGCCCTAGATAATATGGATTTTGCCTAACCAGGATCTGGGATAGCTTGCCATTTCCTGTTATACCTCCCCTTTGATCTTTTTCAGAGTACTATAGTTTGATTTATTTATTTATTTTTGGATAGAGGTCTTCTACTTCCTCTTTAATTCCCAAGTAATTTTTCCTGAAACTATTGTGAATACTATTTTTTCTTAATTTCTTTTTTAATGGGTTCATTACTAATATACAAGAATGATATTATTTTATGTGTTGATTTTGTATCCCTCAATAATTCTTTCAGGTCTCTAAGGTGACTCAGTAAGGCAGGCAATTTGGGAACCAATGATCTATCTACCTTGAGACTCACACACTGAATATGTAGATTAGACCTACAGTCAGCTTCATCCAGGGCAGTGGTGGCAAACCTACAGCATGCATGCTGTAGTGGGTTGTTTGCACCACTGAAAGCTTTATCTAGGGGCTTGGCAGAAAATGCAGAATCCAGGCCCTGTCCCAGACCTACCCAAGCAAACTCTGCCCTTTAATAAGATCCTAGGGCAAGCCTTCTGAGCACATTAAAATGTGAGAAGCTTGCATCTAGGCTGTAATAATTCAATCTGAGTTGTGTGTCTGCTACCTTCTGACTTAGAGATCAGTACTTCCTTGAGCTCTATTCAAAGATTGTTGGTTTTGTTTTTCTGAGTCTCTGGTGGTTTAGGCAGCTTCCAGCACCATCAGAGGAGGATCCTGCTGGAGGGGGGGACAGGAATGGCCTGAGCGGGAGAGGAATTAAATTCACTGTGTGCCTCAAGGGGACCCTGGACAGGAAGTGAGCAAGGAAACAATGCTCTGATTACCAGTTGGACACACCTCCGTCATATTATTACCTACCTGCTGAGCTTCCTCCCTGGTCATTGGCACAGAAACCACCTACAGTTTTTCTAACATTCACCACCACCCCCTCTGAGTTTTTTCTTTTTCACTCATTTCTCCACATCTTACTAGATTCCCCCAGCACACACACACACACACACACACACACACACACAC
>NW_004524776.1:846599-852279 GCF_000260255.1 Octodon degus
AGAAGAAGAAGAAGAAGAAGAAGAAGAAGAAGAAGAAGAAGAAGAAGAAGAAGAAGAAGAAGAAGAAGAAGAAGAAACAGCAGCAGCAAGGAATGGTAGCACGTCTATAATCCCAGAACTTTGGGAGATTGAGAAAGAAAGATTACAATCTGGAACCTGGTTTAGGCAAATTAGCAATTAGCAAGACACTGTGTCAAAATAAAAAATAAAAAAAGGTTGGGGATGTTGATTCATGAAATCTCTGGGTTTGATCACCAGTACCAGAGAGAAAGAGAGCGGGAAAACCTACATAAATATCCAGGCTCACTAATTTTTAAAATCACTGACTTTTATTTTATTTTATTTTTAATATATTTGGTACAGGGTCTTGCTATGCAGCTCGGATTCATTGTGATCTTCCTGTCTCAGCCTCCCCAGTGCTGGGATTACAGTCATACACCACCACACCCAGCTTGGTAGCTGGTTCAGTATAGGGCCAGCAATGCATGTAGTACTGGGGATTGAACCCTGGTCCTTGTACTTGCCAGGCAGGCACTTAGACCACCGAGCTATCTCCCCAGCCCCTAAAATTACTAATTTTGGAGGTCTTTCAGCCGAGCATTATATTATTAGGCCTCCACTTGTTGGGCTGTACATGGCCCTTCTCACTGAGCTGCCTACTGGATTAAAATGCTTGTTATTCTCTTTTTCCTCCTGTTTTCTAGGGGAATACACAAAGTTAACTATTACTGAGGAAAAAAAATTAAAAAGACACAAATCATAAATTTTACTAATCAGCAACTTTTTTCTAGATCCACACAACTCAGGGTATCTCTTTTTTTTTTTTTTTTTTTTGTGGCTGGCTCAGCCCACCCTGGGGGTGGGGGTGGGGCTGGCACAGCATGTGGTACCTGGGATTGAACCGTGGTCCCTGCATGCTTGCCTAAGCAGGCGCTTTAGACCACTGATCTATCTCGCTGTAACTCAGGGTATCTGATGACCTTCAGATAACATCAAAGTGTGGGCCAAGAATTTTATATTATTCTTTAATTAAAAGTGGCAGCCAGGTGTGACACAGCTTTAATCCAAGCACTCTGGGTGACGAAGCAGGAGGATTACAAATTCAAGCCTAGCTTGAGTAATTTATGATTTAGTGAGATCCTGTTTCAAAATAAAATAAGATTCACAAAGGCTAGAGATGTTGCTCAGTGCGAAGGCCTGGTTTAGGTTTAAGCCCCAGTGCTGGGGGAAAAAGATCATACAGACTGACCCAGGAGGCTGAAGCTGACTTTTGTCTAAAGGACAATTCAAAAGAAAAGAAAATACAGGCCCTAGATGATGAAGACCCCTTTCAGCACATAACTTTCCTGTCCATCCCTGCCCTTTTAAAAGTCTTCCTTTTCCTCCCCATAAAAGGCCTTTGTGCGGTTTTCTGTTTGTTTTGATTTGTTTTGTACTGGTGATTGAACTCAGGTCCCTATGCCACTGTTCTATATCCTCTGCCATAAAAGCCTTTTGAACCCAAGTTCCCTAAGACAGAATTTAAGAACAGTAGCCCCTTCATCTTCTCAGGACCAGCCCTTGGATAAATCTGACTTCCTTCTCTCCAAATCTTGTCTCCTGAGTATTTGTTTTTTCAAGAGCCAGCAAAAGAATTAACAGATTCTCAAGAGTGACTTGTCCACATGCTCATGATGAACTGATGAACAGCAGCCCCTAGATAGCAGTGGGCAGGGCGGCACAGAAGCCCAAAGCGTGACAGAGGATTGAGACTGTCAGCCCAGTTGCCGATTTCTGAAGAAGGCAGAGGGGCCTAAAATTAAGTTCTTCACCGATGCCCAAGGATGTGGCCAATCATGGCTATGTAGAGAAGCTTTCATAAAAATACAAGACAACTGAGTCTGAAGACTTTCTGAATAGTTGGCAAGTGGAAACTCTAGAGGGGGACCCCCCCAGGAGGGCAGGGAAGCTCCACACCCTTCCCATGAGTCCAGCCTTGTGCTTCCTTTCTATCAGGCTGTCCTCTGTAACTCCTTCACCATAAGTGGGTGAGTGTAAGTAAAGTGTTTCTCTGGGTCCCATGAGCTGTTCTAACAAATGAATTGAGTATGAAGAGGGCATCATGGAAATCTTGATTTATTGGCAGTCAATCAGAAGCACAGGCCACAAACTTAGGCTCCCAAGTGGCACTGGACACAGGGGACACTGGTAGAACTGAGCCCTCAAGCTGTGTCAGGTCCTCATGTTCTAGAACGAATTGTAGGAATTGAGTTCAATTGCAGGCTATTAGCCAGTGTCTCCTGCAGAATGGGGTTGCTGGTTGGGAAAGAATCCCACTCATTTTTGGTGACCATGACTGTGTAAGACATGAAACTCACCTTATTATGTTCTGTACCTCCACAGACAGGGACCAGGGAGATCGCTTGCCTGGCAAACTCAAGGGCCTGAGTTCAATCCCTGGTTCCACAAAAAAAAAAAAAAAAAAAAAACCTGTGTGTCCACAGACAGAGAAAGGATTGAGGCCTGGGTGATGAAAGGGCCCCTTCAGAAAGGTCTGGGAGGCCAGAGAGGAGGTCACAAAGCTAGGCTGATCTTGACCCATGTAGTGGGCAGCAGGGAGGCTGTGGTGGCCTAAGCCCCGGAGGGGGATGTGCAGTGGTAAGAGGCAATGTCAGCCTACTTCACTAGGACTTCACTAGGACCTTCATACTTCTTCATCAAGAAGTATGAAGAAGGCAGAGACTTCATGTAGCAGTGGCTTGAGAATTGCTTTCTCTCCCCTGCCTAGCATCCTAATTCCAGGCAAAAGCTACACCTCAATGATCAAGTTGTTAACTGTTAAATAACAGTTGTGTGTATGTGTGTGTGTATGACTGGTGATGGAATCCAGGGCTTTAACTTTTGAGAAAGAATCTTGCTAATTCGCTCAGTTGGCCAGCTCAGCCTAGAACTTGCTAATTCTCCTGCAGCTGTGCTGAGATGGCAAGTGGGCATCACCACACCCAGATTAAATAGCTAAATAGTCTTTCTTTAGACTTACAGAGCCTAGACTATCTGGTGACTTCAGATAACATTGCAATGGTTAATTGTGTTCCTTATTCTTTGTTGTTGTTACTGTTTTTCCCAGATACAGTCTTTTTAAAAAAATTTTTTTGGTGGTACTGGGGATTGAACTCAGGCCCTTGCGCTTGCCAGGAAAGTGCTTATTCTGCTGAGCTATCTCCCCAGCCCCCAGATGTGGTCTTGGATAATCCAGGCTGACTTGAACTTACTACAAGGCCTCCATTGACTTTGAACTTGTGATCCTTCTGCCTTACCCTCTCAAGGCTTGTCACCACACCTTTCTCCTCCTTTAGCTTCATGCATCAACTAATACAAGGAATTATATGGCTGGGAGCTTTAGTTACAGAAAACTAATTATTTAAAAAATTACAGGAACTATCCCCAAGGAGTACAAGGTCTACTGTGATACTCTGGTTATAACAAAAAAGAAAAAGAAAAAGACACAGGCCCTGGATGCTGAGGACCCCACCTAGCATCTAGTTTTACTGCCCACTGGCCCCTTGGTTCCTCTCCCTCCTTACCTGAGTTCCCTCAAATGACCTCTTTAGAGAACTGGGGACAAGAACCTTCTCATCTTCTCAGTACACTTGCCCTTGAATACATCTGATTTCCTTCCAACCATCTCTCACCTCTCATGCAGGTTGGCTTTTGCGCAATGAGCAATTAGTAACATTCATTTAATTTTCATAGCTACTGTAAAAGATTGGAACTCTTGTTATAATCCCTACCTCATAATACAGATGAAGAAACTGAGGCACAGTATTGTAGGCAGCTGAATTAGATAGAAATATCATAGGCAGTCAGACAGGGCCAGGCCCTCAAGGAGACAAGATGGAAGATAAGGTGACTTTGCAACTTGGAAGAGAAAGACACTCCCATATGGGACACACCTAAAGACCTAGACAAAAGAGGAAACACAGTTACATACTTCCCTAGGGATGGGCATCAGGGATTGATATTCTAAATAGGTATCAATCACCTTGAAAGAGCCCAAACAAGTCACTAGCCCAACCCCCAACAGGAAGAGTCCCTGTCCTGTATTCAGGCCCACTTGCTATGTGACTCGCTTCCCCATTTGGTCCTGGAGTTAATCAATTTTACCTGAGCAATGGTGCTTGTAATCTCATTAGTTGACCACAGTTTTGTCCCACCTCATCACCACCTAAGTGAGTTCCCATGTCTTCTCCACCACCTTAGACCTGCTTCACCACATGGTTTTCCTCTTTAAAAGTCCTTGGAAGAGACAGCTTCCCGGAGACAACCTCCTGGGGGTGCAGGGGTCTTCTGTCCCTCTCTTGGAAAAGAGCTTTCTTTCCCTCAATAAATATATTCTGTTCATAACCTTCATTTGTTCCTAAATTCTTCAGTTTTAGAGAACACAAACTCATCCCAGGTACCTTTTAGGTTGGGAGATCAGTTTTTCTTCCTGTATCATTTGAAGGTTCTCTGTATCAACAGGAAGGATAAATAACCAGTCCAAAGTCACAGAGCTAGATAGTAGCAGTGCAGAACTGACTATAAAATCTAGATCAGGAGACTTTAAACTAAGATTCAGTTCCATTTTTTTGGTCTCTTGGGGATTGTTTGTTTGTTTGCAGAACCAGCGATTGAACTCAGGCCCTTGCGCTTGCCAGGCAAGTGCTTATTCTACTGAGCCATCTCCCTGACCCCAGTTTTGTAAATAAAGTTTTATTGGAACACACTTATTAACCTACTGTCTAGGGCTTCTTTCATGTAACAGCTGGCAGAGGTGAATAGTTGCAACAGAATCCAGTTGGTGCCCAACTGTTTGGTCCTTTACAGAAAGTTTACTGCCTTTGATCTAGGCAGCCTGAATGCTGAGTTGGCACCTTACCCCCTACATGAGAACTTGGCTGGGGTGATGATAAACTCAGGTGTTTTGATCCTCAAATGGGACACATCCTTCAGAGGGACACATCATGACCCTATTCAGGTACAATTACTTTTTTCAGGTACTGAGAATTGAACCTAGAGGCTCTGGACTAAGCTATATCTCCAGACTTTTTTATATTTCACTTTATTTTTTATTTTATGTTTATTAATTTTATTAATTAATTAATTTCATTTATGTATTTGGTATAGGGTCTCACTATGCAGCTCGGACTTCTAGTGATCCTCCTGTCTCAGCCTCCCCTGTGCTGGGATTACAGGTGTGCACCTGTCCTGGTGGCCAGCTCAGTGCACCTGGGGGCTGGCTCAGCATGCCCAGGGGCAGGGCCCATGTGGCATGTGGTACTAGGGATCAAATCTCATTCCCTGCACTTCCCTAAGCAGGTACTTCATACACTGAGATATCTCACCAGCCCTTCCAGCCTTAAAATTTTTTTTTTCTTTTTTGTCTTTCTGAGGCAAGGTTTCACTATGTAGTTCAGCCTAGCCTGGAACACCCAGTCATCCTCCTGCGTCAGTCTCCTGAGTGCTGGGATCGTAGGTCTACAGCACAACACCTGACAAAGCATTTTTTTTTCTACAGTTTTATTGATAAACAGATAGCAATGTGACAGTTTCAAATCAAATCAGAAGTACAGTTTCAACAAATAATACACTGCATATATTCTTCTTAGTGGTTAATTGCTGTACAAGATGCGGACTTGTGATCTTATTTACAAACACCATT
>NW_004524776.1:853749-870106 GCF_000260255.1 Octodon degus
TTATTTATTTATTTATTTATTTATCGGAACCAGGGAATGAACTCAGGCCTTGCACTTGCCAGACAGGCACTTACTCTACTGAGCTATCTCCCCAGCCCCAAGGAGCCTTTTAAATAAAAGGCACTCACCCTATTTGTAAGGGATCTGCCTAAACAACTTCCCAAACCAATACCTTTGAAACCATCACTGGGGGTTAGGATTTCAACGAATGAACTTGGGGTGGGGCATTTTAAACCATCGCAATACCCAGGACACGCAATTTAGCATCGTTATTTTTATTGGGACATTATAAGCTCTTTGGAGTTAAGGGCTGGACCTGATGAAAACCATGTAGTGACAATTTCAAACTTGTAAGTAACAAGATGTGTTCCAAAAATAGATACCTCAGCGCCTGTTTTCCCATGGAGATGGTATCAGTTGGGTGCTTCCCCACGGCAAATCTGGAGATGCCTATTTAAACTGTAGAGTGGCCTAAATATGGCACAGCTGCAAGTTTAAAAAGAACTCAGAAAATAGCACCGATGTGCTACAAATGCAGTAGAAGCAGCAGCTTTCTTCGAGTTCTAAACAAATGATGACAAAAGGCTTTGTGCTTACTGTGAATAGCTCTTGGGACTCCAAGATAAGATTGATTAGAACACCAAGACCAAGAGCTCACATTTGAGGATTCTAACAGGCGCTTTAGGAATGGTCAAGGGCCTTTAAGATGATTCTAATGCTTGAAATTTGTTCAGTTGCACTTAAAAATGTATAACATTCCTTTTCCTTAAGCCAATTATCTCTAGCATTGTTTTCACACTTTCACACGTACCCAGAATGCACCATCTTTCAGCTGTTCTCAAATTGGCCTTTTTCTTTTCTTCTTCTTCTTCTTCTTCTTTTTTTTTTTTTTTTCAAGTACTAGGGATTGAGCCCAGGGACTTCACACTAAGGTACATGCCCAGCACCCTAATTGTTCATTTTGAGGCAGAGTCTTGATAAATTGCTGTGGTTGGGCTCAAATATGTGATCCTGTGTCAGCCTCCCAGAATGCTGGGATTAAGGGTTTACAACACTGCGCTTAGCTTCAAATTTGCATCTTGAGGCAAGATTATTATGTATCCACCTGCAGGCTGACGTCTCCACTTGGACACTATACGCAGAGCTCAGATTGAGTATGGGCAAAATAGAACTCTTAACACAAAATTGCCTCCTCCCAAGTCTTTCCTGTCTCCATAATTGGTATCGCCATATGCCGGTTGCTTCCCTCCAAGGGTTGCTCCCTTAGGGAATTGCTTTGTCTTTTCATGTTTCTGTCATACTCCACCTCCCACCCTTCACACAGCCTTGTTTCTTAAACTCCCTGGCCTTCTGTACAGGCTGAGAACACTTCTTACCTTCTGCACAGTGCAAGGTCAAGGCCAGCTGTCATCATCTGTACTACAGCAGCTTCCTGCCTGGGCTCTCTCTCCTCTTCATCCACAGGAGGGTCTTTTGAAAGCTAAAGGACACATCTTTCTTGCTCAAACCCTCCTAAAGCTTTCCATGGCAAGTGGAATAAAACCCAAACTTGTCACCATACCCTGCAAAGCTCTGTGTAAATCTGGCCTCTGCCTGTCTTCCTTTTCAGATTAGCATTATTTCTGTACATTAAATACATCTTTTGAAGCAACTCATACCCTTATGCTTGCCGATCCCCCTGCCAAGAGTTCATCCTGTGACATCTCTCACATCTCTTGAAAGATCTTCCTTGAACACCTGCAGGAACTTCCTGTTGTCTCTCATTATTCTCTCCCCCTTCCCCATAGAACTGAAATATAGTTTTAGCAGAATCTTCAATTGCTCAGCCTCTTTTAACTGGGTCTAGCCACATGACTACATTTTGGTAGCAGCAGAAATATAATGTGGCCATTTCTGGGAATCACTTCTTTTTTTTTTTTTTTTTTTTTTTTATTTATTTGTGTGTGTGTGTGTGTGTGTGTGTGTGTGGCCAGCTCAGCCCACCAGGGGGCGGGCTGGCTGGCATGTGGTGCTGGGGGATTGAACCGTGGTCCCTGGGCTTTGTTAAGCTTGTTCTAAGTAGGTGCTTTAGACCACTGAGCCATCTCACCAGCCCCTGGGATCACTTCTTAAAAGACCACTGTCATGTCTACTTTTCATCTTTTGTACCTTTTATTCAATCTTCTGCCTGGAGTGTGGCATGATGTCTGAAGTAGAAGTAACCATCTCAAACCACAAAATAACCTTGGAAATGGAGAGCATGCATGACAACAACAAAACAGGAAGAGCCTGGCTTGCTGAGACCTGCCTGGAGCAGAACCATCATCATGGCTTTCATCTACTTCCTTTTACTTGAGAGAGAAACACACTTTTATCTTGTCATTCTGGAAACAGTTACCAACTTAATTCTAGCTGATAGACTGTTCCGGGGAAGGCAGCCCTCTTCCATAATTATCTAGTTCTGTGTTTTTCTTTAAAGTACTTAGAACTTGGGATTTGTATGTTTATGAGTATTTCCATCTGTCTTCACCCTTCTGGAATGTAAACTCCATTGTGTTCACAGCCACTTGGCCACAGATAGGCCAAAAGAGTGCCTGGCAGATTGTAACATAGGTGCTCAGCATTCATTTGGGCCATGCATTGGTGAATAAACACATTCTATGTGCCAGAGAGGGAGAGACAAAGATGATTAATACGTGTTTCCCTAGTCCCATCTCTGAAAACCTTACTGCCTCATGAAAACCACTATCTAGATTGAAGTTACAACCATCCTCATTGGATTAGTCTAGAACATAGGTTCTTGTTTTGTTTTGCTTGAGACAGGGTCTCACTATTACTTCAGGCTAGCTTTCAAATTTCTATGAAGCTCAGGCTGGCCATAAACCCATGGCAACCACCCTGCCTCAACCTCCCAAGTGCTGGAATTACAGGCATGTACGTACCATCATGCCTGGCAGGACACTGGTTTTTAATAGAAATATTTTTGTCAATATCTGGAAACATTTTTGATTCTTACAAGTTGGGAGTGCTACAGACATCAAGTGAAGATGGCCTAGGGATGCTTCTAAACACCCTATAATGTCCAGGACAGTTCTCCAACAACAGAGAAACCCCTGACCCCAAGTGCCAATATGGCCAAGGCTAAGAAATCCTGACAACCAATTAGGTTTTCGAGGAGAAAGTTGTTTGGGCTGCACAAGTGGAGAAACAGTGGAGTGTGAGGACACACGTTATGGGGCTCTTTGGTTCTATGAGTGAGAATGTGAGTTTAAGGTCCAGGCAGAGGTTACAAAGTTGTCAAATCCCTCAAGGCTCTCCGTTGAGAGACCAACATCAACCATCAACATTGTCTACTTGTCACAATGCCCACATTTTGAGAACAATATGAACTCAGAAGAGGCTCAGTCACAGCCTAGGATTAGAGGTCAGTGGCAAAGCCACTTGCCTGCCAGGCACCATGCTCTGGGTTCAAGGCCAGGAGGCAAAAGGGTTGAGGGGAAAGTCGCCCTCAGAATTCCAGAAACTAAGCCCAGCAAGCTCTTTGTCTTTTGTTTTGTTTCTGTGGTGCTGAGAACCAAACCCAGGGCCATATGCATTGCATGGCAGTGCACCTAACCTCACGTGGTAGTTCTTTGAATGGAATTTTCCTTACTATAAAGAACTGTGGTATCAATTTTCACTTTTCCCATTTTCCTCTGGAAGGTTGAGAATCTCTGCTGCTCCATGCCATAATAAATCTCTGTGTTTCTGTTTAGGTGAAAAGAGTATATCTTCATTCATGGCCTTCCTGGAAAAAGTAATTTTCCCTTGCAGGGACACAAATGATAGATGAGAGAAGTCTAAGAAACAGGAGATAATGGAGGTGATAGTTTGTGGGCCACTATAGGTTTTAACAGTTTTTTTCTTTTCAGGTTTCCCATTCGTTAGATAACAGTGTGCTCAGTGACCTCGGGCAGGGCACTTAATCTCCCCGAACCTGTTTCCTCCTCAGCAAACTCAAGGGGTTGGATCAGTCCACACAGGTTAGCTGTCTTCCAGCTCAAGTGACTGTAATGATGGCCCATCTGTCATCCACTACCATCAGATAACTGATGCCAGCAAGTACCTGAGCTTGAAGAAATAAATTGGAAAATAAAGGAAAGGCCATCTGATTCCTGGTACCACTGACTCACCTTTCAAAAAGAGAACAGTGGCATTAATCTTTGGAGGAATATTTCCCAATATATGCTTCTTAGAATGCAGTACCATAAGATATGAAAATGGGGGGTGGGGCTTGTAGGTTAGCTCAGTTGTTTAAAATGCCTGCTTGGGCAAACTCAGTCAGGTGCAGGGGACCGCAGTCTGATCCCCAGCTCCACATGCCACACTAGACCTGCCCTTAAGGCAGCCTGAGCTAGCCGCCCCCCCCAAAAAAAAAACAAAGAAAGAAAGAAAGAAAGAAAGAATATAAATGGTAGTGTGTGCTCAGCAGATTAAAGCACCTGTAAGCAGGCGCAGGGGCTGGTGGTTAGATCTCTGAGCCTGCTGTGCCAGCCCTGCCCCCAGGATGCACTGAGACAGCATTTGAGACTGGGTGTGGTGGCCTGAGACTGTAATCTCAGCTCTTGGGAGGCTGTAAACAGGTGGATCACTACAAGTCCGATCTAGTAGTGAGACCCTAAACACTCTGTATACCTTTCCCTAAAATAAAAAAAAAAAAAAAAGAAAAAGAAAGAAAATGGGACTATACCCAACAAAGCTGGGAATCATGTTGTATTTCCTTGTTCCCCAGAGAGTAACAGTAAATTATTTTAAATTGTTATAAAATCAGTGTTTCTCACTTATTCAATCAGCATCCATTTATCTAACTGAGTATTTATTAGCATCCTGCAAAACTACAGTTCCTTGGAACTCACTTTTGGTGATTCTGCCTTGGCATATGACATCACACCTTGCTCTGTACCTACATGGAGAGACAATTATGTAATCTACTAAAACATCTCAAAATAGACCAACAGGGCCAGTGAGATAGCTCAGTGTACTAAGCCCTTGCTTAGGCAAGCGCAGGGATCGGGGTTTGATCCCAGCACCACATGCACACTGGCCCTGCTCCCTGGGTGCCCTGAGCCAGCCACTGAGTCTGGGCATGGTGGCGCATGCCTGTAATCTCAGCTCTGGGGAGGCTGAAAACAGGAGGATCACTACAAGTCCAAGCTATGCAGTGAGACACTGTACCAAATACATTAAAAAAAAAAAAAGACAAATAGCATGTTTCACAACACCCCTGTTCTTTGATAGAGATGTAGGGATTGCCCGCTTTTCTGATAGAAAGCAACAACAATGTACTTGATATACTACTAACAAAGATCTATCAGCATTATTTTATTGTGATATAGCTTGTGATACAAAAAAGACATTATTATTATTATCATCATCATCATCATCATATTATTATTGAACCCAGAACCTTCATTCTGAGCAAGCTCTCCAGCCCGTTATCATGGGCATGGTCTTATTATGTTGCCCATGCTGGGTTCAAACTTGTGATCATCCTACCATAACATCTCAGAGTGCTAGGGTTACAGGAGTGGACCATGACATCTAGTTTACATGGGAGAAATGTAAGCTCTGCATCTTTCACTATGTATATCATTACAGGGAGTAGAAAATAGGATTTTTTTTTCCTCTTATGACAATATTGATTGATGGATACTGGCTTCCCAGACTACTGTTTTAAAAAAAATTATAAGACAATCAAGCTTGGAGGGAAAATGCACCTTGATTGTTTCTTAATATCTGTTGTGGGTGTAATGCTGTGACTGATTGTTGATATCAGCAACCACCAATGTAGATTAATGAAAGGCATAGAATACTTGTGTGTTTCCTCATAGAAATCAGAAATAAATTAGTTTGGTTAGGGAATTAGAACTTAATATACTTAAGTGCCAAAATAGGTGGTTGAGAGAATTCTGTAGGATCAGAGAAAGAAGAGTTACTTTAAGTCATGAGGTAAAGATAAATTGGAGGCAAAAGTTGAGCACACAACTTGAAGAGAAGTTAGAAGGATTCCTTAAAGAGAACTTTCCTGGGAGAGGGGGTGGACTGCTGATGCCTCAGCTAAGCTCCCATCTCCAACTTCCCCAATGTACAGTACCTCTGCATCCTTACACAGTATCGGTAAAGGATCCATTCCTATCCTTTACCTAATATAGGGATAGCCAGTAGTCATTTGAGTCAGTAGTCACAAATTTTCTAATAGTCACATTCACAAAAGAGAAAGAAACTGGGTGTGGTGGTATGTGTTTATAATTCCAGAACTCTTGAGAGGTTAAGGCAAGAGGATCCAAAGTTCAAGCTTTAAACTTGGCAATTTAGCAATTTGGGGAGATTCTGTCTCAAAATAAAAAATAATGAAGGGCTGGGAATGTAGCTCAGTGTGAAGGATCTGGGTTCAATCCCCAGTATTGCAAACAAACAAGAAAAGAAAAAAATTTAAAAAGAATAAAGAAAAGAGACAAAGGTACAGCTCAGCAATAGAGTGATTGCCCAGCATGTACGAGGAACTGGGTTCAAAAACAGGTGAAAGTAATTTTAATAATATATTTTATGAAACCCACTATTTCAAAATATTACCATTTCATATAATCCATATAAAATTTTTTTTAATTTTATTTATTTATGTGTGTGTGTGTGTGTGTGAGTGGCCAGCTCAGCCCACCAGGGGGTGGGGCTGGCTGGCATGTGGTGCTGGGGGATTGAAGCGCGGTCCCTGTGCTTTGCTTAGCTTGTTCTAGGTAGGTGCTTTAGACCACTGAGCCATCTCACCAGCCCCCATATAAAAATTTTTAAAATATTTATTTATTTATTTATTTATTTATTTTGATACAGGACCTTGCTATGCAGCTCAGACTCAGTGATCCTCCTGTCTCAGCCTCCTCAGAGCTGGGATTATAGGCATACACCACCATACCTGGTTTGGGGTCTGGCACAGTGTGCCTGGGTTCTGGGGCCAGCACAGCTTGCAGTATCAGGAATTGAACTTGGGACTGTTGTAACTCAAAAATGAGGCAGGCTCGAAAAGAAAAGAAGTGCTTTATTTTAGCTGGTACCCAGCGGCAGACACCCCAGCAAGATGCTGAGGTGCATGACAGGAGGATGAGGGGAGTGGGTATGTAAGCCAATAAACCACAAAAGCTGACATCAAGGGTTCATCTAGGGGCTACAGTTGAAAAATTACCTGTTTCTAGTGAACAATAACAGGTGCAGTGGTGGGTACAGTTTGTATCTGGGAACGAGGGCAAGATCAGGGCATTGGGCCAGAACCAGATTCAGGTGTGCACAAAGGACAGCATGAGAAAGGCCCAACTGCAGGTTCTCAAGTAGAGAATGGGACACCGTGGAAAGTTACAGCATTTAGAATGGCGCATACAGAACAAGATGGCGGCACATATGTCAGGTTATAACAGTTAATAAAGTTACGGTGGAAGCATACAGAGTTACAAAACTGGAATCAATTGCACAGGTTATAACATTCCCCACTGGTTTTTGTGCCTGAGTCAAATCATTGACTCGTCAGGGTTATAACTTAGCTGGCATATATTCAGTTAAACAGTTTATTAAACAAGACCCAATGAGTAGGACTAGAAGGAATATAATCATAGGTTTAATTAATGTAGTTTTTTACATTATTTATAGTAGCTCAGTTGTTTAATATGGCCCCTCAATGAATTTTTTTCTGCTCTGCATTGAGCAGGGCAATGGCTGTTGAAGTGCCATTAAGAGCCTTTGTCACATTGTAACCCAGTTGTCTTACATGTATATCTGTCACTTTTTAAAAATATAGGTTTTAACAATATTAAATATCATAGCATATGTTTAAATCTCTCAAGTTTTATATACTTGTGGCCCTCTGAGGCGATGTTATATCAAATTATTTTGACATGGGTCACCACTGCTAATCTACTCCAACACCAAGGAATATTAGTTAACAACAGAGTCTGAGTAGGTGTTTTTTTTTTTTAGAACTCTAGATGGGAGAACAGACAGTATTTCCCATGTCCCCACTGGTTTTTGTGTCACCTCTTGGGCTGTAATATCAGCCAGGGAGTTTCGTCTTTTGTCTTGAGGTGTGGCCTACAGTGGAGAGCATCCGCCTCTCTCAAACTGTGGTCACCTTGTCTTTTAATTTTGTCTCCTTGAGGGCTCAGCCCTATCCGACTGCCCACAATGCCCCCATCTAACTTGACTGCCTGCAACATTTTTCCTCTCAAGAGGTAACCTGAACTGTCATGAAGGGATTGTGGGTGATGACCGCTCTGGCTTTTTCAAGCTGAAAAAGGGTTGTAGTTGTTGCCCAGCAGTGAGAGATACTCTGCAGAGGTTTTACCCAAAGGCCTTTAGTAGACACCAAGTAATTTTTTTTTGGGGGGGTGGGTAGGTGGAATAGCTTTAAATCTGGAGGAGGCAAAGCCAAAGAAACAAACAAATAATAACATCAACAGGATACAGTAATCACTTAGCAGATCTGGAATGCAATAACCTTTTGAAGTTTGTAACTGTAAAAACACTAGTCAGAACATTTTGTGGATCTATTAACAGGGATCTCTTAAATGTGAGGTTTAATCTCTTTATTTTTTATGGCCACTGGGTATTGTCTCATATTGGCCTATTCTTGTGTTTTTATCAACTTTTACATGAATTGTCAGACCTAGGGAAAGCACTGAGTACTCTCCAGTTTGCAAGTGGAAAGTTTTACAGGCCCTTTTTTTATATTGGCAGTTTACATGGGTTTCCTCAGGCTGAGAGGGAAGACACATGACTACCTCAATTTGATTTTATCATAAACAATTTTTTTAGCAGCTTGTGTCAGATATCTGGGGTTCACTGAATAAGGTACAACTTTTGAGTTTTAAGGCCTCCTGTAGGTAGCCCTGTTTAAAGAATGTGAGGGTAACTTCCCCTGTAGTGGGCTTTTTGGACATAGGATTAGGCTGACAGAGGAAGTATCTTTGAGGGCAATCAGACTTGCCCAAGGAACATGATGATAATTTCCTTTATAATGAGGCAGGAAACCCAGAGAAGACTCAGCTCACCTGGGCTGTATGAGGTGGGCAGTTAAGGCCTATCAAGTCTCTATAGACAAAATCTGTATGATTACCTGGGTTTGGGTATCCTTTAAGAAAGAACAAGCTTTCTGAAAATTACAGCATGTATAATCAAAGCACAAGCATTTGAGCTAACAGATAAATGTATAAATTTTGAGGCTAGCAATTGTAACCCATTGGTTTTTAGACCCCTTTACTTTTGGAATCTGACAGTTTGTAGTCCCTCCAGCTCTACTTATAATTATCTCTAAATTTTGAGAACATATGAAAAGCAGATTAATACCTTATTTTTATTGTTAATGTTTTTAAGCAATTTAAGTACAGTTTGGCATGTTTTTCTAGTTACACCTGTGTTTACTATCAGCATGAAATATCTGAGTTACATCAAAAATCAACCAGACTAACTTAATATACTTATCATGAAATACACAGTATTCAGTCAGATTAAACCAATGTCCCATTGAGTTTTGGATATGACCCCTATTGTAATCAAGGGGCACTATAGAGCGATTTATCCTTTTAACACTGTGGCTCTGAGGTTTATGTTTTAAAGACAAGGACTGGCTCTATCTATAGGCCCAAAGCTATTGGACACTCAGTAGCCAGTGTCTCTAGAATTTTTACACTGACAGGACATTATCTGTCCTTGGGAGCCTGTTTTAACTAGTGAAATATCTTTTTAAGTCTTACACATGAATGACAATATATTACATTTGTAAAAACGAGGCTTAGCATCCTCTTGATTAGTAAGCAACCTCAACATATATTGTAGTATCTCATTTACAGCTGAAGCAATGTATCTTTTAAAGTCTGTTTCTATTGAGGTAGGATGACTGGAAGGAGAATCAGGGTTAGAGAAAGACAAAAAGACCTGTGCCAATATCCAGCAATGGGCTGGGTTTTTTGTATTCATGATTACTCAGGGCTCCTCCATGGAGATGACAGGTAGAGATGACAGTTTGGCCAGAGGGAGGAGGCAGGCCCAGTGCCCTGTAGTCCTACTGGACCATCGGGGAAGCTGAGTCTGAGCCCTGGGGCCTCCGCCTCAGAGTGCAGTCTCACTTCTAGTGGCTACCTTGGCAGTCAGGGCATGGCTTGTGGGCCTCTTAAAGCAGTCCCTCTTACAATGGCCTGGCTTCTGACAGCAGTAGTAGATGAACCTCATTGTCGTTGAGCTACTCTTGGAGCCCAGAGAATCAGACTTAGGGTCTGTTTTGAGACCACAACCAAGGCAGTCGTTTTTGGTCTCTTTGTTTTCTCTCCCTGGTTCTCTCCCAGGTTCGATCATAGGACATGGTTTCTTAGTTTCTTATAAAGTATCAAGTGAGTTGTCTGGAGCAAAAGCTATTTTTTATAGTTTTTTTTTTAAATATCTGAAGCTGACTGAGTAATGAATTTATCTGCAAGAGTAATCTGTCCTCCTACTGAATTAGCATCTCAAGGAGTATGCTTTACCAGTTTTTTTATTAAACATTTTAAGAAATCAGAGGGGTGTTTATCTTTGTCCTGGTAAATAGCTGAAATTTAATAACTGAAGACTTTGTCTTAGTTTTTTAGACCTCCAAGAATACATACTAGAAAATATATTTTATTACAATCTCCTGTCTGGCTATTAGGCCAGCAGGGGTCTGACTGCTTCGGCTCCAGTGGGAGCAGGTAGTTCCTGTTACAGCTAAACCAAGATAGACTGGCTGTCCATCTTCTGGTTGTTTAATTTTTTAAAAGATATTATCCCTGCATAAACTCAGCTAAGGATGAGTGTAGCCTTGTAAGGGCTTGGATTACAGCTATTTTAGAAGTCCACCTTTTTGAAATACAAATAGGGGAAACCTTATTTTCAGCAATGGTGGGTGAGGCTATGATTATGGCTATCTTGTCCTTAGGCTCCCAAGGTCAGGAAGCAGCAGCCTTGGGCATCCGAGCTGCCAGGTTCTCCTGTAGCGCATACCTACATTTTAATACTAGAATGACTTTTTTTTTAAGGCAAACAAAATCTGAACATAAGACTACTAGTCTGGTGACAGGAGTCTTAAGAAGGAAACATAACCATTACATAAAAAGGTCAATTTATCTAATCACTTAGGTAAATATTTTTAGCACCTAAACAAGATTTAACCTTGAAGCTCACAGGTGAAACTTATTATCATTTAGCATCACATTTTACATACTGGTAAGAACACAATATAGCTGGTGAACATCTCATTTTCAGTTAACACGTAAAGCAGATGTAAGTTTTTTGATAACCACTATCGCAAGCTGTCTCAGCCTTGTTTCTAAAAGAATGACTCATTAACTTGTTTTACTGAAAAGCTCAGGTAAAATTCCTAGTTTACTAGCAGAGAGAAAAAGTATAATAGGTAAGTGGAGAGCTTTTAGTGGTCAGAAGCCAGTTTCCACCAAGGAACCTTTGGGTATGGCGCCTCAACCCCTTAGGTATTCTCGGTTTCTTTTGGCTCACACAACCAGAAATGTCTCCAGAAAAGAATCCAGCAGTTTCTCTGGTCAACGTTCTATCAGCCATAGGCTTCAATGGGGATTTACCAAAGAGTGGCTGGGGAAGTCTGTCCTCTGCTCTAAAGAGTGGCAGCTACTCTAAGAGCATTTACTAGCCGGCAGAGTAACCATTGTTTGTCCAAGTTCTATAAAGGATAGCTAAAAGCCTGAGCAAGATTACCTAAGCATCTTACAGCAAATGTTTTATAAAATTTATAACTCATTTCTTACCCATTTAAATGATAGCTAAACCTAGGAGGAAAGGTCAATTTTTTTGAATGACTTCCCTGTCTTCGGTGTGAACAAACACTCATTTTTAAGGGCTTTACCTAGCTGGAACAGTCGGAGTTTTCCAAATTTTACATACCTTTAAAAAGGAAAGTGCAAAGAGGTAGGAAAATTAGGAGTAAAGTCAAAGCAAAGAAACTGAAACAGAGCAGGCCTGACATTCTCTCTAGCATGTAGAGGGGGATCAGAACCAGTCCATCTCAGTGAAACCTGTCCTCCAAGTCTTTAAGAACGGTTGCCGACCTAATGTCATTTAACTGGCAAAAGGAGTCCTGTTTTTTATATACAGGCATGTAGGTTTTCTAAGTCCAAGCTGGCCCAAAGTCCCATTTGAAGCTTATTAATCTTACCCTCTCTAGTGCTATTGTCTATAATCAAGCAAGGAATACCAGTACATTTAGCAAATAGTTCTAATGCAACATATACAAGTGCAAAAATAGTCATAAAATGTCTCATTAAAGAAATATTATAACCTTATAACATTTTTACATTTTAGCTTAGATTTACCAACACATTTTGACCAACATCTTAGCTGTATAATGAATTTATCTGTGTACCGGCTGGCAGGTGGAAAAAGCAGGTTCTGACGGTGATGGTTGGGGGTCATAGCCACTTGTTATCAGTTGGAACTGCCAGTGCAACCAGGTGGAATTGGCCAGTTGTCCAGGAACAGTGTCCGGAAAGCAAGCCTTGAGTCATTTCAGGGGGTCATGGACAAGATCAATCCAAGCCTCAATGTAAGGGACCTGGTTAGGGTGTCCCAGATTTCTGAAGGCGGGTCTGGGAAGGGGGTTCAGCAACAACAGTGGAGGATGTCAGCTCCAAGTCCTTCAGGGGGCTAGGTGGGGGATTCCAAGAGGGAGATGGACGGGGGAGGAGAAGGGATTTCTTTGGAGGAGCTAAGGGGGCCAAGGAAGGGGCCGTAGGGTGGTCCATGGCCTTGATAACTTTCTTGATCCAGTTGAGTGGATCTTGGATAAGGTCAATCCAGACTTGTGTGTAGATGATCTGATCTGGATGGATAGGTGGGTCGAAAATAACTCAACAAATGGCCTGAGCTGTGGAGAGAACAAAAGTACCTTCGGGAGGCCAAGAGACATTAAAGGAGGGCCATTTAAGTTCACAAAAAGCCCACAATTTGCCAGTAAACATAGGTTCTTCGAATCTCTTTGGCTCGTTCTCTGAAATCTATAAAATGATTTAAAATTATAGTTAAGGGAGTCAATGACACAGACAATGATTGACCAATTGTGACAATGACACAGACCACAGTGAGGACAAAGACGGGACAAACAGAAATTGCAAAAACTTTTCCCTCTGAAACTTCAGGGAATCCGAGGAGAGGCAATGGACGATTCTGACCTGCGAAACCAAAAAGACGCATGCACAAAGGGGAAAGAATCAAAGGAAAGACAAAAGAAACGCTGACTGACCTAACAATTAACCCTAAAGGATTACCAATGGCTCAGAGAGCCCCAGTGGATCCCGAGGGATCCCCAAAGGTCAGACTACAAAAGACGAGGGAGTCCCGCTCTGCTCCCCGCGATTCTACTGAATAGGGACCCAAATGTGCACCAAATGCCAGGTGGCCAAGTCCAAAGACGAAGGAGGAAAACCACAAGGATCGCCAGTCCAGACCGAACCTCAAAGAGAAAGGAGGCTGACCCAAGCTGAATCTCAAAGAGAAAACAGACTAGTCCAAGCCAGATCTCGAAGAGAAAACAGACTGGTCCAAACCAAATCTCAAAGAGAAAATAGATCAGCCCAAACAGAATCTCAAAGAGAAAACAGACTAGCTCAACCTTGTTAGGAAAGAGAGAGAAAACCAAGAAAGAGCTTACCTTATGAGATCCAGAGACAGAAGGTAGGAAGCTTGAAAGGTAAAACGGGAGAGTGGAATTCCTGTGGGGATCCCGGACGAGCCCCCAAATGTTGTAACTCAAAAACAAGGCAGGCTCGAAAAGAAAAGAAGCGCTTTATTTTAGCTGGTACCCAGCGGCAGACACCCCAGCAAGATGCTGAGGTGGGCACCAGGAGGATGAGGGGAGTGGGTATTTAAGCCAATAAACCACAAAAGCTGACGTCAAGGGTTCATCTAGGGGCTACAGTTGAAAAATTACCTGTTTCTAATGAACAATAACAGGTACAGTGGTGGGTACAGTTTGTAGCTGGGAACGAGGGCAAGATCAGGGCATTGGGCCGGAACTAGATTTAGGTGTGCACAAAGGACAGCGTGAGAAAGGCCCGACTGCAGGTTCTCAAGTAGAGAACGGGGCACAGTGGAAAGTTACAGCATTTACAATGGCGCATACAGAACGGGATGGTGGAGCCTATGTCAGGTTATAACAGTTAATGAAGTTACGGTGGAAGCATACAGAGTTACAAAACTGGAATCAATTGCACAGTTTATAACAGGGACCTTGTGCTTACCAGGCATTTATGCCACTGAGCTATATTCACAGCCTAAAATTCTTTTTGATGTTCTTTTCATTGTGATGTTAGTAGTAAGTCCTTGACAGGTGAAGTGTGTCTTACTTACTGCACAGCTCAATACCCCATTTCACTTGCTCTATAGTCACAAGTGGTGGGTGTCTCTTAGAAACTTAGGCAGAGCAAGAGTTCCATTGTCTCCACAGAGGTGGGGTCAGCACCACTATTCAGCAGTACACAGCAATAGGAGATGGACGTTCTACCTCAGCAGCCCTTGATCACCTCCAAAGATTTTAGAGGAACAGGTCTCTCAGGAAGAATACTTTAGATAGTACAATTGGAACTGCTGGACAGCTCCCCTCCACTTACCTGCACCTGGACAATGCTCCAGGGCCAACTTCTCCCTTTGTCCTAAGGTCTACTACCAGCCTGCTATATGACTACAGTAACCTTTTTTATAAGAGGAGCTCATTGAAGTTTCATGCATAGGGACTGCATCTCATACATACAATTATAACAAAGTGAAGTATGCAGAAGGATAAAGCTGGTATGACTCAACACCCTGTCAATTGCATTGTCAGTCATGCTCTGGAAGAGCAAATGAGAGGTGACCTAGACTTGGAACAATATTTGAAATCCCCAAACCCAACACTTTCAGTGCTTATGCTATTTTCCTTTCTGCTGGCATAAGCCTGCATATGTTGATTGTACCATTGCCTAAGCTTCATTAGACATTGCTGTTCTTTCCTTTCTGTCATGTGCCACATCCAATTCTTTGTTCATTGTGCAAGGGAACCTAGAAACCCATGCAGAACCCCATCATCTATGACAATGATTGTACTACTTTACATTCCTTCCATCTAGGAGGGTTTTCCACCCTCCACATACTCACCAGCATTCATTCTCTGTGTGTGCTCTTAATAATACCCATTCTGACTTGGGTAAGATGGACTCTCAAAGTTGCTATGATTTGCATTTCCCTAATGGCTAAAGATGTTGAACATATTGGCCATTTTCACTTCTTCTGAGATGTATCTATTTAGTTTGTTTGTACAGTTTTAATGTGCTCATTTGTTTTGGGGGCTTTTTTTGTCCTTTTGAGACAGGGTCTCACTATGCAGTTCAGGCTGGCCTTGTACTCACTGTGTAGCCCAGACTGGTCTTTCTTTTTCTTTTTTTAAATTTTATTTCTTTATGTGTGTGTGTGTGTGTGTGTGTGTGTGTGGCCAGCTCAGCCCACCAGGGGGCAGGGCTGTCTGGCATGTGGTGCTAGGGGATTGAACCGCGGTCCCTGTGTTTGTTAAGCTTGTTCTAAGTAGGTGCTTTAGACCACTGAGCCATCTCACCAGCCCCCCCAGACTGGTCTTGAACTTGCAACAATCCTCCTGCCTCAGCCTCCAAGTGCTGGGATTATAGGTGCGCACCACCATGCCTGGCCTGGGGAGCTAACTTTTTTGAGTTCTTCATATATGTGACATACTAGTCCTTTATCAGAATAATAGCTAGTAAAAAAAAAAGTCTTCCCCCATTCTATAAGTTATCTCTTCATCCTGTTGATTGCTACCTTTGCTATGCAGAAACTTTTTAATTTGATGTAGTCCTATTTGTTGATTCTTTCTATTATTTCCTGTACTAGCAAAGTCCTATGCAGGAAATCTTTGCCTGTATCTATAGCTTTAAGTGTTTTCTGTATGTTATTTTTTTTTTCATTTTAAAGAGAAAAAAAATTTCAAAACAAGGCAATAGAAGGATAACAATGGTTAATACATTGTGTATTGTTTTCTTTAAATTAGTTTACTTAAAGAAGGGCCAGCCTGACAAGGGCCAGCCAGATAGCTCAGCAAACTAAAGCACCTGCTTAGGCAGATGCAATGATCAGGGTTCAATCCTCGGTGTACCATGCTGGCCCCGTCCCCAGGGTACACTAAGACTGTGATTGAGAATGGGCATGGTGGCATGTGCCTATAATCATAACACTTGGGAGGCTGAAAACAGGATAATCACTACAAGTCCGATCTGTGTAGTGAGGCCCTATAAACCCTGTACTAAATACATTTTAAAAAATTAGTTACTCAGAGTACAAG
>NW_004524776.1:870458-873532 GCF_000260255.1 Octodon degus
ATCTATCTATCTATCTATCTATCTATCTATCTATCATCTGGTACAGGGTCTCACTATGAGCTCAGACTTGTAGTGATCCTCTTGTCTCAGCCTTCTCAGCACTGGGATTACAGGTATATGCCACCATGCCCAGTATCAGTGGCTGGCACAGCATGCCCAGAGTTCTAGGGCTGGCAAGGAATGCAGTACCCAGGATCAAACCTGGATCCTTGTCCTTGTCAGGCAGGCACTTAGACCACCAAGCTGTCTCCCCAGCCTCTCCCTTCCTTCTTTCCCCCATCCCCCTACCTCAGTTTCTCTTTCCTTTCAAAGTTGCTTTGCTCTTACAATATTTATTGTGCATTTTGGATCTTATTTACTCTTTCAGCTTGCTATGGTTTGTATCTAGGTGTCCCCATAGAGCCTCATGTAGTCACTGGAGCAGGCTTCTAGAGTTTGTAATTAATTCATGATCCAGTGCTGGGATGATGGGTGTGAGTGGTACACTTGCAGATAGCCTGAATGCAATGTAGGGAAGAGGCTTGCATCTGCCACTGTTGCTGCCCTTTTGCTCTTCTTGTTCTGCTGTTTTCTGCCGCCATGAACTGCCACCCTCTGCCATGTGCCACTCTACCTTGAATCCAGCTGAGTATGGACTGAAGCCTCCACAAACTGTGAGCTAAATAAACCTTTCCTTCCTTAATTTTTGTCATAGAGTATTATATCCCAGCAACAAGAGAAAAGAAACTGAAGCACAGCTTCTCACATTAGGTAGACAAATGATGTTTACACATGTGCATCTGGTTTATTTCATTTATGAGTGTGGTCTTTTTTAAATTTCTTTTTTAAATGTATTTGGTACAGGGTCTACAGGGTCTCACTATGTAGATCAAACTCATAGTGATTCTCCTGTTCTCAGCCTCCCAAGCACTGGGATTACAGGTGTACGCCAGTTTAAATTGCTGTCTCAGCACACCTGGGGGAGGGGATGGCATGGCATGCTGGAGATCGAACCCGGGCTGCTGCACACTGCCTAAGCAGGTGCTTTAGTCCACTGAGCTATCAAGCTATCCAGCCAGCCCTACCCTTTTTATTCTTAGTGGTATGGATCTGAGTCTTTTTAAAATTAAGTTAGATAAGGGTTTGTCAATTTTATTTAATCTTTCAAAGAACCAACTCTTCAATTCATTGGTTCTTTGTATTGTTTTATTAATCTCTAATACATCAATTTCTGCTCTGAGCTTTATAATGTTCTCCCTTATACAAGCTTCTTGCTTAGCCTGCTCTTCTTTTTCTAGTTTTAGGTTCACCATTAAGTTGTTTATTTGCACTTGTGCTGTTTTCCTGCTATGGGTATTTACTGCTATAAATTTCTTTCTTAGGACTGCTTTCATTGTGTCCCATAGGTTCCAGTGTGTTGTATTGTTTTTTATCATTTAATTGTAGAAACTGTATCATTTAATTGTAGAAACTGTATCATTTCTTCTTTAATTTTGTCTGCGATCCATTGGTTGTTCAGGAGGGTGCTATTTAATTTCAATGTGTTTATGAAGTTCTTGTGGTTTCTTTTGCCATTGATTTCCAATTTCATTGCAATATAGTCTGATAATGTACATGGGATAATTTCAATTCCTTTGCATTTACTTAAGCAACTTTTATGAACTAGTATGTGATCTGTTTTGGATAATGCCCCATTCTTCATTAGAATTTATATCCTAATGTTGAGGGATATAACACTTTGTAGACATCTATGAAGTCCATTTGTTCAAAAGTTTGGTTCAGTTACAATATTTCATTGGGTTTTTTTGTCTAGTTGCTCTTTTTCTGACAGTGTAGTAATGAGATCCCCAATACAATTATATTAGTGTTTATTTGATTTTTCATGCCTCTTAATACTTATTTTAGGGCTGGCCAAATAGCTCAGCAAGTTAAAGTGCCTGCAAGCAGGCACAGGTTTGATCCCTGGGCCTGCCATGCTGGCCCCAACTCCAGGGCATGTTGAGACAGCAATTGAGACTTGGTGTGGTGGTGCACGCCTGTAATCTCAGCTCTTAGGAGGCTGTGAACAGGTGGACCACTACGAGTCCAATCTAGTAGTAAGACCTTGAACACCCTGTAGACCCTTCTCTAAAAATACAAAAACAAACAAACAAACAAACAAACAAACAAAAACTTACTTTATATAGTTGGGTGCACTGATATTTGTTGCATATATATTTATGATTGCTATCTCTTCCTTTTGGATTGTTCCCTTCACAAGGATTTAGTGTCCTTGTTCATCTCTCTTAGTTTTGGCTTGAAATCCTCTTTGTCTGCAAATACAATAGCTACACCTGTTTTTTTCTGAGTTCCTGTTGCATTGAGTACTGTTGCGTTGAGTATTGTTTCCCATTCTTTGGTTTTAAGTTTATGAATTTCTTTTTAAATTAAATGTGTTAGGGGCAGGGGACATGGCTCAGTGGAATAAGTGCTTCCCTGGCAAGCGCAAGGCCCTGAGTTCAATCCCAGGTTCTGAAAAAAAAAAAAAGAATGTTAAACTAAATGTGTTTATTGCATACAGTGTGTTGTTGAATCTTGCTTCCTGATCCATTCTGCTGGTCTGTGTCTTTTGATTGATGGACTGAGGCCATTAACATTGATGATTATAGTTGATATGTATCAACTTATTATTTTTATGTTATTTTCCAGTTGTTGGCTGCCCTCCTTTTTTCCCTCTCTCTGTTTAATTGTTTGCCTTGTTTGGTGGATTCCTTCTGCTAAGGTTCATGGAATTATGGCTCTTCTTGTCTCTTTCTAGAATGTCCTTCACAACTTTTTGGAGTGCTAATTTGGTGGTCATAAATTTCTTCAGATGTTCTTTGTCATGGAAGTGTCTTATTTCTCTATCAGTTTTATAAGTTCTAATAAAATAATAATTAATAATGATAATAACAGTTCGGCAGGGTACATCAATTTGAAAGTTGTTTTCCTTTAGCATTTGAAATACTTCAGGGGCTGGTGAGATGGCTCAGTGGTCTAAAGCACCTACTTAGAACAAGCTTAGCAAAGCACAGGGACCACAGTTCAATCCCCCAGCACCACATGCCAGCCCGCCC
>NW_004524776.1:874492-875989 GCF_000260255.1 Octodon degus
CATGTGGTGCTGGGGGATCGAACCGCGGTCCCTGTGCTTTGCCAAGCTTGTTTCAAGTAGGTGCTTTAGACCACTGAGCCATCTCTCCAGCCCCTACCTTGCTATTTTTAAGAAATATTTTTGCCATGATTGCTAACCACAAGCCTGTCTTGTAAACCTGAGAACCTGTCCTCACATCAGCTTAACCTGCTGTGGATACTTTCAAATGGAATTTTTGTTCTCCTGGATCTTTGTTTGAGTCTGTCTTATGGATTCCATTTCTTTTCTATGCCGAGCCATTCATGGCTTCCATAATTTTCCCAAGTTCCTCTATTTTTTGGTCTGTATCTGCTGTAGAGTCACTAAGCATGGTTTTCATTGTGGACACCATCTCTGCAGTTATCTGAAAAATTATTTCTGATTTGATTTTTTTTTCTTCTAGATCCTCATTCAATTGCTTTGCTGTTACTCCTTCAGAGAGGACAGGTGGGTGGCTTTCAAATTGTCCCTTATCATTGTTCCCTGGGTTTGGCTTTGGTGAACTGAATGTCTGGGGTTGCGTCTTATGTAAGTGTCTTCTCACTTTCTTCTCTTTTTTTAATTAGTAAAGAAGTGATGCTTTTAAATCATCTATGGTGGGTTGCTTATTGCTAGTATTTAAAACCCTTAGGAAATGACTGCTTATCCAAGTTATCTTCTAGGTGTAGCTTGTTTTGGGTTTTTGAGTCTGTTACTAGATCCTACCTCTTCAATTTGTTGGGGATAAGATGTTCCTGCCTGTTTGGCTCAGCCCCTGGTTCTCTGGCACTATGGCACAGTATTTTCAGTTACATTTAGTCAGTCTTGGTCTTGGAATACCAGGAAGAATAGCTGTTTAAAACAATTATGTCACTTTTGGCTATACTAGTACCATAAGCAATGATAATGCAGCCTAGAAAATGACAAACTGAACTAACCATTAATTTTCCACCTTCAACCATATGGACTCAATCTGTAGTATATAAAAAAATCTATAACAAGCCAGAGGAGCCAGGGAGATGGCTCAGTAGAATAAGCCTGGCAAGCACAAGGGCCTGAGTGAGTTCAATCCCTGGTTCTGCAAATAAATAAATAAATAAATAAATAAATAAATAAAGTAAAACAAGCTAGAAAATTATATGCAGTATATGTCTTAATATGTCAGTTTTGCCCTCAGGATTTAAATTTTAAAATGGCTTAGGGAGAAAAATAGAGAAGTGGAAGAAGAGGAAGAGATTTGAAGTAAGGTTGAGGACAAAAGAGCTCATGTTAGCATTGGGAAATGCATGCAGAACACCAGAGAGGAAGATACAAGGAAGAGCTAAAAAGAAGAACAGAACAGAACCACAACCACAATGAGGCTAGGAACAATTTTCACACTCATATAGAAACAAGATCAAATAATCAAAGGAGAAAAAAACCAAAACCACCACCACCACAACAACAACAACAATAATAAAATGAGAGAGAGAGAGAGAGAGAGAGAGAGAGAGAGAGAGA
>NW_004524776.1:876552-878580 GCF_000260255.1 Octodon degus
AATCGGGGGCCTGGCCATAGCTCAGTTCTTTAAGTGGCTGCTTCCACAAAGCTGTGAGCCTCAGGTTGCTGTAGTTCGACTCCCACAACACTCCAGCCAGCCAAACCATGCCTGAGGGCATTCAGAGCAAAAAAAAAAAAAAAAAGATTCAATCAACACTTCAGAGCCTTCCTGGGTCCAAGGACCCCTCTTCCCTCCTTGTCTTCCTCATGTTGTTGTATTCCAGTGCCTTGATGGCAACTCTCGGGGAAGCTCTTTCTTTGCTGATTACCGCTCTGCCATCTTGGTGTTCTGCTCTCTCTGTGTTATCTTGTAGCAGTTTCAAAGTTTCCAGTTTTTATATCTAGATCTTTGATCTATTTTTATTTTATTTTAAAACAGGGTGAGAGCTATGGATCTGGTTTCAATGTTCTACATGTATACATACATTTTTCCTAGCACAATTTGTCAAGAAGGCTGGGGTGTTTTGTTTTGTTTTTTATGTATTTAGTACAGGGTCTACAGGGTATCACAACATAGACCAGACTTGTAGTGATTCTCCTGTTCTCAGCCTCCCAAGCGCTGGGATTACAGGCGTGCACCACCATGCCTAGTATAAGAAAGCTGTATTTTCTTTGAAATATATGTCTGCCATCTTTGTCAAACATAGCTACAAGTGGTTATAGGTGCAAGAGGCTGTTTTATTTCTACTGGTTTTCTTGCTTTTTATTTTGTGCCAGTATCATGTAGTTTTTGAACTATAGCTTTGCAGTGTAACTAGAAGTCCATCATTGTGACACTTCCAGCTTTGCTCTTTTTCTTTATGATTGCTCTGTTTATTTTATTTTTTATTTTTTGTGGTACCCGGGAATTGAACTCATGACCTTGTGCTTGCCAGGCAAGCATATTTTCCACTGAGCTATCTCCCTGGCCCTGTTTATTTTTCTTTTTCTGATTTCTTATGACTTTCTTTTTTTCCTTCCTTTTTTTTTTTTTTTTTTAGAATTGTATTTTCTAGTGTTGTAAAGATTGTTGGTATTTTATACAGATTGAATTAACCTAGATTTTGGAGGATAATATTGCCATCTAATGGTATTAATTTTTCTACTTTGAGAATAAAGTATATTTTTCCATTTTCTTTTTTTTTTCCCCATAATTTTATTGATAAACAAGTAGCAATGAGACAGTTTCAAATCAAATTGGTAGGACAGTTTCAATAATTAACACACTGCATACATTCTTCCTAGTGGTTAATTGCTGTACAAGATGCGGACATGATATCCTATTTACAAACACCATTAGAACAAATCACTCTATTCATTATAAGGATGTAACTATATATCTATCCTAACCACTTTGAATACACAGATACAAAATGGACATTCATCTGTATACGCTTTTTTTTGTTAAGTTCCGTTATTTGAATATTATAGGTTTGTTAACTCAGCAAAATATTCTAAAAGAGTCCAGTAGCCCATAATAGTATTAGGTCTTCCGCTTGACTGGCAATGTCAGAAATTATTGACCTGAATATTTTTCCATTTTCTAATGTCCTCTTCAGTTTCTTTCTTCAGAGTTGTGTAACTTATTTTAGAGATCTTTCACCTGCATGCCTAGATTGATTCCTAGACATTTAACTTTTTTTTTTGACCTGTTATGAATAGGATTGTCTTCCTCATTTCATTCTTGTTAGATTCATTATTGGTGTGCAGGACCACTGTTGACTTTCGTGTGTTGATTTTGTATACTGTTTGTTGTTTAAGACGTGGCCCAGGATGGTCTCAAGTTCCCTCATGCTTCAGCCTCCCAGGTGACTAGAATTACAGGTACACACTCTCGTGTTCTGCTTCATGGCAGTTTCAATGTACATTTTCCTAATGATTAGTCTTTCATATGCTTATTGGGTATTTGTTTATCATCTTTGGAAATGTCTATTAAAATCTTTAGGCTTATTTATTTATTTTTTAATTTATATATAGTTGATACAGGGTCTCACTACACAGCAGCTCAGACTCGTAGTGATCCTCCTGTTCTCAGCCTCCCCAGCAC
>NW_004524776.1:879605-887232 GCF_000260255.1 Octodon degus
GAACCGCGGTCCCTGTACTTTGCTCAACTTGTTCTAAGTAGGTGCTTTAGACCACTGAGCCATCTCACCAGCCCCATGAAATGTTAATTTTTTTTTTTTTTTTTTTTTGGCGGAACTGGGGATTGAACTCAGATCCTTGCATTTGCCAGTCAAGCGCTTATCCTACTGAGCCATCTCCCTGGCCCCCCAGTCAAGGAACTTGTAATATCAGGTAAAAATGAAATCAGCTCTGGAAGTAGCTGGGTGGTAGAGTACTAACCTACCATACATGAGGTCTTAGGCGCCATCCCCCAACACATTAAGAAACAAGAAAAACAAAGCCAACAGGGGCTTTTTATTCCATCTGCCTAGATCTGTTTTAGAATCTTAAGTGCTTTTCTTTGTCTCTTTCATTCTTTTTGTTTTGTCCTTTTGAGACAGAGTCTCACTATGTATCCAGATCAAGCTGGCCTTGAGCTCACTTTGCAGCCCAGGCTGGTTTTGAGCTTACAATGATCCTACTGCCACAGTACCGAGATTACAGGTATGCATTGTCACACCCCAGCCTTATCTAAGTGCCTCTTAAAGAAAGCACAATTAGTTCTTTCTAATATATGCACTGTTAATCATTTTGCCATTACTAGGACTATTTATTTTATTTATTTATTTATTTATTTATTTATTTATTTATTTGATACAGGGTCTTGTTACATAGTGACTCATAGTGATTCTCCTGTCTCAGCCTCCCCAGTGCTGGGATTATAGGCATGTGCTTCCACATCCAGTTTCAGTGGCCAGCACGGTGCATTCAGGCTTCCTAGATCAACATGGCATGTGGTATCGGGCATCAAACCTGGGTTCTTGTGCTTACCAGACAAGCACTTAGACCACTGAGGTGTCTCCCCAGTCCACTAGGACAATTTATCTTTTTTTTTTTTTTGGCGGAACCAGGGATTGAACTCAGGGAACTTGCCAGGGAAGCGCTTATCCTACTGAGCCATCTCCCCAGCCCCACTAGGACAATTTAAAGGGAGGTTTATGTTGATTCACAGTGTCCTAAGGTTCTGTCCATAGTTATCTTGATTCAAGGAAGGAAGGGCCTAGTAGAGGAAAGCTGCACAGCCTGTGGCAGCCAGGAGGCAGAGAGAGAAGCTGGGGATGAGAGTATGCTCTTCTTAGCTGGACATGGTGGTGCCTGCCTCTAACTCCAGCACTTGGGAGGCTGAGCCAGGAGGATCATGACAAGTTTGAGGCTAGCCTGAACTGCAAATTGGGGTCTTATATGGGGGGCACATTCTCTCCACAAAGCCCCACCTCCTAATAGCACATTCAGTTACTGAACTCACCAGTGGCTTAATCTATTCATGAGTATGGTGCCCCCATGGCGTAACCACTTTCTACAAGTCCTACTTCTGAGTCTACCAGACTTTGGCGGACCATTTTAGATCTAAACCATAAACACGTTCCAAATAGGATTTATGAAGTTTTCTAATTCATAACTTTTCCTTCCTGTGTTAGGATGCAGTCCCACAAAATTGCCACCCACTTCAGATACCAGTCATAAATCCTGGACATCCTGGGCACCTCATTTTATAGGCAAATACAATGGACTTGCATCTTGGCAAATATCAAGCCAAAGAACACAACCAGAATATAAAAGAATGTAGGAAGTTTTATTAGTTACTACCAGGAAGGACAGCACTGGACAGCAATCCTTTTCTTGAACAAATAAAATATGGTGACTTTACTGCAGAGCTGTTGTGATTATTTCATGCTATTAACATAGATCTACACATTTGTTTCTCTCTACAATGTCAGAATTTATTGAATATCAGTAGATTTGCAAGCTACCTCCATTTCATTGGTGTTACTTCACTGAGTATTTCTGGTGTTATGGCTAGCAGAAACACCCAAATAACACCCAGGATTTGGAGGCAGATTTACTTACATCGATGTGCACTTATCAGGATCATTCCCAAAATATCAGGCCCTGATCTCTGGTGGTGTAGGGCTGTTATGGGATGCACAAGCAGGAGGTACAAAGGGGGTACAGAGGCCTGAAAGTTCTTCTGATTAGCTAGCAGGGTGAGATCATCCAGTGAGATCATCGGTTACAAGGGTAGATGAATAGTCATCAGTTCATGGAGCTTGGTAAAATGGTGCACTCAGACATCCTGCATGTTCGGTAATGCTTTTGTGGGGTCAAGAAAATAATTCTAAAGCCATGAGGTAGTTACAGAGCTAGGCAGTTTCAAAATAACAGTTTTAAAAATAATAATTTCTTGTGCACAGTTTTTCCCTTTCATTGCTAGGATGACTTATGATCACAGCACTTGTAAACTCTTTATTTAATTTCAATCTTTTTTTTTTAAATATTTATTTATTTATTTATGTGTGTGTGTGTGTGTGTGTGTGTGTGGCCAGCTCAGTCCACCAGGGGGCGGGCTGGCTGGCATGTGGTGCTGGGGGATTGAACCGTGGTCCCTGTGCTTTGCCAAGCTTGTTCCAAGTAGGTGCCTTAGACCACTGAGCCATCTCACCAGCCCCCTTTAATTTCAATCTTAATGACTAACATCTAGAACATTCAAATCATACATTACATTTCAAGCAATTACAGATAGGTTATAGAAAAGCTAAAAAGAAACAAAGGGGCCAGAGGATTTAAAGAAGCAGTGCAATGGATCACTGTAGGTGGCCAGGTATTGAGTTAATGAACAATTGCAGAGATGTTATAGTTAAGGGTTTTAGCTGCGCATAGTGGCGCATGCATGTAATCCTAGCACTCAGGAGGCTGAGGTAGAAGGATTGGCAAAAGTTCAGGGCCCATCTGGGACTACATAGTGAGATTCTATTTCAAACAAAACAAAATGCCACAAAAACATACGAAGAAAAGTCTAAATCCAAAAGCCCTGGACAGCTATGTTTAAGTGGGCAACATCAATGATAGGGAAGATCATGCTGATGTGAGTCTAGGCACATTTGGGGGCTCATGCTTGGCAATCTCCTGTGACAAGTAGACCAAGGTGGTCCTTAATGAAATGACAGGTCAGTGTCCCAGGCTCCAGTCTGAGATGTCTCTGCTCTTATATATCTTGGATGGGTGGCTACATCCTTCTTTGATCTTCTGTGCCTGATAAGCTCACAGTGGTAATATTTTATTACCATGAATAAGTGTGTGCCTTATGGTTGTGCTGGGCAGACGGTGCTTGTTCACTTGTTCAAACAAGGTGCTGAGTCATGAGCCATTCTACCTTAGAATGCATACCGCAAGTGGAGTTACTCAGAACCAGCCATAGCCAGGAAGCTATCACTCTGCACAGGAGCCTATACATATTCAGACAGGAAAATACGTGTAAGAGTGGGCACATTTCTGAGCATGCTCAAAATAAGATCTATAATCCAGGTCATAGATCATACGTTTAAGAAAGAAACAGATGGGATACAGTGTCACACACCTATAGTCACCACACTGGGGAGGCTGAAGCAGATATCAGTATGACACTGGCTTGAGCTACATAGTGTGTCAAGACCAGTGTGCCATACACAGTAAGGCCCTGGCTCGAAAAAGGAAAAAAAAGAGAGAGAGAGGGAAGAAGAAAAAGAAGGAGGAGGAGAATGAAGAATAAAGAAAGAAGACATGTTTTTGAATGTGTTTAGTTTATTCTGGTTTTTGTAAAAGTATGAGTCAGAGTGACACTATAACCTTGGCTGGTTCCACGTAACTTTCTTCAAAGTGTTTTAGCTAACACAGAAGGAAAGAACAGCTCTAAAGATGTATTAACCATCTTTTAAGGAGCAGCAGGTTTCTCCCCCATAAGTGTAGGAGTTTGGTCTTAAAGATGCCTGATCTCTTAGCAGCTAATAGCACAGCTGACCCAGCAGTGTAAATTGGAGCTTCTTACAAACCCTCCCTTCTCAGGTTGGCTAATTGTCTAGAACAGCTCAAAGATCTCAGGAAGATAACTATAATTACTGATTTACTGTGAAGGATACAACTCAGGAAGAACCTAGAAGAGGAGCACAGGCCAACGTAGAGGGGAAGGGGCTTGGAGTGTCCATTCCTTCTCCAGGAGTACCCACCCTTCCAGCATCTCCATGTGTTTACCTGGCAGCTCTCTAAATGCTTTTGCTTTTCTTTGTGCTGGAGACTGAACTGAGTTTCTTCACCTTGAGCTGTATTCCCAGCCTTTCTTTATTTTTGTTTTGGGACAGGATCTCGTTAAGTTGCTAAGCTGTTCACAGGTTTGTGCCACCATGGTAGGCTGGTTTGGGATCTTATGGAAGTTATCTTGCTATAGGCATGACTGATGAAGTCATTGGTGATTGGTGACTGACTCAGTCTGTACCCTTGCTCCCATCTTGGGTGCCCATCACTGAAGCTGAAGGTTTCAACCCTCTATCACATAGTTGACCTCTCCCCAGAAGCCCCTGTCCTTCAGTTATCTAAGGATTTCACCTGGAGCCACTTCATTAGCATAAACTCAGGTATAGTTGAAAGGGGGTTATGAATAACTAAAGGCAAGGGCCAGCCAAATAGCTCAGCGGATTAAAGCACCTACAAGCAGGTTGGGGGGGGGCAGTGGTTGTGTTTCATTCCCAGGCCCTGCCAAGCTGGCCCTGCCCCCAGGGTGATTGAGAATGGGTGTGGTGGTGCGCTTTTGTAATCCCAGCTCTTGGGAGGCTGTAAATAGGTGAATCACTACTAGTTTGATCTAGTAGTGAGACCCTGTGGACCTTTCCCTAAAATACAGAGGGAAAAAAAGAATAACTAAAGGCATTCTTCTTTTCCCCATCAATACAGGAAATCCCAGGTGTATTAGCACTTATGTGTCAGGAGTAGGGGAGAGAGACCATATACATATCTTTTATTATGTCACAGTGTCTCAGGAAGGATGGGAGAAGCAGAGCATTTCTTTTCCTCTGGGTCTTTTTGCTTTGAGGGGCTGCTGTCTCGGCAGTGTTAAGATCTGGGCCATGCTTGTGAGCAGGTATGAGCAGGTGTGGCCAGGATGCCAGGCTCTGGGAGCACCCCCTTTGCCTTCTATCCTTCCAGCTCTGCAGCAGTGAATCTCTGGGTTGCCTCACATATGTTAGGCAGCTTTAGGAAATGCATGTTGTACTGAAGCTGAGAAATAGGAGGGAGCACAGTGAAGGGACTATGTACACATGGGAACAGGAATGTGGTAAACTCACAAAGGATGTTGTAGTACCACAGGGTTAGCGACAGCTGAGAGACTACTGTCTTTTAGTCCTAAGATTGGGGGGCGGGGCATCTCTGGGAGGAAGCTGCAGATGTAACTATGCGGACACCCTTCTCTTCATGCTATCCCACCTGAGGTGTCTTCCCTGGGTAGAACTCAACCAGAAGATTGGGTCAAGATACCCTCCTGGTGTGGTCCATGTAGGTCAGTCCCTGGGCCCAGAGCTGGCTGGGAGAAGGTGGAGAGTGGATTTGGAGGGGCCAGTGGAGAGCAGGACATGCACATACTCACCCACTATGCCCTGTTTGGTTTCTCTGCAGCCAAGGGGCACCCTTCAGTCTACCTTTGAGGGATTGCTGTGAAATCCTGACATTTGTGGGAAATAGACTGTCATGATTATTATTGTTTCTATTACTTTGTAGCAATATAATTCTAAGAAAGATGGTGCTATTTGAGGATGGCGGTGCATGATTGTAATCCCAACATTTTGGAAGCCTGAAGTTCAAGTTGCTTGAGCCCAACCTGAGCAACTTAATGACTTAGGTCCTGTCTTAAAACGGAAATTAAGAAAGAGCTGGGGCCATAGCTTAGTGTGAAAGCTTTGGGTTCAACCACCAGTACTGGGGGGAAAAATTGTGCTAAATAAAGGCATGGGAGAAGAAAGAATTTGCTCTATCACTAAATCAGGGATGGGCAAGTTACAAGTCAACCAAGTACAGCTCAGTGACTGTCTGTGCAAGAAAGCATTCACTGAACACTGCCCACTACTCACTGACAACGTCTGGGACTACTTACTACAGTGGCACACTGGGTAGTTGCAACAGAGACTCCCCCACAGCCCAAAGTATTTTTCTCCCTGGTCTTTCACAGAAAATGTTTGCTAACTCTATGCACACTTCATGCACCAGGCAGGATCAGCTGTATAATTTGTGGGTCTTGTTGCAAAATGAAAATACAGAGCTCTTTGTTGTAACTCCAGTAAGTATTTCAAGATGGCATCAAAAAAGGTGCAAAGGACCAGGGAGATAGCTCAGTGGTCCTACCTGACAAGTGCAAGGACTTGAATTTGATGCCCAGTACCACATGCTGTGCTGGCCACCGAAACCAAGCATAGTGGTACATCCCTGTAATCTCAGCACTGGGAAGGCTAAAACAATAGGATCATTATAAGTCTGAGCTGCATAGTAAGACTCTGTACCTAATACATAAATTTAAAAAAGAAAACAAAAAATCAAGGTGGGAAATCCTCCTCAGCAAGTGATTGTACAGTCCACACACTGGTGAAGTGATTTTGATTGCCAGGAAGCCCCCTGAGAGCTTGTGCAGCACATGGACGGGGATGCTCTGTGTATGGCATACATGGGCAACAATTACCTATTAACTGTCATGTCTCTGTGGGTTTTTAGGCTCATAACTGGTAGGACACATTATCTATCTTTTGTTTTGTTTTGTTTTTTGAGACAGGCTCTCACTATGTAGTACAGCCTCAACTTGAACTCACTACGTAACCCACGCTGGCCTCCAACTCATGACAATCCTCATGCCTCAGCCTCTCATGTATCTTGTTCTTTATTGAGTACATATCTGTGATGTGGATAAAATTGTGACAGTTTCTTGCAAAGTAATTCTCTCTCCCTCTTTTTTTTCTTTCATTGCATCAAGGGAGGGCCTTTCATGTGCTAGGCAACCTCTGTACCTCAATCACTGAGCTACACCTGCCAGTACGCTCTTGTTTTTAAGACAATCTTATCTTTGCCATCTACTGTACTGCAGGTGTGCAATAGACCTCCTGGCTTCCTGCAGAGTTCTACTCATATAAATGTTTTTGTAATACTCCACAGTAAGTTTGGCAAACACTGAGTTAAAGTCTTCTTTTTTTTTTTATGTTGCAGGTTTGAAGTAAAGGCCTGATATCATTTTCACAATACCAAGAAATACAGAGGAAAATTCTCAGCACTCCAAAAAGGTAAGTACAGGAATTTCTTCTGTGCAATGTTTGGTTCATTCCTCCAACAATCTATGATTTCTTTTATTTATTTATTTTTTCTTTTGTATATTTAGTACAGAGTTCACAGGGTCTCAACTATGTAGATTGGACTTGTGGTGATCCTCCTGTTTTCGGCCTCCCTACCTCTGGGATTACAGAGCTACGTCACCATGCCCAGACTTAGTCGCTGGCTTGGCACACCTTGGGGGCAGGGCCAGCACTCACACAGGGGACCAGGTAAAAAAATTTTTAAAGGACTGTAAATATAGCTCAGTGTTGAGACCCTGGGTTTGATCTCTAGTACTGCCATAATGAATAAACAAGCACAAGACAGAACAAAACAAAGGAGAGATTTGCTAATATTTATCTTCCAGAGTTTGAGGTATGTTGATGGCAAGAAATAAATATAATACAAATTTGTATGATGGAGGAGGTGAGGAGGGAAGGAAAGGGAAGGGAA
>NW_004524776.1:887339-898971 GCF_000260255.1 Octodon degus
CAAAAGAGTGAGATGTGCTATGCTCATTGCCAACTTCCCACAAAGAATACAATCATTATGTACTACAAACATGTGCTAATACATTTTTTCCCTAGCACTTATACTTCTCTAGTGTTTGCCAAGAGCAATCACTTCCCAAATGCTTGTTGATGATTTGGAGATTAGATTATATTTTTCTGTATGAGGGATTGAATTCAGAACCTTGCACTTGCCAGGTAGCCTCTGTACCGCTGAGTTATATCCCCAGCCCCAGACTATTCTTTTTCTGCAATTGTATTATTTCCTGCTCTCGCTTTCCTCACCCAAGGTGATGTAATTCTGCACCATCTGCTGCTCCCTCATATAAAAGCCTCAGCGAGCCATGCTTATTCTGAGAACCTCTTCCAGGGCCTGGCAGAGAGGATCCCCTGAGAGGTGGTGTGCTTGGGGAATGGCCAAACACCATGCCCAGGCCGGTGACCTTCAAATTATTTTTACACGAAAGACCTAGAACAAGCCCTCATTTGCTTCTGTAGTGTGAGGACTTTAGTCATAACATATGTAGCAATCTGCTAAAGAGGCCAAATGGTCCCATTTCAGCAAGAGCACTGAAATGAAATATCCTTTCCTTGCTATAAAGAGTTAAAGCTGGCCATGGTGGCACACACTTGAAATTCAGCCCTCTAGGAGGCTGAGGCATCAGTATTGTACCTTTGAGCTTGGCCTTAGCCATTTAAGGAGAACCTGTTTTAAAAAAACAAAACTCAGTGCAAAGGCCCAGGATTCAATCACCAGTACTGACAAGCAAGCAAGCAAGCAAGCAAGGAAGCAAGCAAGCAGGGTTAAGCTTGTGGCCCACACAGTGGTGTGTGCTTGGAGTCCCAGTACACAGAAGGCTGAGTTAGGAGGATCACTTGGGCCTGGAAGATCAAGACCAGCCTGGGCAACATCCGACTGCTTTTAAGAAAGACTACTCATATAATAAGCTGACTGTTTTTTTAAATAAATCATAAGAGTAGTACAGGTGCAAGTAGCTATGCGGGTGGGTTTAAGCCTAAGCTCTAGTGCATCCTCTACAGACCTCTGCTCTATTGTAAAAGTGGGAATAAAAGGAGCAATCAACTTTATGTGATTATCTTGAAGATTCTATAAATAATAAGGTACTTACGTTATATCTTTAGCACCTTCAAGTGAGCAGTAATAAAAGCCCAATAGATATTAACTATTGTTACTTATGCATTATATTATTATCATTATGACATCATTCTCAGATAGACTTCCAAGTGTGGCCATCTTTAAAAGTCAGACTTTTTTTCTCTCAGTAAAAGAAACTCCTCCAATGGGGCAAAGGATAGAATATGTAAATGCAGCCCCAGGAGGTGAGAGTCAGGCTGCTAGAGAAGATGCAGGAGGAAAGATGCCCCAAAAGGCCAGGAAGGATGAAAGGAGCCTGAGTTGTGGTCTACTGTTTAACTGTACCCTCTCTCTTCCTTACTGTGAAACCACTGTGCAGGTTTGGGCGCAGTGAGATGGTGGCATACGGCAGCATTAGGCCCCTTCATCTCCTTGGGGCCAGCTTTGAGTAAAGCCCTTTTCCTTTGAACCAAGGTTCTCAACTTTTTTCAGTCACTTTTGGTTTCGGTTCTCTTGGGGAGGAAGTTGCACATGAACCGAAAATGTAGCACTTCCCTAACTTTCCACCCATCGTCACTAACACCCATTCTCTTGAACCCAAACCTGTTGGGCCCTGACCTTGGCCCTGTCCTAATGCCTGGTGAAGAAGGTGGGCGTTAGGAAAGAACCAGGAAAACATGGATTGCTGGGTGCAATGTCAAGGGCCTGTAGTCTCAGCTACTTGGGAGGCTGAGGCAGGAGAATTGTTTAAGCCCAGGAGATTAAGGCTAGTGTGAGCAAAGTAACAGGACTTTGTTTCTTAAATTAGAAGAACAGGAAGAAGAAAAAGGAGAAGGAGGAGGAGGAGGAGGAGGAGGAGGAGGAGGAGGAAGAGAAGGAGAAGGAGAAGGAGAAGGAGAAGGAGAAGAAGAAGAAGAAGAAGAAGAAGAAGAAGAAGAAGAAGAAGAAGAAGAAGAAGAAGAAGAAGCTGCTGTAGACTAAAATGTGAGGAAGAACCCAAAGTCTACCTACAACACTAGGAGTACCTATTGGAAGGAAGATGCAGTATCTCTGGCCAGGCACTACTAGCCAATTAGCATTCAACAAAAGCATTCATTTCCATATAATCAATTCTTCTGAAGTACATGTACTAGGTAAAGAAAGCAATAGATACAGAAGACCTTTTAAAAATGTTAAATGATAAGTGCATAAACAATAGATGGCAGGGACTTGCTGCTGGAGATTTTAGTTACATAATTCGCATCTTATTTATATAACCCCTGATACCGGTTTCATCGCGGGAAGTCCAGGAGCTGGCTCCGTTAGAATGGCCTTACCCATCATGGGGCAGCTCAGGGCCAAATGGGGTGACTCTCAGCCTTGGGTCTCCTCCACTTTAAAGGGGCATCGTCCTGTGTTTATTGTTTGCAGAGTACATGGGTGACTGGGCAGCACGTCTTGTGCCCTAATTCACAGAAGCTTGGCTTTTGCCACAAGCTGAGGCAGCCCAGTGGAGGTTTCAAATGTGTCATGAAGTTTCCCAGCCAAATTCCTCTTGTACCAACTTGAAAACTAGCTATAAAAATAGCACTTACCGAGGGAGTCTGACCCGTGACAAAGATTTCCCAACAGGGAGCAGGGACAAGAAGGCTGCTAGGTTTTTTTCTTTTCTTTTTTAAATCTACTTTTATGTCTCTATGATAAGAATTTGCTTTTATGTGTTTTTAAAGTCATCCTCGGAGACGAGTCTCCTGTTTGAGAGTGAATTTCCTCAATTTTTAGTGTCTAGCTGCGGTTAATTTTTGTCAAGATAGGGGATTTAAGGAACACAAAAGGGAGGGCCTTATCTTTTGTTTACTGGGAACAAATTTGAGTATCTAACTAGGAAATTTAGAAGCTCTCTAGAAAAATTCTGAGATTGAAGGCTCTAGAATTGTTCTTTATTCAGATTCTGGCTCCAGGGTCTTTCAGAAGTTAGGAAAGGATCAAGTAGCTCATAGTTTTGTCTTTATTTTTTAAATTTTAAGCACAGGGTCTCACTATGTTGTCCAGGCTGGCTTTGAACTTGAGCTTCTGCCTGTCTCCCAAGTTGTTTGGATTCACATACATGTGACACTGCATCTGAGTTGCCTCAGGTTTGATGCCTCTGAGTCTTAACAAATTTAATAAATTTATGTTGGTTGGAAATAATATCAGGAGGTTGAGGCAGGAGTGTTACAGTAAGTTCAAGGCCAGTCTGAACAATGTAACAAGATGCTACATCAAAAACACTGACTAGCCCGGGGAGATGGCTCAGTACAATAAGCACTTGCCTGGCAAGCGCAGGGTCCTGAGTTCAATCCCAGGTACCACACATACACACACACACACAAAAAAAAAAAAAAACAAAACACTGACTATAGTAACTAAATAAATAAATTTAAGGAGCTGAGAGTTTAGCTTAGTGGTAGTGTGTGCTTATCATGAATAAAGGCTTAATATCAAGCACCAAAAACAAACAAGTAAATGTAGGAAACAGCAAACATGATATTATATCTATATCTATTTATACATACATACATATATATATATATATATATATAATTTGTGTGTGTCTATATGTGTGTGGGGATTATTTTGGATGCACCCACATTCTAGGCAAGCATTCCACCACTGAACTATACCTCCACCCTCTACATTATATTTTCAATTTCCATTTTTTTATAATTAAACACTTTCAACGTGGTGGGGGATAGCCATGATATAATACAATTATCTACTCACTTCCTCAGTCAATAGTGAAATTTATTATGAAGTCTAATTCACAGCCTCTACAGGGGTATGCCCCAGTGAGGACACACAGTGGAAGAATTTGAGGTTCCTTCCAGAGCATAGCTTCAGGCCTCTATATAGCTTTGTTAGGCAGCAACATCAAAAGTTTAAATCTGAGGCCATTGACTAATTTGAAGTTGGGCCCAAATGTGCATTCTGTTCTTGCCTGAGATAATCCATGCCTGGCTTACTGCTACTCACTGGGTAGGACTGAGGGCAGGCTGCGTTGGTTCTCCTGGCATCTAAGTCCTTGTTTGTAAAATGCCTCATCGATTGCTACTTCATAGTGTGAATTGGGAGAGTTCCATGAAGTAACCCTTATTGACCATTTGTGAGGTATTAGTAAATTCTCGATAAATATTAGCTTGAGTCAGCCACTATTACTTATTAGAGTCAAGACTCAAGTGTTGGCCCAAATCTTCTTAATTGGTTTTTGTAGGTCACTGCTCTACTGTAATATTCTTTTTTTTTTTTTTTTTTTTTTTTTTTTGTGGTACTGGTGATTGAACTCAGGATGTTGTACTTGCCAGGAAGGTTCTTATGCCGCTGAGCCATATCCCCAGCCCCAAGAATATTCATTCTTTCTTTGTTTATTGAACACTTTGTTTGTTTTTGTTTTTGTCCTTTTCAGATAGGGTTTCTCTATGCAGTTCAGGCTGGCCTTATGCTCACTTTGTGGCCTAGGTTGGTCTTGATAATTTTTTTTTGTCTTGATCTTGCAATGATCCTCCTGCCTCTTCTTCCCAAGTGCTGGAATTACAGCAGTATACCATCACACCATGCTCATTCAACACTTTTATCATATGATCACTTTTCTTCTTTTCCTTTTTTTTGGTGGAACTGGGGATTGAACTCAGGCCCTTGTACTTGCCAGGCAAGCACTCATTCCACTGAGCCATCCCCCAGCCCCTGATAACTTTTCATTTAAAAAAATATTTTACAGGGCTGGTGAGATGGCTCAGTGGTCTAAAGCACCTACTTAGAACAAGCTTAGCAAAGCACAGGGACTGCAGTTCAATCCCCCAGCACCACATGCCAGCCAGCCCCGCCCCCCGGTGGGCTGAGCTGACCACACACACACACACACACACACACACACACATAAATAAATTAAAAAAAAAAAAAAGACGAGTTGGATTTAAAAAAAAATATTTTACATATACAGTGTTTTATCTTAATTAGGAAACTATCAAGAAGCAAAGGGGAAAACATAATTCATAGTACACTTACAAAAAAAACAATAATCCACTTACCAGAGTCCTGCCACATTAGGTAATAGTAACAATTCTCCTCTTTTTCCTATGAGCCTTCCTACCTTTCTCCACTGCCCCAGTACTGAGAATTGAGCTTAGGGCTTTCACACTGAGATACATTCCCAGCTTTTTTTATTTTGTTTTTGAGATGAGGTCTTGATAAGTCACTAAATTGCCCAGGTTGGTCCTCACTCTTGCAGAATGCAGGGTTACTTGTATGCAACCATGCCCATTTGGTTTTAAAACTATGCTGAAGCCATAGCAGCATAGTTGTTTGGCTCTCCCAGAGGTCCTATCCAGATGTTCATTTTGGAACTGTGTGGATTCTTATTGTTCTTTTTTTCCTTTATGTATTTGGTACAAGGTCTCACTATATAGCTTGGATTCATAGTGATTCTCCTGTTTTCAGCTTCCCCAGTGCTGGGATAACAGGTGGGTACCACAACGCCAGAACTCAGTGGCCAGCTCGGTGTACCTGGGGAGGGTGGTGGGGCTAGCACTGCATGTGGTACCGGGAATCAATCCCGCTACCTAGGCTTGCCCAAGCAGGCGCTTAGTCCACTGAGCTTCTCGCCAGAACATGCTTCTTACTGTTCTTGGTTTACCATGTTAATGTAACATTTTCTCCATGTCATTAAAAACACTTTACATATATAATTTTAAATTACTTTTAAGATGGGATCTTATTCTGTCACCCAGGCTGGGTTTAAACTCTTAGGCTCCTGATCCTCTTGCCTCACGTTCTTCAGTAACTGAAAGTATAGGTACTCAACATCAGGACCAGGGGCTGGGGAGATGGCTCAGTGGACTAAGCGCTTCCCTGACAAGCACAAGGGCCTGAGTTCAATCCCTGGTTCCACCAAAAAACAAACGAAGAAACAAAAATCTGGGCCAGCTTTAAATATAGTTGCAATGATTGCAGGCAGAACGTATGAACCTTGTGTGTACTGTTTCCTAACCTGTTTCCATTGTTTGGCAGTGGGAAATTCATCCCCACCCCCATCCCCATTTTGCTATCAAAAAATCTAATCAAGGGCTGGAACTATAGCTCAGTGGTAAAGCATATGCTTAGCACATACAAGGCCCGGGTTCCACCCCTAGAACCCCATGCAATATGATCAAAAAGAAATACATATTTTTGCATCCATTTTATTCTATCATTTAGACAATGTCCACTTAGTCCCTCATGCTTTTTTAGTGCTTACTGGGAGGCAGCTGCTGTGTGTGTGTGCAGAGTTTAAAGGGGGTAAGGCTGAGACAGGGGCAACCTTTGCTCTCACAGAGAACCTATCCTAAGGGACAAGCAGTTGAAACGTGTGTAGGAAAACTCAATATTTGCAGATGGTGACAGGAAAGAAATAGTGTATATGTCCAGAGAGCACCTGAAAGCTTTTTGGGCAATGACATCAGGCAGAAATTTGTGAAATTTTTGACATGGGTCCCATAAAACATGGTAGGAGAATGAATGACAAACCTATATACTTAGGACCTCAAAGTTGTGCACGTTGTACTGGGGAGGGAGTGTGTGTGTGTGTGTGTGTGTGTGTGTGTGTGTGTGTGTCTGCGTGTATCTATAGTACTAAAACTTTCACTGAACTACATCCCTAGCCTTTAAAATTTTGTTTTACAAATAGTATCTTCTAAGATTCGCAAATTGCCCAGGTGGGACCTGAACTTGTTATTCTTCTAGCTTAGCCTCCCAGGCATGTGCCACTGTGCCTGGCTTTAGGGTCTCAAGGTAAAAGATGCATTCACTTAGGTTTGTGCATATGAAAGGCCCTAAGTGGAGGTTCCCCTTAACTTTTGTACTCTTGGCATCAGAGTTACTGCCAGTCCCAGTAATGGCAGTAACAGATGTAGGAATAGCACTCCAGGTGGAGGCAGCAGCAGGTGCCAGAGTCCATAGACTGGAGAGGCTTATTATGTGCTGGGGAAAGGAAATTGGTCCCTACAATGGGGAAACAGCAGAGAAATGCTCATTGAAACAGAGAGAACAGATTCACCAAGGAAATTAAGGAAACAGTTTGCAAGTTTTGAGAGCATTCATATTTCTACATACTTTAAAATATCCAAGTAATGGGGCTGGGGAGATGGCTTAGTGGAATAAGCCATCCCTGGTAAGCGCAAGGGCCTGAGTTCAATCCCCGGTTCTGAAAAAAAAAAAAAAAAAAAAAAATCCAAGTAGTGTCTAAAGCTGAGCTTCCAACCTTTTCCTCAATAGTTTACCATTGTCTGTAATTCACACATATTGTATTGGGAGTGGGCTTGAAGAGTACTAAGGACTTTTTAGTGCTTAGAGCTTTCAAGGGTTGTTCTGTTCTTGGTTACATGTTTGGATGCCTTCAGAAAGTTAAACATAATTTATGGATATTTGGGCCTATGTCAAGACCCAGGGGTGGTTCTGGAATGAAACCTAGGTGTGGGGAGTCTGTTGTGAAGACAAGATTGAGAATCACTGTTGGGATTCTGTTCTAGAGGTGAAGTATCCTGGAGTACCTTGCAATGTAGGAGATACTGATCGATTCTGCAGTTCTGGGGATCAAACCCAGGACCTTGCTCATGCTAGACAGATGCTTTACTGCTGAGTTACATCTGCAGGCTCAGACTAGATTTGACAGCTTCTTGTCTATTTTTTGTGATAACAGGCCTGGATTTTATTGTAAGGTGAATAGAACATTGATGGGTTGTAGGTAACACTGTAGCATGATCTGATTTTTATTTTAAAGACAATTGCTTGGGCTACATGTCAAGCTTTCTTTAGGTAGGTTTTTTTTGGCTTGTTTTAAATATTTTTAATTAATTCATTGGTACAGGGTCTCACTACGCAGCTCTGACTCATAGTGATCCTCCTGTCTCAGACTCCCCAGTGCTGGGATTATAGGCATGTGCCACGAAGCTCCATTTCAGTGGCCAGCTCATCACACCCAGGGTTCCAGGGCTGGCCCTGCATGGGCTGCTGGGCATTGAACACATGTCCTTGTGCTTGCCAAGCAGGCACTTACACCCCTGAACTGTCCCCCAGCCTAGATAGGTTTCTTAAGGATAGATTATCAGAAGTGGACTTATGGTGAGAAAGGGTATTCATGATTTTGGGTATGTATTTTTAAATTACTTTCCGGGGAGTTCCTATGAAGTAGCACTCTCTGCTTTCATGCTACCCCTCGGCCAACATTATTTTTAAGGATTAATTGTTCTTTTGGGAAGAGGAGAAATGAGAAACTGGACACAACCTCTGCTAGGAACCTTTGTTTTGCTCCTCCTTCATTGGTTAAAATATTTGAATAGTCGTAGGCCTCAGAACAATCTTAGATCTGGTTTTTGGTGAACATTTATAGATTGTTTACTATGTTACAGGCACTGTATAGAGTATTTTTCAAGCAATGATACTAATGTTTCCTTGTACTCTCTTAACATCCCCCAGAAGCCAATATTAATATTTTATTTTGTGGTGCTGGGCATCCAATCTAAGGCCTTGTACATGTTAGGCACGTACCCTACCCTAAATTACACTCCCAGGCCAATACTTTTTTTTTTTCTGGATACAGTGGGCTTTATTGATGGTGTGCAAGTGCAGTGAGTCAGGGCTCCCGAGGCCTCTCCCCTTCTAGGGGACCTGCGATGGAAGCTGTGAGGGGAGATTCTCAGTGTTGGGGCTGAGTAGGGCAGTGACTTCTACAGTGTGGCCTCTCTGTTCCTCTGGTCTCATTGGGCTGTGGTGGGGGAGCCATTTCTTCTTAGAGGGCATGTGCACCATGAGGTCCACCACCCTGTTGCTGTAGCTGAACTCATTGACATACTAGGAAATGAGCTTGACAAAGGGGTCATTCAGGGTGATGCCAGCCCCAGCATCAAAGGTGGAAGAATAGGGGCCGGGGAGATGGCTCAGTGGAATAAGCGCTTCCCTGGCAAGCATAAGGGCCTGAGTTCAATCCCAGGTTCCACCACAAAAAAAAAAAAAAAAAAAAAAAAAAAAAAAAGATTAAAAAAAAAAGGTGAAAGAGTGAGTGTCATTGTTCAAGTTGCAAAACAAAACTTGGTGCTCGGTGTAGCCCAGGATGCCTTTGAGGGGACCATCTGACCCCTGCTTCACCACCTTCTTGATGTTATCGTATTTAGCCGCTTTCTCCAGGTGGCAGATCAGATCCACCACTGACAGGTTGGGAGAGGACACACGAAAGGCCATGCCTGTGAGCTTCCCATTCAGCTCTGGGATGACCTTTCTCATGGCTTTGGCAGTGCCAGTGGATGCAGGGATAATGCTCTGGGCAGCCCTTCAGCCATCACACCACAGCTTCCCAGAGGGGCTGTTCACAGTCTTCTGGGTGGCAGTGATGGTGTGGACAGTGGTCATGAGTCCCTCCACGATGCTGAAGTTGTCATGGATGACCTTGGCCAGTGGGGCTAAGCAGTTGGTGGTACAGGAAGCGTTGCTGGCAATTTTGAGGGAGTTGTACTTCTCATGATTCACACTCATCGTGAACATCGAGGCATTGATGGAAGGAGTGGAGAGGACGACCCTTTTGGAACCACCCTTCAGGTTAGCCCTGGCGTTCTCCATGGTGTGAAGATACCAGTGGACTGCACCCTGTACTCAGTACCAGCATCACTCCACTTGATGTTGGTGGGATCTTGCTCTTGGAAGATGGTGATGGCCTTTCTGTTGATGACGAGCTTCCCATTCTCAACCTTGACAGTGCCATTGAACTTGCCATGGGTGGAATCATACTGGAGCATGTAGATCATGTCGTTGAGATCAGTGAAGGGGTCATTGATGGCTGTCTTAGTTACTCTTCTCTCATTGCTGGGACAGATACCCAACACTCGAAGGAAGGAAAGGTTTATTTAGTTCACAGTTACTGGAGGTTTCAGTCCATATTCAGCTGGATCCAAGGCAGAGCAGCACATAGCAGAAAGCAACCTTTCATGGTGGCAACAAAGAGCAAGAGAGCAAAGGGAGAGGTAGCAGCAGCTCAAGCAGCTAGCTTCTCTACCTCCTTACACTGAAATGCAAATTGCCTGCCCCAGGGCAAGTGCTGCATCCACACCCACAGTAATCAATCAAAACTCCAGAAGCTGCACCAAGACTGCCCGAGGCTTTGGGGGGACAACTATACACAAACCATAACAATGGCCACAACATCCACCTTGCCAAAGTTAAATGCAGCCCTGGTGACCAGATGTCCAATATGGCCGAATCTGTTCACTCTGACCTTCATCATCTTGTCTGGATCGCTGGCTGCGCAGGAAGAACGGCTATCAATGGACACACAAGAGCAGAGAGTGAGGGCCAGTACTGTTATCATTTCCATTTTACTCTAAGAACAAGGAGCCAGCCAACACTCCCTCCTCTTATAAGTGGTAAAATCAGAATCTGAATTCAGAACTATTGCTTAAATTACTCTGTTTCCGTTTTGTGATTTGGAAAGATCAGGACTCAAAATTATTCTCTAGGTTCTAAAGGTCTGATTATTCTGCTGATAATCTTTCTTTTGTTATCATGCATCAAACTTTTTTCTTTTTTATTTTTTTAAAGGTTTTTTTTTTCTATTTTATTTATTTGATACAGGGTCTTGCTATGCAGTAGTTATCCTCCTGTCTCAGCCTCCTCAGTGCTGGGATTATAGGCGTACATCAACATGCCTGGTTTCCGGGCTAGCACAGCATGCCCGCAGCCTGTCCAAGGTTCTGGGGCCTGCAGGTCATGTGGTACTGGGGATCGAACTCTGGTCCTCGCACCTGCCAGGCAGGTGCTTAGACTGCCAAGCTATCTTCCCAGCCCAAACTTTTTTCAATTATTCTTTTTTATTAGTAAACGTTTACAGTACATAATGATTACATTCCTGGTGGGGAGTTCCCACATGGACATAACACATCTTATTCGTTTTTTATCCCCTCCCTCTCTTCTCCAAATCCCTCTCGTTCATGTCTTAGTCCTTTTCCCATTTGCAAAGGCTCAATGTCCCCACTTCGTATAATTCATCTTTCATTTTACTTTTATTTATATTCTGAACTTCTCATGTAAGAGAAACTGTCATGTTTGAACGTGTGTCTGATTTATTTCACTTAACATTATCATCTCAAAGTGCATCTACTTTCCTAAAAGTTTGACTTAAGTTTCTCCTTCTTTATGACAGAGTAGCGCTCTCATGTGCAGAAATACCACATTTCTTTATCTATTCACTGTTGATGGTTATATAGGCCACTTCTAACAGTCTGTGTTCATGAAGTGTATAGCTATAAACATGAGTATGTATATATCCCTGTAGTATATCCTCTTTAAACTCTTTAGGAAAGACACCTAGAAGGGGAGTTGCTGCTAACAATTTTGGAAACTGAGTAATTCATATCATTTGGTCACTGCAGCATTGTTTTTTTTTTTTCTTTTCTTTTCAAAGTTTTATTGATAAACATATAGCAATGAGACAGTTTCAAATCAAATCGCAAGTACAGTTTCTTTTTTTTTTAAATTTTTATTT
>NW_004524776.1:899481-916544 GCF_000260255.1 Octodon degus
CCTATATTTCGTCTTCATACTTTTCTACTGGATGGTTAAGACCAAGGTAAAGCAGGACCTGTGCAACAAGAGTTGTAGCTTTTTGGTCTGTGCAGCATTGTTTTTGATTAACTATTAAGGAAGTCAAAATGACTAACTGGCAAATTATCTATTTGCTTATAGACATGAGAGTCTGAAAGAGTAGAGAGTATCAACTGACCTGGCACCTTAAAAGTAAAGAGTTGGAAGAAAATGGATGGAAGGAAGTTCAAAATTTACAACTGAGGTAAGGCTTTGGGGGAAGGGGTATCTCTGATCTAAGAGACAAGTTTGCAGGATGGGATAGGGATAGTGAACTAGCATATATATAGTAGTCATCTCTTCTAATACATTCACCTCAGAAGTACCTTCAGAGTTCCTTGAGAGTGGTGATTGGGTCTTGATGAGTTTCCTCAAAGGCTTAGTTGGTAAGTGCTCCATACATTTTATTGAATGTTGAATGAAAAAAATAAATTGTGATTACACTGCACATTAAAAATAGTCTGTTCAAGGCTGGCCAGATAGCTCAGCAGATTAAAGTGCCTGCTTAGGCAGACACAGAGGCTGGGGTTCGATTCCTGGCCTGCTGTGCCAGCCCTGCCCCAAGGGCACATTGAGACTGAGATTGAGACTGAGCGTGGTGGTGCGTGCCTGTAATCCCTAGTGCTTGGGAGGCTGAAAAGCAGGAAGGATCACTACAAGTCTGATCTGTGTAGTGAGACCCTGTAGACCCTGTACTAAATACATTAAAAAAGGTCTATTCATTATTGTTTCTCATTAAACATCAATTACAAGCAAAACAAGAACACCTGGTAATATCCTCCAAAATAGACAGTTAATGCTGTACCTGTCTAGGACAATCTCAAAGGTCTTTTAAAAAAATTGCTTGTAGGACCCTTTCTCATCAAGAGAAAGGTTGGCAATTTGAGGGTATCAAGGACATGTAAGATGGAGTGTGTGTATGGAGTTATGTCTCTTTTTATTCAAATAATTCATGTAAGGGCCGGCCAAATAGCTCAGCAGATTAAAGTATCTGCAAGAAGGCACAAGGGCCGGGGATTCGATGGAGATTGAGACTGGGGGTGGCGGCACTTGCCTATAATCCCAGCTCTTGAGAGGCTGTAAACAAGCAGATCACTACAAGTCCGATCTAGTAGTGAGACCCTGAACACCCTGTAGACCCTTCCCTAAAATACAAAAAAAAAAAAAAAAATTCATGTAGTTTTATTGAAATTATTATTATCACTTTTTTCTTTCTACAGTGCTGGAGGTCTAACCAAGGGCCTTGCAAACATGGGAGAGAAATGCTTTACTATTAATTACTTCTCCAGCCCATGAAATTTACATATCACAGAGATGAGTGACCAGGCATGGTCACTGATTCCCAGTGGAACTCTGTGTGTCCAACATCAGTACCATATCAGAGGGAGGGAGAAAAGTTCATTTGAAATTTTAACTTTTTGTGCATTAGGACTGAAATGATCTTTCCTTAATGAGGGGCCGCTGGGCATAAGCAAGGAGCCTAGGGTTGGCCGAGGAGAATGCCTATAGAGATACTTTCTCCTAATGAAGTACTTTTGGTAACCATTTTTAATTATATAAGAGATGTAACAAACTGATAGGTTAAGACTCTTTGTGCAGATAAGATTATTGCACTTGCTTAATGTGTACCTTACCCATCGTTTAAAACATGGGTCCTCATGCACATAATGTATCAGGTACTTAGTAAATTATTTTGCAGAAGTTGTGTATGTCTCAGTGTGTGTGTGTGTGTGTGTGTGTGTAAGTCTATGTGTAACCAGTACTCATTTGCCCCACTTTTAGACTTTTTAGGCTAAGGGAGGTGGGCAACTGTTAAGATGAGAAGATTTTAAAGCACAATTTTTGTTTTGTGGTGCTGAGCATGAAACCTAGTGTCTTGCACACAAGAGGCAAATGCAGTCATCACTGAACTACACCCCAGGCCTTAAAATACGTTTTAAGTTGCAAGACTGTACAAGGGTTCAGGACTCCGAGCACATCATAAAGACGAGCTGGGAAGGGGGTTATGTATATACACCCTCAGGATTTTACTATGTATTTTCACTTTTTCCTCAGGACCCTGGGCGGGGAGGCACACATAAACCTGAAGGGCACGCAGGTGGGTGCTGGTGCAAGGGCGCCCGCAGCCCTCACTGCAAGCGCTTGATTGGACACTGTGGACACCTGACTGCTCCGCCCTCCAGGGTCAGGTGCTTCCCAAGGAGCGCTAGAGAGGGTGTGTACTTAGAGGCGTTTTGGAATCCCCTCTCCCAGGATCCCCCGCGGCGGTGCCCAGCCCGCCGCGCGCGGAGGCGTACTCCAGGCTGGGAGGGCCGCCACGCCCTATGGCGCCCCGCCCACTAGATCCGGACGCGCCCCGTGCCGGGCCACGCCCCTTTCCCCCAGGCCCAGCGGCACCGCCCCTCGCTCCCAGCATGCCGTGCGTCAGCGGCGGCGCGGCGGGCGGAGCCGGGAGGCGGGGAAGCTGTGGCCGAGAGAGCGTGAGGAGGTACCGCCACCGACTCCTCGTCGTCCGCGTCCTCCTGGGCCCCAGCGTCGCGGGCCGCGCACGTCCCTGGAAGATACGTCTCCTCGCCTTCCTCCTCGTCCAGTCGCTCCGGCTTCCTCGTCTTGAGCTGCGGGCTCTGGCGGAACCCGGAACGGCCGTCCGCCTCCCCCGCCCTCTGCCGCCTCCTCCTCGGCTTCCTCCTCAGCCTCAGACCGGAGCGGAGTGTCGGCGGCGGCCGGTTTGGGCGGCGACTCGCGCTTCTTCGGGCGGCGGCGCTTGGCCATGTCGTGTCGGGGAAGGTAATGAGCCGCAGAGCCCCGGGGTCTCGGCTGAGCAGCGGCGGCGGCGGCGGCACCAAGTACCCGCGGAGCTGGAATGACTGGCAACCCAGGTGGGTGACCGGCGCCCAGCTCGCAGCCCCGACCTTCCCGGCCCCGCCTCGGGCCGGTTGAGGCCTAGGGCCGCGGTGCTGGGAGGCGCGGCCTAGGCCCTCCAGCTGCCGGGAGCCGGGCGCGGCTCCCTGGGTCTCCTCCCGCCCCGGCTGGGGAAGGAAGGCCGCAGGGAGGCGAGGCCTGATGCCTCCTTTCCCCGCGTTTCATTTCCCCGCGGGGGCTCTGCTTTAGGGGTTGGCTCGGGCAATGTGGAGGAGAAGATGGTCTGGCGCCGAGGACATTCCAGGGCCGCTGCCCTCCCTAGTGAAGTTTAGAGTCGAGTTGGGGTGTCCTGAGCGACCTGGATGCTCCATTTACTTCGTTACCCATTAACTTCCTTCGACCCTGTCACCCTTCCAGTTCCCATGTGAGGGACCTCCTTATCTGGGTTCCCTTCCTGGGACTCCCACGTGTTAATATTTTTTAAAAAGTGCTGGGAGTCTGACTTCAGGCATGGCATTAGTGGGATAGGAGATGAAATTGTGTTACTGTTAAATGGGCTCGACTCACACTGGTCCTGAGTTTTCCCCACAAGTTCAGTGATAGTCTCACTCCGAGGGACAGCGATTCATACCGGGGCCCTTGAGAGTGAAATTATTGGGCACTTTGGTGAATGTACCTGTAATGCAGAGAATTTGGCCTCAGGTCTTTTGGGACCTCTATGGGTTTGAATATATTTGGAATGTTTGGAGAAAAGATTGGAATATATTTGGAGTCACTTTAAAAAATACTGAAGGCAGTTTTGTCTTTTCGATTAATCGTCTAACAAACAGTAGTGTTTGGCTTTGGATTTAGTCTTACTGAGTAAGTGCTTAGTAATATTCAGATATGTGGAATTTAATCCACCGTGTAGAAGTCCCTAAATGTATGCGCATGTATATTTGATTAAAAGTTTTCATACTTTGGAACATACATTATCTAGAAACTGGCCAAATGTAAGCATGATTGTTGAGATGTCGCTTTGCTTCGTATTACTTCTCATATCAGCATTGTTTAAAAGTGAAGAATTTATTAAAATATTAGAATGTAATACTTTAAGATGATGGAAAGTCTACTCTTTAATAGTAATTATTAATTTAACAGTTAACATCTTTCTCATTTTGAGAACTGATGTATGTAACTAGACCGTTTTAAAGATTAACGCCCGACTCCAGATTTGAGATGTTAAAGTTAAGAACTGTGAAAGGTTTTTATTTTGTTTGCTTGTTTTTGGTGCTGAGGATTATATTGAGGGCTACACCTGCCTAGCAGCCCTTTTTTAATTTTTAATTTTGAGACAGGATCTCAAAGTTCCCAGGCTAGTCTGGAATTTGTGATCCTCCTGCTTTAGGCTGTAAGTGTTGAGATTACAGGTGTCTAGCACCTCACCTAGCTGAAAAAGTTAGTTTTGACTTGTCCTATACAAGTATTTGTAAATGCTTCAAATAAAATAAGCGTTATTGTCTGTAATCCATATGCTTAAGTTGCTTACATTTTTTTGAAATTGTGAAATTTGGTTTTAAGGATCAAATGTAGTAGGCATAAAATGAGAAATGAAATGGAATTTGACATTTGAGAGTGCTTTAACAATGGACTTTTCCATTACTTTTAGCGTTTTGACTTGCATACTTAAGTGAGTTTAGTACTGTAATCCTTTAGAGGACTAAAATGCCTTTACCAGGTAGTCCTACAGTTTGGGTGGGGGACTTGTAGTTGTAAATAAATGGAGTATCAGCTCAGCTGCAGCCGTGTGCTGGGGCATTTGACCTCAGGACTGAAAGGTATGAAGCAGAATGGCTTATAGTAAGGAATATGTGGGTGGGTTATTAATAAATGTTACCCATGTTATGTCTCTCAAGTATTTTGTTGGCTGCTTGAGTGGGTGGGGTGGGGTGGGGTGGGGCGGGGTGGGGATAGGGTTTTTGCTTTAGAGCTATGTGCTCTGTAATAAGAGTCTTAGAACTCAAAGCCTGAGATGCCTTTGGTTATCTGGAGTAATGGTTTAGGATGTTGGGAATATTTGATTTTCTTCTCTTGTAGAGGGAACAAAGAAGTATGGACTTCTTTGTAGCCATAATCTGATTTATTTGCAAGATAACAGTGATCAATTTACATAGCCAATAAAAATATCTTCAATGTTTGCTAAATCATAGGTTTTATACATTAAATTTGAGATTATTCTGTCCCTTCTCTTCAATAAGATGTCAGACTCCAGTTAAGTGACATAATGGAGATTGATTTTCTTGTTCAAGTGAAGGTTTATTTTTTTCGAAAATTTTCAAATGCAAGGAGATTTTCTTTTCTTTTTTATGTGGAACCAGGGATTGAACTCAGGCTCTTGCACTTGCCAGGCAAGTGCTTATTCTACTGAGCCATCTCCCTGGCCCCTCAAAAAGATTCTTTACAGTCCATCTGAATCATTTTGATTTTTTAAAACCTTTTTTTTCTTTTCTGTACCATTCCTTCTCTGATTTTCATTTTCTTTTTCTTTCTTTTTTGTTTTGTTTTGTTTTGCTTGACTTGGAGTTTTGAGAAAGTAGGATTTAAAAAAAAAAGTTTTGATTAGTCTCTTAATAATAGTTGGGAAACTGACAGTTGAGTCCATGGTGGCCACATAAGATACTTTTCACAGAGTGATAGGACATGTTCCAGGTGGTTGAATAATGGCATATGGTAACAGATAAAGCCCACTTCCACTAGAAACACACTTTTTAAGAATATTTATAATGGCGCTGATTTACGATTTTCCTTTTTATTCACTGTACTCTTTAACAGTTAGAATGGTTAGGCAAATGAGTGACAATATGTCAGTTTTATTGCTTTAGATCTTTGGAGCCCTTACAACTAAAATTAATGTTTTGGAACCCTTTGGAGACACTTGGAGAAACAAGTGTGTATCTTTTTATTACAAAGGATAACCTGATGTGTGAAGTTATATATTTGCTCTCTAAAAGGAGATTTATCACTGGCAACCTTTCATTTTCCAGCCTTTTTGGGAAAATACTTTAGTTGTAACAGGTGTCTTGGTTACTTTTCTACTGTTGCTGACACAAAATGTGCAGCACTCAAAATTAAGGGAGAAAAGGTTTGTTTAGCTCACAGTTTATGGAAGTCTGTAATCACCTGGCTCCAAGGCAGGGTGGCATGGCAGAGTGGCAGCAGTTAAAAAAGGGAAGAAGATGGCAAAACCAGCAAGAGCAAAAAAGGGGGGAAAGCAAGCCTTTTTTCCTCCCTTATATTGTATGTAGGCTACCTGCCTGCCCACACCTTCTCCTTGTCCCCCTCTTCACAGGCTCAGGATGTTTACAAATGGAGGACCCTGGACCTCTGCTGAATTACTTGGTTAGTGTGTCAACCACCACTACATCAGGCAGGACAGATCAGGATTTTGTTTGTTTATTGAGACAGGGTTTCCTAATGTAGTCCAGGTTGGCCTTGAACTTACTGTGTAGCTGGGGCTAGTCCTCCTGTCCTGCCTCAGCCTCCAGAATGCCTGTGTTCTTAGACTCTGGGAGATTGAAGCAGAAGAACAGAAAGTTACTCAACGCTCTGCAGGTTAGCTGTTTAGTGAGACACTCTCAAAAACAAATAAAGGTGGCCAGGGAGATGGCTCAGAATAAGCGCTTGCCTGGCAAGCACAAGGGCCTGAGTTCAATCCCCGGTTCCGCGAAAAAGAAAAAAAATCAAAAACAAATAAGGTTCATGAAATTAAAATAACATTTAAAAAACAAAAACGAGGCCTGGAATGTAGTTCAGGCTAACCTGCAAGCCCCCTGGAAAATAAAAGTTAACTGTTATAACTGTTGTACATTCTAATATTCTAGGGGCCAGGGAGATAACTCAGTAGAATAAGCGCCTGCCTGGCACGTGCAGGCAGGGTCCTGAATTCAGTCCCTGATACCGCAAAAAAAAGCACAATCAGGTACATTCTAGTATTCAGAATTCATACTGAGCGATAAAGGTTAATTCATCAAAGAAGATAAAGCATGTAGATCATCAGAAAAGTATGTTTTATTTTTATACAAGAGGGCCGGCCAGGTAGCTCAGCGGACTAAAGCATCTGCTTAGGCAGAGCACAGTGGCCAGAGTTTGATCCCCAGTGTGCTTTGCCAACCCCACCCCTGGGGTGCACTCGGCAGTTGAGACTGGATGTGGCGGAGTGTGCTTGTAATCCCAACACTTGGGGACTGAAAACAGGAGGTTCACTACTAGTCCATTCTATGTAGTTAAACCCTGCAGACCCTGTACCAAATACATAATATACATATGTATTTATATGTGGATATGTTAAGATTTTATTAGTTTGATAGATAACATTGGGTGTTTTGTGGTTCCCAAGTTTGCCTTTCTATAAACTCTTGATTGAGATAGGGTTTTGCAGCCAGGGATGCAGTTCCTGCTTGGCAAGTACAAGATCATGAGTTCAATTCCTCATACAAAAAAAAAAAAAAGATTTTACTAACACTAGCTTCAAACATGTGATCTCCCTGCCTCAGTCTGAGACCTGGGATTACAGATTCACGTAACTGCCTGCTTCTAGACTGTTAAAATTTTATGTATTTGTGATCAGATCCATGGCCTCACACATGCTAGGACTTTTAAATGGGTGAAACTATATATTGCAGATAACTTCTACTTTTGTAGAATGTAGACAGATCAAAGTTCTCAGTAATATGAACACTGTATCTTAATTTTTCATATGACCAGGATAGAAATATAGTGAAGTTACAAGAGCCAGATACTATTATGTCTGATATTAAAAATTGGAGATTTGAAATCCGTGAAACCATTATCTTCTATTCAGCCTTGTATGAGTTTTTATTTTCTGATGTCTAGCATTGTGAAATAAAGATTAAAATTAAACAGAGTTACATATATCATAGGTATAAATAGAATCTTAATAGAATTTAAGTGTGTGGGGGGGCAGAATCTCAGTTGATCAGGCTGGCCTATAATTCCAGAGTTCAGACGATCCTCTTGCTTTTCCTTACCTGGTAGCTGGGACTGCAGGCATGTGCCACCATCCCCTGCTGGATACTAATTCTACCAGTTATGTACCACATTGTTTTAAAAAATATTTTTATTGGGGCCGGGGAGATGGCTCAGTGGAATAAGCGCTTCCCTGGCAAGTGCAAGGGCCTGAGTTCAATCCCCGGTTCTGCAAAAATAAATAAATAAATAAATAAATAAATATTTTTATTATGTTGTTATTTATTTGATACAAGGTCCTGCTAATGTAGTTCAAACTCAAGTGATCCTCCTGTCTCAGCCTCCCTAGTGCTGGAATTACAACATGCCAGTTTTGGGCTGGCTAGGGGCCAGCACAGTGTGGTATCAGGGATCAAACTTGGGTCCTTGCACTTGCCAGGTATGTGCTTAGACCACCAAGCTATCTCCCCACTCCAGTACCACAGATTTCTAATTATGCTAAGGAAGGAGGGTTTTCAAAAAGCTTATGTTCATGATTGTTTAATTTTGGAGGGTAATGTATAATTACAGTTTTACTATAAAACTATTTCTTACGAAATGTGAAAGTTACTCTTTAAATTGAGTCTTCCCCTATTCCGTTTTAGTTCAGTTTCAGCTTTTTTTTTTTTCAAAAAAAAAAAAAGATTATGAAGGGCCAGCCAGATAGTTCAGTGGATTAAAGCTCCTGCTTAGGCAGACATGGGCTGGGATTTGATCCAGCCCTGCCCCTGGGGCACGCTGAGACAAGCGATTGAGACCAGGGGATTCAGACCAAGTGTGGTGGCACACGCCTGTAATCCTAGTGCTTTGGAGGCTGAAAACTGGAGAACCACTAGAAGTCTGATCTGTGTAGTGAGACCCTGTAGACCCTGTACTGTACTAAATTAAAAAAAAAAGATTATGAAACACTCTTATTCAGTGAAAAAGTTCTAAGCAGTATTGGTGCTTCAGTTATAACCCAAAACCACTGTCTTTAAGAAATTACAGGCTAGTATAGGAAATAAGAAAGGGTTTTTTAAATGGCAAAAAGTATGACTATTATATTATAATTCTTGGTATATTTATTTTTGTATATTCAAGAAAAGCCATACAGTTGGGGGGATATGAGTAATAAAACCAGTCTACATGTTTTGACAGTAAATAAACTCCAAAAAAGTAGAAGAAAATAAGGATATAGCAAAATACAAGTTTTCATTTGTAAAAAATTCTTAGCTTGGTTAAAGGGCTAGGGTGTATGAGGAGTAATACAAATAAGGAGTGAAGCTCAAGACTGGAGTGAAACCATATTGTAGGCCTTGAATCATAGAAGAAAGTATTTGGAGTGACTTTAGGGACTCATTGAAGTTTTGCCAGCAGGGAAGTGACATAATTTAGGAAGACTGAATCTAGTTGCTTGGTGTGTGTGTAACCTTAATAGTGATAACTTGACAGTGTAGACAAGAGATTGCTAAAGACCTGAGTACTGTATTCTAATTATAACTCAGTATTTAAATTCAGACAAAAGTATTCAAGTCAATATGTGGGAATTTCCACAAACAGAAGCCCTTTGTTAGGTGTTGCTTGAGGTGATCACTGCAGTGTTATTTTTCATCTGTTCAAAATTCAGTTCACCTTTGTGCACGTAAGTGAAATGTTACACAAATGGAGCATGCCTATGGTGTCTTTTGGTAACATTGAATTACCACTTTTTTTTTTTTAAGACAAGGTTCTTGCTGTGTTTAGGCTGGCCTTTGACTGTATAGCCCAGGCTGCAGTCCTTCTGCCTCAGCTTCTGGTTGTGGTGGAATTACAGGTGTGCGTGCACCCCCACAAGCCCTCTTGTGACCAGCTCTGCGCGCCTGGGGGGCACGGTGTGTGCTGTTGGGGATCGAAGTCAAGTCTCTGGGCTTGCCTAAGCAGGCGCTTACTCAGCAGAGCGATCTCTCTGGCCCTCTTTCATTTTGTTTCCTTTCATTTGTTTTTTTCAGGCCACGGATGTCTTTTTCTCCTGTCCCCTTCCTTCCCCTTCCCTACCTTCCCCCCCCCCTTTTTTTTTTTTTTGAGAGCAGGTCTCACTTTGCAATTCACGCTCCTTTTTTTCCCCATCCTAATGCTGCCTAACCTAAATTTCTGAAGTTCTGTTCATTGGGGCTTTATTATAGGTATTTGTTTCAAGTCTTGCATGTTACTGTTTTGATTACCTGTCTTTGGCAATCATAGTTTTCCCAGAGACTGTTTTGGTTTTAGAACTATAAAATAAAATATACCTCTTGTGTAGAGGTGTAGGCAGATTATAGAAATAATTGTGGTTTAATTTTTTATGAAATAGTCTAATTATGTACTTTTTCAAATGTTGAGTTTTAGCTATATTTAGAGTTTGCTCATGCAGATACTTGGTTTTAAGTTAGTCTGTTCCATCTTGTATATTGTATACCTAAGTTGAAATCTCTTTGAATTTCATTGTGATACTTGAGATATTTACTTACTTGATACTTGAGATATTTACTTACTCTTAATTCACTTTAGTGAATATTGAAAAATACATTCACTTTCTTTAATTATGACCTCAGTCAAGTGACAGGTACACAGTTGACTTTTTAGTTGAAAACAGCCCCTTTCTAAAATTATGGCCAGCAGTTCATGGGTAAGCCTTGGATCTTTTGTAGAAAGGAAGTCTTTGAATATTGTCTTATGATTTATCAGTATATAGTTGATGAGGATTGATAATAATCTCTTCAGTGTATTTCTATTTTTCTAAGTTACAGGACAGTGGACCTCTCTTCACCCTTGAGATACCCACTGTGGCTTTACTCTGCTTTTCATGCTGTCTTGTATCTAAATTTACACATATTTTTAGCCCTACCCTCCTACTCTGCCTTCTGTGAATTTTCTCCTTTCCAAATTTTGTAATGGATTTCCTGGTGAGATTGAACGTTTGCTTATCACTTCAGTTATCCATTTTGTTCCTCCAGCTAGTTAGGTTCCTGAGAGCTAAAACTGAGTCCTTCTCCTCTCCTATTTTGGTATCTTTAATTGCTCAAATGTACCCCCCCCCATTCCTGCCGTAGGGTCTTTGCTTACACTCTTCTGTGCAGTGGTGGCTGTAGCTGCTGTGAAACTTTGCTTTTCTTGAAGTGCTTGACTTGGCTGCTGTCGGGTTGCCTTGGTGTAGAATGTGTCATTCTGAGCTAGAGAAGCAGCCTTCTGCAGAACTTTATACTGGGTTTTCTGTTTGAAAATTTCGTATGCATATTCTACAATGAAACATAATCTTGTGTGGATTTTAACATAGTGCTGTATCCTTTTTTACTCTTGTGCTTCAGTCGTGTATATTTGAGTGCTTTTCTTCAAGTGAATACAGTATATGTGTTCATCAGTATCTGGGCAGGGATGTGTTCCAAGACTTTTCTTGGATACTTAAGTCTCGGAGATGCTCAAGTCACAAAAACATAATGGAGTATGGTATTTGCACATTAACTACTCGCATCCTCCAGTAAGTTTACCTGATAAATTCAGTATAAGTGCTGTGTAAATAATTGCTTGGCTATATTGTTTAGGGAATAATGACCAGAAGAGCACTACATGTTTAGTACAGGTGCAGTATTTTTCTTGATCATGGATTTGTTTTGTTTTTTGCTGAACCGGGGACTGAACTCAAGCCTTTGCACCTGCCAGGCAAGTGTTTATTCTACTGAGCTATCTCCCCAGTTCCTTAGATCATGGATTTGTGAACCAGGAGTTTTGTTTGCTCTAGTGTGTACAACATTCTTACTAAGCTGCTTAATACTGCTCTGCATTGTGAGGGGAACTGTTCTGTTTGTAGCAGGCTGATTAGCCTGAAGCAGCACCTTAAACACAGTGATTGGGCAGGTTCAAAGAGGCATTGTTCTGATGGACTAAGGTGGCCAGATCTTTTGGAATATGGGAGCCGGGGAGATGGCTCATAGAATAAGCGCTTCCCTGGCAAGCACAAGGGCCTGAGTTCAGTCCGCGGTTGTGCCAAAAGAGAGAGAGAGAGAGAGAGAGAGAGAGAGAGAGAGAGAGAGGAAGGAAATGTACATGGAGATTCATAGGTTTTATCCATCTTGAAAAACACTTTGTTTGCATATGTAAAGTTCTTTCATACATTGGCTTAGCCCAGTTCTAGTGTATCTATATTAAAATTACTTAATCTGATCTCTGAAAAGTTAAGTTCTGGGTTCTGGTTTCTGATGTTTGCTTAAAACGTCTGGGAGAAACTTCTTAACAGTAGCACACTTCAGTGATTGGCAGAATAAAACCTAAAAATCATAGAATGAGCAGATTTCTTTGTAAATTATTCTTTTATATTTATCTTAACACCGTTCCAAAAATGATACTGAATTCTTGTTAGAAACTATTCCTTTAGAGGTTAATGTTCCTATTCATATTATGCATGGTATGTGTAGGACCTTGACTCTTCGAATTAGATGAGTAGAATCATCCAAATATGATTATCAGTACCATACAGAATTAACACATATTTAACAGAAAAGAAAACATCTTGGAACTTTTTTCCTAAAAAGATTGATTGCATTTCTTGCTTGTCTTTGTTCTTTGAAGAAATGTGAAGACAGATGAAAATGTAACAGAAATGTTCCCCAGCAACAGCCTTATGAAACTGGAGATAGTGTTTATCCATTGGTCAGGTTTAAAGGACTCTTGTCTTCTAAAAGGAATCAGATTGTATTGTTTTTGAAGGCCTTTAGTTAGGATTCTATTAAAAATGATTGTCATTGTTTGAGCTATCAGTAGCATTTTAATATGTGATACTGACCTTTTTTTTGACAATACTTTAACTTATTATGATTGTAATAAAGGGTCTTTGGGTATAGAGTGTCCTCTAAATAGTGACAGTCCAGCACAAGGACCTTCTTGACTTTTAAATCTTGCTGAAGATGTAAAAATTGTTATTATTCTTGTCCCCACACCAAGGCTAAAACCAGGGGCCACCATATTGAACTAAAACTACTGTCTTTTTTTCCTTTTTTTGGAAATTGGGTCTCATTAAGTTTTTTGGACTGGGCTCCCAATTTGAGATCCTCCTGTTCAACCTCCCAAAGTAGGGGAAATTAAAGCCCTGCACCATCATACCTGCTTTAAGTTAGTCTTTTTAATTGATGTCATACTGTACACATTTATGGGGTACAATGTAATATTTTGATATATATGCACAATGTGTATAATATGGAAGGAACAAGTCAAGCTAGTTCTTACATTCATCGCCTTCTTAATTCTTTTTTTTTTTTTTTGTCGCCTTCTTAATTCTGTGATGAGAGATTTGTTTGTTTTTTTATAATTTAAATTTGCCATTTTGCCCATGATGTTAGGATGATAACCATTGCTAGGTACAGACGTCTGGTGTCAGGGTAGGTTTTATTCTCTGGCCACATAAAATTAAGGTCTTCAGTGTCTTTGGTAAATAATTGGCTCTTGATAAAACTTTTGAGATCTTCAAGAAAAGTAATGTACTCTTGATGTTCCAGGGCTGTGCTGAGCTCCACTAACTCATCTGCAAAGGTGTTGTCCACTCCTCAGTCAGTCAGGAAATCCTTTAGGTGGTCGTACAAGGTCCAGTCCAGGGAATCTGTGTTAAGTGTATAATTAGCATCCTTCCATTCAGATTCGTCTGTGGCCTGAAAGCTAACTTCCTTGATAGAGAAAATGTCACTGTCAGCCTCTTCTCCAATCTCGTCCTCTGAATAGTGACAGTCCAGTACAAGGGCCTTCTTGCCATCACTCTTGGTTACGTCTACCACAAAATTGGGAGTTGATGTCAGTTCAGGCTCCTGTTCTTCACTCTTTTGCACTCTGAGGACTGCTCAATAATCTAAATTTGGTAGGATGCTATTGTTCATGTTGAAAATGACAGTGATCTTTTTCCCAGCAACTTTCTGCACTAATTTAGCTTCTGTCCCATCCACTTCCAGCTCCCAGCCCCCAGCCCCCAGACATCTTGGAAAGGAAGTTATGCTTCTGCATTTGTTTTTCCTCTTTAATTTCATCAGTAAGAAATTCAACAAAAGCTTTGTCTCCTTCGGTGTGCAGTGCTCCGAGGCCGCAGGCGCATGGCCTGGTAGGCTACAAGAGGCGAGGTCAGTGCAGCGATCCTGCGCTCACTGACAGCAGCCCAGAGTCAGGGGCTTGGCCTGGGCGATGTGGAGGCCTAAGACCGCGGACCCCCAGAGCGCAGGGCAGGTGGCGTTATAGGGGAAACATCGCAAAGGTGGCTACGGCAGAGATGCACACGTGCAAGTGCAAAGATCTACCAGGACCCGTGGTGAGAGATTTGAAGTTTACTTATATTGAAATATACACTGTTTTGATTAAAAAATTATTTTGATGTAGTACTGGAGATTGAACTCAGGGTGTTTGCACTGAGTTACAATTGCTGCCCTTATTTTTGCTTTGAGACAGGGTCTCACTTGGTTGCTCAGGCCAGGCTTGAACCTGTTGTCTTACTCAGCCTCCTTGAGTGCTGAGATTATAGGCTTGTGTTACCATGCTCAGTTTACAGTACATTATTACAGACTATAATCAGCCTGCTGTGCATTTGTAATAGATCTGGGAAGTTATTCCTTCTCTCTGTGAAGCTTTTGTTCTTTAATCAGCAGTTTACATTTTCTCCCACTTATCGTTAGTCCACGTAAAAGTCTGCTTGCTGCTGGTAGCACATGCCTGTAATCTCAGCACTTGAGAGGCTGAGGCAGGAGGATCACCATGCTTAAGAATGTATTTGCTTTCTTATCAGGGTATTTTCAGGTGTACATTTTGCTGAGTGGAAATGTGGGCATGTTTTTGTATTCTTCATAGATACTTAGAAGAGGTAGGTGTCATGAAAGTCATGGGCAGACAAGTCTTGTTTGTGTTATACTAGCTGTCTCTAGGAGGACATAATTCTTGTGATAGGAATTAATAAGGTTTGGAGAATTACTTTCAAAATTGTTACAGTGCTACACAAATACTTCTTGAGTTACTCTAGCTGAATCATATTTTAAATATCTTCGCCTGTGTTTTGAGGCAAGGTCTTCCTTTGTTGCCAGGACTCAAGGTGTCCTCCTGCATCAGTCTTCTGAGGGCTGGGATGCACATGTGTCTGTCTTTTTTTTTTTTTCCTTCAAAAATTTTTAGAAGTTTCTATGCACACAGAAACCTTTTTTTTTTTTTTTTTTCTCCCCTCAGGATGAGGGAATGTAATGTAACAAAAATTCATAAAACTTGTGTCAAGTCTTAAAGGACATATGGAATGGAAGCTTAATAATTACTAAACGTATGGCACATGACATTCATATTGCTTATATCTTTTCTCTCAGTGGCATGAATAGAATTAATTGCTCTTTAACACAGTGGTTCTATCTCTGCATTTCCTCATGTACTTCCATTAAGCGATTTGGCTAATAAGGAATTTCAGCATAGATATGGATTATCCCACCCTCATCTGTATTTATTCACGCTTTTGGTATTTTGGTTTTTCTTTTTCTTTCTTTTTTTCTTTTTTTTTTTTTCCAGTTTTTGGCAGAACTGGGGATTGAACTCGGGTCCTTGTGCTTGCCTGGGAAGCACTTATTCCATTGAGCTATTTCCTCAGCCCCCATTTTATTCATACTTTTAAGAACCTACTACCAGCTGAAATTATAAGTTGACAAAAATAATTTAATGCTTGTGACTATTGAGATATATTGAAAGGCACTCACAATTGCAGTTAGAAAGGTAGGTTAAAAGATAACTTGTTTTTTGCTTAACTTTATGTACAGTTAGAATTTAAGAACTAACAGCTGAGGGCTGGCCAGATAGCTCAGCAGACTAAAGTGCCTGCTTAGGCAGATGCAGGGACCAGAGCCTGATTCCTAGTGTGCTGTGCCGGCCCCAACCCCAGGACATGCTGAGATAGCGACTAAGACTGGGTGAGGTGGCATGCACCTGTAATCCCAGTGCTTGGGAGGCTGAAAACAAGAGGATCACTATGAGTCCAATCTGTGTAGTGAGACCCTATAGGCCCTGTACTAAAATACATTTTAAAAAAAGAACAGCTGAGTGTTGTTTTCTCCTGTAGTCCAGTGTGTCTATGTGCATTTAACTTTAACTGTTTTAAAGGATTAGGAAGAATGCTAGAATCATGGGAAGAGGTTATACAGAGAAAAACAAACTGGACAGCAACAATTACTGATGTCACTTGCACTTGGTCATTGAGGACCCACATTGGTCCAGGATGAGGTATTTGGGGAAGTATTAAAAATACTTCAGTATAATAGAACTCAAATCTGATTAAAGTGTGTCTTGGATAAAATTAGACCTACCTGGCCCCCCGTACCCCTAAAAGGATGGGGTTTGTATAGACTTTGTAGCTACACATTGAACCCCAGGACTTTGTGCTGAGCTCCTTTTCGGTTTTTTTATTTTGAGACCTGCCTTTGCACAGTGCTAGAGTCTCACTAATCTCTAAGCTGGGCTTGACTTGGGGATCTTCTTCAGCCACCCAGAATGTTGAAATTACAAATGTGTACCAGCACACCTGAATTTAATAGTTTTATTTATTTATTTATTTATTTATTGCGGAACTGGCGATTAAACTCAGGCCCTTGTGCTTGCCAGGGAAGTGCTTATTCCACTGAGCCATCTCCCCGGCCCCAATAGTTTTAATTTATGTTTTAATTGTACACACTTGGGGTGCAATATATTATTTTGCTGTATGTATAGAATGTAGAAGGATAAAAAGCTAACAACATTCACACCTAATACTATTGTTAGTTTTTGAAATTAAGACTTTGATTTTCTTTCTTTCTTTCTTTCTTTTTTTTTTTTTTTTTTTTTTTGTGCCAAGTACTGGGGACTGAACTCAGGGTTTTTGCATCTGAGCTACATCCCCAGTCCATTTTGGTTTTCTATTTTGTGACAGGGTCTTGCTATATTACCTTTTAGCCCAGGCTGTGCTATTCTCTTGCCTCAGCGCTCTCAGAGTAATAAGGTTATACTTCATAGCTTTAAAGTAACTTGATGATGTTTTTTTCCATAAATTTATTGAGAAACAAATAGCAGTGAGACAGTTTCAAACCAAATTGGTAGGATAGTTTCAATAATTAACACATTGTATACATTCTTCCTAGTGGTTAATTGCTGTACAAGATGCGGACATGATATCC
>NW_004524776.1:917257-919026 GCF_000260255.1 Octodon degus
AAATAAAAAATTGTAGTAGTAGTAGCTTTTCTAAAAAGCCATTTATGGAGCTGGTTGATTTATGACATCATCTTTTGCAATCTGAGATCTTTTTTCAAGCAGTAGGAAATGCGTATTTCAGGAATACCCGTGCAAAGGACGTTTCAATGCTTAAGTAGGTGGGTTTACCATATGTATTTTATTGAATTGCAGGTCTCATGTTTCTTTATGAAGTTGGTGTTTGACAGTGATTCTATAAATGTTTCCTGTCTCAGAATACCTAAGGGGTAAAAAAAAAAAAGAATACCTAAGGGGTATGTTTTGTAGAAGCTACTGAGAATCTTCAAAGGAATTGAAGTCTATTTAAAAATTTACCTGTTGTCCTTTTTTTTTTTTTTTTTGTATTTAGGACAGGGTGTACAGGGTCTCACTGCTTAGATCAGACTTGTAGTAATCTTCCTGTTTACAGCCTCCCAAGTGCTAGGATTACAGGAGCCACTACACCCAATCTCAAGCCATTTCACTCTTGGACTCAGCATGCCCTGGGGGCAGGGCCAGCAGAGCAGGCCTGGGGAATCAAACTCCTGGCCCCTGTGTCTGCCTAAGCAGGTGCTTTAATCTGCTGAGCTATGTGTCGGGCCCTGCCTGTTGTTTTAGTATTATTGTGTTGGCAAAGTTAGACATTGAACTGAGGTGTTTTAGGTCTTTTGAAAGTGTTTTTTTATTTTTTTAGTGGAACCGAGGCTTGAACTCAGGCCCTTGAACTTGCCAGGGAAGCGCTTATTCTACTGAGCCATCTCCCCATCCCCTACAAAGTGTGTTTATTGTGTGACTGAGTCATGTGTATAATCTCAAAACTCCAGATTATAGATTATTTCTGGTAATATATTCTTTTTTGTGGTTGGTGCTTTTTTAGGTTTGCTGTTAAATTTAAAGATGCAATGCATAGGAAGGAATACAAGGGTATTTGCAAGGTAAAATATTGTCTCCTGGTGTTGAACTGGGTTTGTTTGGTCTTTTTTTTTTGGAGGGGGGGGTCTTTTGTCTTTTGTCTTTTTGAGGCAGGATTTGCTATGAAGTTTAGGCTGGCCTTTAACTGACTTTGTAGACCAGGGTGGCTTCAAACTCAACAGAAATCCTCATGCATCAGGCTCCTGAGTGTTAGGATGACAAGGGAGAGCCTGGCTATTCCACATTTATAGGGTGTACTTTTCCTTATTGATGCCTAATGTGAGTAAGTTGTCTTTAAAAGTACAAAAGATATCCACATTACATAATATGTTTTTCTTACTGTTATAAGTGAGTTTTATGACATTTTTACTTATTGCCACCTGTTTAATATAGTGGTGATAATGTTATGTATTGCTGAACATATTTATTTTTAAGAGACCTAAGTAAATTTTAGCATTATTTTTAAAGGGAAGATATAAAGTGTGTAATTTTTAGAGAATCTTATGTTTTAGTTTTTTTAATGTGCTTCAATTTAACGGTTGGAGGAACTTTATCAGAGTACAATAGTCCCTTGTTATTTTTGTGGTTCGACTTTCATGGACTCACTGTTTTGTGGGTTTTCAAAAAATATTAATCTAAGTTATTTATAACTATATCACAGGATTTTGCAGTATCATACAGTATATGTATGTTAAGATTATGTAGGCTTGGGGGCCTGGCCCTAGCTCAGGCCTTTAAGTGGCTGCTTCCACAAAGCTGTCAGCCTCAGGTTGCTGGAGTTCAAACCTCACACCTCTCCAGCTGGCCAAAAGTGCCCTGAAGGCATTCGAGGAACAAAA
>NW_004524776.1:919389-928669 GCF_000260255.1 Octodon degus
TTTTAAAAGTGTGAGAAAGGTTTATAAATAAGAGTGTGGGAAGGATTTATAAAATCTTAAAGTATACATAAATACTAAAATACAAGGTTGCTACGCTTGTTGTGGGGTGTCTACAGTGTAACCTCTGCAGTAAATGAGAGACCACTAAAACTGTACAGTCAGAACTGGCACATATTTCTTATGTTAATAAAACACACCTGCCTTCTCATAGATTACAGAGGCCCAGTCTGGCTCAGAGATTCATCTTTTACGATTCTTGTAGAATGAGACGCGTAATTTTTCTATCTTAAGTACTGTTTGGCATTTAACTGGAGACCCTTGAGGGTGGAGAGTGCATTTGTTGTAGACTTTGAGTCTTTTTTGTTCTTCTGTAGAGATCACAGCATAAGAGATGGCTTTTCAATCTTGGCAATTTCCTAGTCAAATAGAATGTTTCTAGACCTGCTGGCAAAAGAAGATGAGTGATGCAAATGGGAACTGAAACCAGGTCTCCTGGTATAAAAATAAAGGCAGGGCAAAAGCCAAATCAATGTGATGGTTGTCTTTAAGTGAACAACTAGTTAGCATAAAGGAAATTATTTTTGTAAAGGAACATTGAATTTGCATTTCTGTTGGAGAGTAAAAACACAGATTTTATAATTGCCTTTTAGTTAGATGAACTTAGGCATTTGAGGTACAGAACACTTAAATGTTTAAGTTAGATCTGATGTCTCTTCTGACAACTACAATGCCTGTGATATTGGTAGCTTTGTCAGTCTAGAGTTTTGGTTCTGTTTTAATTTCTTGGATTATTTTAGTTTTCAGTTAATGTGAATTTAGTTAGAATTTTAGAAGCCATCAAAATATATAGGCAATAAAATATCAAATTGTGATTTTTTTTAAAAATAAAGTGCTAGGGCAGGCCAAATAGCTCAATGGATTAAAGCACCTGCAAGCAGGTACAGGGGCTGGGGGTTCAATCCCTGGGCCTGCTGTGCTGGCCCACCCTCAGGGGGTGCTGCGAGAGCAATTGAGACTGGGCCTGGTAGTGGCATGCCTGTAATCCCAGCTCTTGGGAGGCTGTAAACAGGCAGGTCACTATGAGTCTGATCTAGTAGTGAGACTCTGAACACCCTGTAAACCCTTCCCTAAAATACAAAATAAATAAAAATAAAGTACTGTATAGAGTTTTTTAGGTATTGACAGTTATGTTAAAAATTTAGAATGTTTTTACTATTTGTGTAGACAGCAGTTTTATGTTTCTTTTTCTACCTTTCCTGGGTTGATCCTTTCCAAGCCTACATTACCACTTGCCTTATGCCTGATTGAGACCTCAATAGTCTTTGGTTTCACTGGAAGGACAGTGACCTGGAAGCACTGCTACATTTTTGCTTTTCCATTTAGAGTGGCTACATATGGTTGGCATGAAACACTGGATTATTAAAAATAAGTGGTCTTTTTACTTACACCTTTCTTGTAAAGAAAAATGTTTATTTTACTTATTTTTGTGGTGCTGAGAGTAAGATGAAGGGCATACTGGGCAAGTGCTTTACTATTGATTTTGAGCTGCACTCAGCAAAAAAAAAAAAAAAAAAAACCTCTTTTAAAAGTCAGGCATGTTTAGGTATAAATTACATACTATAGAATTGAACAAAAGAAATACTAGCTTATTTAAAACTTAAAATTGATTTAGATAGACAAGAAATATTAGATAACTATTACTCTGTAATATATTTTTAAATGTTCAAATTTATATAAACATTATATCTAATAAAATGAAAATGTTACTTATTTTTAAAAAATTGAGCTATACTTTTATACTTAGGAATATGAATAATAGGGTTTTATTGTGGTAAAATGTGCCTAAGATTTACCTTTTTTTTGGTGTTATTTTGATGTGATTTTTGAGGGGATCTAACTCGGAACATTGTGCTTGCCAGGCAGGTGCTTATGCTGTTGAGCTATATCCCTGGAATTTGTTGTTATTTTGAGACAGGATCTCACTGTGTAGGTCAGGCTGGTCTTGAACTCTACATGTAGTGCAGGCTGGCCTCAGAACTTGCAACAGTCCACTTGCTTCAGCCTTATTGAGTGCAGTGATTACTGGCATAGAGCAACAGGCTCTGCTAAAATTTACAATTCATTGGTATTAAGTACCTGTATGATGTGTATTCATCATTACTATTTTTTCATCATTACTATTTTACTTTTAGAACTTCCTCATATTTCAAGATGAAGCCCTGTACTCATTAATTTCCTTCTGTGCTTCCTTTCTTCTGGCTCCTGAAAACTGCAATCCTATTTTCTCTGTGGATTTGCTTATTCATGTAAATGGAATCATACAATATGAAAGGGTCCGGGCCGGCCTGGTTCAATTAAACCGAAGGTTTCCAAGGTCAACCAAGGTGGGGCCTATGTCAGGAATTTATTTTGTTTTTTTAGTAAAATAGTACTCTCTTGTATAGATGTACTACATTTATTTAACCATTCCTTAATGGACATTTTTGTTTTTATCTCTTGACTGATGTGACTGTTGTGAAGAAGGTTTGTATTATAGCTTCTGTTTGAGAACCTGATTGTGATTTTTTTGCATACATACTTAGGAATAAATAAATACATTCTGTGTTGAGAGTTTTTTGACAATTCTATGCAGTAATTCTGTGAACTTTTTGAAGGACCTCCAAACAAGTGCTACACCATTTTACATTTATACCAGCAATGTATGAGGGCTTTGATTTCCTTTCCATCCTTACAGAAACCTTTTCCAGATTTCATAAATTTCATATTTTAAATTATGACTTAGCATTTGTCAAGTAGATTCTCCTTGTGCTTTTGATTTGTATTTAATCACGATATTTATCTATTTGCGGTACTGGGGATCGAATTTGGGACTTTGCACTTGCCAGACAGGCACTTATGCCACTGAGCTATTTACCTGGCTCATATTCATGATGTTGAACGTCTTTTTCAGGTACTTATGAGTCATTTGTCTTTACTGAGAAGTGGCAGTTTATCTTTTTATGTTTTAAAATTTGGTTATCTTTTTGTAGTTCTTCATATCTTTTGAGTGTTAGACTTATGTGATTCGCAAAATTTTCTCTGATTTTGTGAGTCATATTTCACTTTCTTAATTATACTGTTTGCACAAAAATATGGCTTAAAACTAAGTACTAAATAGACTTTAAAAACTCACAATGCTTTTAAATATATGGATGTGGTTGCCCCTGTGTAATTATGACCTCTTTTTTTTTGTTTCCAGGAAAGTGACTCAAGATTGTGGCTAGATTAAATTTTAGTTGTAGAAATTTTTGAAAGACAAAACTTTAGTCAATTTAAACAATTGCAATGGATTTCAGATCACCTCTGCCTCTTCCCCCACCCATTCACCATCTGTTTAATTGGTACTGGGAACTGAACCCAGTGCCTTTGACATGAGTTATAGTCCCAGTCCTATTTTATTTATTTTGAAATGTCTTGATAAATTATCCAAGGTGGGCTTCCATTTGTGATCCTTCTCACTTAGCTTCCCAGAATTTTGGGATTAACAGGCATGAGCCACTGTGCCTGTTCAAACCACCAGTATCTTCTGTTTTCCTCCCATCCCTTCTCCATGTAGCAGCCACTCTTGTCTTCTCTCCAAAAATGGTAAGAAGATAGTGTCCCCTACCTTCAGTAGTAACATGTCACACAAGTGAGAAAATTCAAACCAGCATGCAAGTACTAAAGTGTGAAGTACTAGTATGGGACATATTTTGTACACTGTAAAGTCTGAAGAATAACAGATTATTTTCTGCCCTTTATTGGAAAGTACAACTGAAAGGGAATGATTCAAATGTTTCTAGATTTTAAGTACATACAGGCTTGGAACCATCTCAATTCATTTGCCTTTGGAGTCTTTATTTATTAGTCAATGTTGTAGTAAATGGTCTTTTAGGTCTTACAGATAGTTCTTGTAGAAAGTATTGTCCTCTGTTCCTTGTGCTTGGGATTGACTCAGGACCTCATGCATGCAAAGCTCTACCATTGAGCCTACATTCTACCCCAAAATATTAATGATTTTAGCAAGTTTCCAAGAGAAAGTATAGATTGCAAGTTGGTCATGTAGAAAAGTTAGGGTTGAACATGAGGATTGAAGGAACAGGTTAGGGACTTGAACTCTAGAGACAGAAAAAATGATAACAGCCAGTCTTTTAGTTGTCAGCTAGGCAGTGAGGTACAATAGAAGCCAACTTCTACTCTTCTAGTACTGAATTATCAGTCTCAGCCACTGATTGAAAAACTAAGGGAAACTTTTAGGTTCTCTGGGTTTGTATATGTAGTGGAGACTCCTAGAAGAAGCCTTGAAATCAGAGGCTTTTCAAATGATGGATAAAGAGGAAATGAATGGGAGACAAGGTCCCTGGGCCTGCCGTGCTGGCCCCTGTAAGCCCAGCACTTGGGAGGCTGTAAACAGGAGAATCACTATGAGTCTGATCTAGTAGTGAGACCCTGAACACCCTGTAGATCCTTCCCTAAATTACAGAAAAGAAAGAAAGAATAAAAAAAGCTTTAAAAGGGCCTGCCAAATAGCTCAGCAGATTAAACCCTGCTTAGGCAGACGCAGGGACCAGGAGTTTGAGTGGGAGACAAGAAGGACAAGGCTATTTCAAATACGTGGGGCTGAGCAAAGTGATTATTTCTAGGTATTAAGTTAGAATGAAATGGGGTATTGAGTTTAATGATACACAGGGACTTAGCTGAAAAAGAAACAACATTTGTAGAATAAGAGCAGTGGGAGTGACATTAAATTTGGGTCTTATGAGAATTTTTGTGCAGAGTGAAGGAGCAATGGGGCAGAGATGAGGATTGGCAACAAGAGATATACTATGTGATTGAACAACTAGTACTGTTTATTAGAAAATATCAGATAATGGTACTGTATTAAAATGGAGACAGTGGGAGCAAAGGAGCCCACTATAGGTGCTGTGTTGGAGAGCATGAACATTAGAATTTTATAATATTCATTTTTTCTGTCTTGCTCAGGCTGGCTCTGACCTCATCAGCTGAAGTGATTTTCCTTCCTCTATTGAATAGCTGGGACTGTAGATATGGACCACTGTGACTGGCTTGAGGTCATATTTAAACTGTTGGCTGTGTGAGTCTAGACCTCAGTGGACATCAGCAGTGGGGACCTACATCTGGGAGCTTGTGGCACACCCAGAGTAAATACTGCCATCAGATTGGATTGAAGGGCATGGGACAAATGAGGTGAATGTGTAGAGGACCTAAGACTGGTTTTGTTTTGGTACCTGGAATGGAACTTGGGACCTTAAATTTGCCAGGCAGGTGCCAGGTTGGGGCTATATTCCCAACCCTAAGACTGGGTTTTGAGGACCTAAGACTGGTTTTGTTTTGGTTTTGGTACCTGGAATGGAACTCAGGACCTCACATTTGCCAGGCAGGTTCCAGGTTGGGGCTATATCCCCAACCCTAAGACTGGGTTTTGAGGAACTTCGTTTGATTACATGATAGAGGAGCCTGTGAGAGAGGCCTGAGAAGACTGGGCCAGAAAGGGAAAAATCCTGTTGCTTTTCATGTTCTCAGGACTTGAACATGAGAGCTACTGTTATGTTCTTTACTGAGGATTGAACATAGCACAGAGTTGCCAGGCCAGCCTCAAATTTGTGGTCTTCCTTCTTTAGTACTCCTAGAGTACTGGGATTATATGTATTTAACAGCATGCATGTCCTGTCATTTGTTTTTTTTTTTACACAAGGTCTAACTATGTAGTTCAAGCTGGCCTTGCACTGACTACATAACCCAGGCTGGCCTTGAGGTGATGTTCCTGCCTCAGCCCCCAAGTGCTGGGATTATACAGGTGTACCACCATGCCTGGCTTGGGCTGTACATTTTTAAGAGGGCTTTTTGTTTCTTCATTCAGAATACATTGATGCCTTTGTATGTCACCTTTGGGCAGAGCAAAACTCTACAACCTTGGGAAAGCTGCTGAGAGAATGAGTAGATTGAAGCCTTAAATTCATCTTGGGGTTAGCAAGCTAGAGTCATGGTGAGGTTTGCCAAGAGTCGTGGATCAGAAATTGCCTCAATATGGGTTGAGGAGCTATAAGAGTTGAAGAGATGAGAGTGGTAAATATAGAGAGCTTTAGTAGTTTATGACCACAAAGAGCAAAGGCAGATTGTTTGATAGAGAAGCACGTGGGCTTTTGTACTTCTGCTTTGGTGTTTTGATGTATTTACATTCTTTTTCTTAAAAAAAACTTGTATTTTTTAAAGTACAGTAATAGTAATTGTCCTTGTTTCTCCATCTAGTTAACTTTTTTTTTTCTTTTTGAGATTGGGTCTTGCTACATAGTGCAGGCTGGCCTTGAACTCACTTATGTATCCCAGGCTGGCCTCAAACTCAATGAGTTCAAATCCAAACCATCATTAATATTGCAAATCTATCAATCACTGTGTAAAATTAAAAAAATATATTTTTAAATGGAATACATTAAGCAATTTTACATGTTTAAGGGAAGGATATACCTATGAGAAAAGAAAGACTCCCCAGGAAGAAGTCTTTGAAAAGAAGTTGTAGGAAAGCAAGCCCAAGAAATAGGTGTGGATGTTATCAGGAGAGGTACTGTTGGGAATATTTTGGATTAGAAAAAAATGGGAAAAGAAGGACTAGTTAGTGTATGTCCACAGTTAGAGGACCTGGGAATGTGGTGCCTAGTAATGGTTAATTGATTAATGAATTTATCCAGGATTTAGGTGTTCCCAATTGGTAAAGGGAAAGTTCTTTTTTTTTTAACATTTATTTAGTGTGTGTGTGTGTGTGTGTGTGTGTGTGTGTGGCCAGCTCAGCCCACCAGGGGGCGCGGCTGGCTGGCATGTGGTGCTGGAGGATCGAACCGCAGTCCCTGTGCTTTGCCAGCTTGTTCCAAGTAGGTGCTTTAGACCACTGAGCCATCTCTCCAGCCCCAAGGGAAAGTTCTTACTGATCTATCTCCCCTAGCCTGAGACTAAGGGAGTTGGGGAGGGTGTTATTGAAATGATAAGACTTCAAACACACAAGAGACCATTTGGATTATTAAGAGTGTCACAGGAAGTAAAGTTACTAAAATCAAGCAGCCTTAAAATTTATTGAAAGTGGGAAAGATGAACTGAAAACATGTTATTTGGTCGGGGAGATGGCTCAGTAGAATAAGCGCTTGCCTGGTAAGCATAAGGGCCTGAGTTCAATCCCCAGTTCCACCAAAACAAATAAACAAACAACAATAACAAAAAGTTATTTTAGAGAAAAGTCCAAGAGTACAGTTCCTGCCTGGGCAGAAGCAGTTCAAATCGAATGTGCTGAGAGTAGATCCCAAATTGCAGTGGGTTGATAAGTGAGTCAAGCAACAAAGAAGACAGATCTTTAAAGAAATATGACTCTGTTAAGAATGGAGAATTAGGTTTATTAAAGGAAAAGTAACCAGTTTTTTTTTTTTTTTTTTAAAGAGGAAAGATTTGAGAATGCTTATGTGTTAATGTGGTACTGAAGTGGAAGAGTTTACAACATACAGCAGAGAAATAAAGGCACCGCTTGGTTGTGTAAAAGAGTAGAGATCCGGATCATTTCTGTAGGTTGTTTAATTGTGCAAGGGTGTGCAATTGTAGATGAGTTTGGTTTATTGGAAAGAAGGACAGTCAGTGGTGTACTTGTCAACTTTGATCCGTTATGGACGGATGAGTTACCTAGAAAAGTAAAAGTAACTAAAAGGCTGGTGCTAAAGATGAAATGAGATGGGTAAAGGTATGTAAACTTCTTGGGTAACATTTCTGTATGTACTTTGCAGGAGCTAAAAAAAAAAATGTTAGCTGTTAAGAGTGCTGTTGATGGGGCTGGCGAGATGGCTCAGTGGTCTAAAGCACCTACTTGGAACAAGCTTGGGAAAACACTGGGACCATGGTTCGATCCCCCAGCACCACATGCCAGCCAGCCGCGCCCCCTGGTGGGCTGAGCTGGTCACTCACTCACACACACACACACACACACACACACACACTAAATAAATGTTAAAAAAAATTTAAAAAAAAAAAGAGTGCTGTTGAAAACTATTTTCATTTTCTAGGAAAATCAAGTCATTCATTGATAATAAGAGGAGGAAGGTGCAGAAAGTGTAACACATATTTTGGAAAAGAAGGAACACTGGCTAGGGAAAATGCGCAGCATTAAAGGCCTTGTTCCAGGCAGACAGAAGGAGTGTGAGGAAGGTAGGAGTGTCACCACCTCTTCTCAGAAGACAGTTGTATACATGAAGCAAAGGTTGAAATTTAATGCAGTACACTCCTATAGTAACTGGCCTTATTTCTCCATCTAGTTAACTTTTTTTTTTTTTTTTTTTTTGAGATTGGGTCTTGCTACTTAGTGCAGGCTGGCTTTGAACTCACATATCCCAGGCTGGCCTCAAACTCTCAATGATCCTCTCACCTCAACCTCCTGAGTGCCGGGATTGCAGGTGTGCACCACCATGCTTGGCTCCGTCTGGTTAACTTGATTAGATCTCTGTTAATGGGAAGTATTTGAGGTTCCTTGAAAGGGAAATAAGTTGGGATGATGTCAGGTTGTTACTATTTTGCTAAAGTGAGTATTAAAAAAATAAAATTTTCAATGTTGAAATTTTAGGATAAAATATACACACTGATAGATTTGCAATATTAATGATTGAACCTAGGCCCTACTGAGCTACATTCCCAGCCTTCTTGATTTTGAGATGGTTTAGATTTGAATTTACAAACCTTGTTCTGCTAGTTGTAAATTTGGGGGTTCCCAAGACTACTCTTAGGTTGACTAACTCACAAGTTCTTATATTCATGATTACAAGTTGTTACTAAAGGATTAAGATTAGTCAAGTTTGTCAGAGTACATAAGAGCAAAGTTCAGGAAAGAGCTTATAATTGTCCTTTCCCTATGAATCATTATTGTCCTGTTTTTATTGATTAATATGACAGTACTATGGGATGTTGACAGCTTAGTACTTTTCCTATATTTGTGTTCAGAGATTTTATTGAGACCTGCCTCCCCCCCAACTTGAACACACAGCTGACCTCAGTGTCCAGCCCCTGAAGGTCTCCTTGATTAGTCTACCACAGAGCTCCCATCATAAGTGACCTTGTTAATTTTTTGGTGTGATCCAAGCCGGCAGGTGAACAAGGACACACGCATGCACGCACATTGACATTCCAAGGATTTAGTGATTACTTTCCAGAAGGCTTAGGATAAGACCAGAGCTCTCTTTGGGAAAGGTAAAAATATAATTTCACAACAGTTAAATAT
>NW_004524776.1:929244-932646 GCF_000260255.1 Octodon degus
TTTTGTATAATAAAATTTCTGAGCCTCCCAAGTGAATGTTTAGCTCTAGTCTCAACTGTTGCTAATGTAAAAGTGGCACATCAAAGTTCAAAGCTGTGTATAATTTGATCCTGTGTATAATTTCCTGGTGAAATCATATCTGAATCCAGGTGAGTAAGAGATATTACTGGGATGACATTGGATTTATTTTTAAAAGGTAAATCATTTTTAAGCAGTATTAACTTAATATGCAAAACTTCCAACGTGTACCCTACTTCTGCTTTGTGGCAGTGACAGTGTCTTTGAGTATATAGAATAAAAATATTTCTGCTTTATTGGCTCTAGTGAAAATCTCATTTCCTGGTTTGTATCTGTTACAAACTTGATTTCACCAAAAGTACTAAATCCCTCTGTAAGCCTAGGTAAAAGCAACCTGAAGCCAGCCATATGATGTTTATTTTGGTTGGCACTACAAGGTGTGGTGTTTGCATCAAGTCGTTTTTGGGTGCTTTGTGGATATTCCTCTTGTTATGGAATCCCCTGACTACACTTTTTAGAGATGGCTTTTTTTGGGGATTGGTGATATGCTTTCTAGTGCTTACAAGAACTGAACCCTTAAGACCATTTAGCCAGTCGGTGCTGTCCTCTAATACGTGGTGCATTGTGGATGTATGAAGTTGGAGGATTTAGGCCATTTAAAATGGATGACCTCAATTTATTGCTTTTTGTATTAAGTACAGGTAACAAAAATAAGTGGTAACTATATTAGCATGTGCTTTATATGTTACAATTAACATTTAAATTCTTCTATGCACCAATTTTTTTTTCAATTGCCTACTTTAAGGTTCTTCATCCTCTAAGGCATAGAGTAACTTTTCATTTCAATTTTTGCTTCAGCGTGTGGCCCCAAGGGGGGCTCCAATTCACTAAAAGCACCTAATCCATGAATGGTATTTGCTTCATGTTTGAACAACAAATGTTTTAACCCACTGTCTTCACTAATATTGTAACTGCTGTCTTACAGATTGACTTGATGCAAAACATCACAAAGGCTCCATATTACACAGTATGCGATTTTTGAGGTATGAGCATTAGAAACTTAGCTCTCATATGGCATGTACATCAGGCTTTAACTTCAATTTGGTCATTTTGGGAAAGTGTATGCATTTCTTTTTTTCTTTCCATAATTTTAGAGTATTTAGGAGGGCTATGGAGGTATTTTTGGATCCTTGCTGGGATCCTTAGCCTTAATAGATCCATTTTTTTCCCCCCCTCACTAAATTGAGACACTAATACTAGCAGATGATGGCCTTTTCAGCCCTTCTGACTAGCCCAGCATTTATGCCTGCCTCTTGGAGTTCAAATCTGCATTTTGTATTTTGTGCCTTTGATTGCCTCATTTTCTATCCTTATTTTCATTCTTGAACAGTTTCCTATTTATTGGACTGGAATGATCTTGGTGCTAACAGCCTAACGTTTTAGTGTTTGAGACCTAGGCAGTCTAGATATTATAAAAATAAAGCTTTCATAGTAAAAACTGAGCCGTTTTGTGCTTTTGGGTCCAGAATACTTGGAGCTCTAATTCTGGTTCTGTTTTTGTATTAGTTGTATGGAAAGAAATTGACAATGAGGAAGTTTTAAGGCAGTTGTGAGGTAGTGGTTCTATCCAGTGGATATTTTGGTTTTTTAAATTTTTATTTATTGATTTTTATTTTTTTCAAATCAAAGCGGCCAGTGGATATTTTGAAAACCATAATTCTTTGCAGGGAAAAAAACACCTCAGTTTGTAGCTCACAGGATTTTAAGACTTGTATTTCTAACAAATTTGGAAGTTGCTTCTGGTTTTATAAGTTTTAACTTGAAATCAAATATGTCTTAGGAATTTGTTGATAGTGCATTGCTTAATTTCTTCAGTGGAGAATTTAAAATGAACTGCTATGTGTCGAGAATAAAAACTTGATTGTGTTCATATGCTCACAAGGTGCTTGTATCTTAATTCTCTGGTAAATTATAAACCTTGAATTTATTTTGTTATGGATTTACCAACTCTTAATGTGCCCTGCAAGCTAAGTATTTCTTAAGAATGCATTATCTTATTGAAGAGTTCCAACAATCTTACATGTTAGATAGGAATTACCCTCTTTTTATGCAAGAGGTAGAGATTAAGTAATTTGCACAAAGACACATGTACCTTTTGAGTGCTTGAGCTGGGATTTGAGCCCAGATCTTTTTTTAACCTGTATTCTCTGTTGCCTTATGTTACTACTGTGTCACCAGAAAATGATACAAATATTTAACTCTTAGGAGTAGGGATAGCATATGTGATATGTAAAGATAATGAAAATAGGAAGTGAAAGAATGTTTACATACTAGCATGTTATCCTTATATTTCAAAACTATTCATTTTATTATTCCAACATTTTCTAATGTTATGTTTCCAGGTTGTATTAGGTGCCCTTTACATAGACAGGTTCAAAACTTGGTCAGAGAGGCTCAGTGAGTATCCTTTTGTTCAATCCCTACTTAGAAAGTAATGATGTTTTACAGTTCATTATAGGTGTCTATGTCATACATGAGGAATGTCTTTCCCTTAGTTTTTTAAGATTTCTTTTGCTTTCATTGATTATCTGTACAGATTTAGAATATATAGAAAATTGCCTCATATTGTTTTCCTGAAATTTCACAGATTTCATTTTTCTAAGTGTTAGAAATGCTTAGCTTTGTCTATGAATAAGTGAAGAAGAGCTTTAGGTATTTTAATATGTTAGATTATGGACTTAACAAATTTCAGATTCTGAGCTTTTATAAATGGGTTCAGACTTTAGCTCCTTAGGAATCAAAATGTCACTGGACCTGTTGAATACATTGTCTGTTAACAGTGGTTTCAGCAGCTGGTTGTGCTGATTGAAGGGCAACCTGGACTACATAGTGAGTTAGGTCAGGGCTAGCCTGAACTACACAGTGAGACCTGTCTCAGTCCCACATAATAAAAATAACTCCCACAGTGATTGCAATAAGTATAGATCAAGGTATTCAACAGATTGAACCTATACAAAATTTCATGTTTAGTATTTTTGGGGATGGGGGCAAATAAGTGATAAATTCCAAATTATGTATATATACAAACAGTGCTGTCTTTTACACATGGTAGGAGGGGCATGAAATATGAGGTTAGAGTTGAGGAATAGGTTAGGTTTTTTTGCCCTTCTGGTGTCATAATTTCTCAAAATGATGTGTTCAGAAGTTTTTAATAAATACAGCAGTGATTTTTTAAAGAAGGTTGTTATTACTGGGAGAAAATCAATATGAGGGCAACTAATGTACTTTTAAAAAAATTATGGGGGCCAGGGAGATGACTCAGCAGAATAAGCGCTTCCCTGGCAAGTGCAAGGGCCTGAGTTCAATCCCTGGTTCCGCAAAAAA
>NW_004524776.1:932746-947733 GCF_000260255.1 Octodon degus
TCAGCCTTCCCAGCGCTGGGATTACAGGTGTGCACCGTCACACCCAGTTTTGGGCCAGCATGGCGCTCCCAGGGTTCCAGGGCTGGCGTTGGGTACGGGCATTGAACCCAGATCTTTGTGCTTGCCAGGCAGGTGCTTAGATCACTGAGCTGTCTCCCCAGCCCTGCATTTTCTATATATAATAGAATGCTTTTTTTTCCTTGACAGTTTATGATTGGTGGTTGGAAGAATAATACTCATGAGAAATTTTGTAGCTTGTTTCTCTTATTGATGAGGATGTTAATGAATAGAATAGATTAGAGCTTATACTTGACTTAGTCTGCTGATTTTACCCTGGACTGTACTACTTGTTTGTTAAAATCCAAATATCAGGTATTATTCTAAACAATGCTAATATAAACTGGATCTGTGATACCTTGTTTTCTTAAAACTTTATTTCCTCACTTTGTAGTTTTAATTGATACTCTTGACATTGTCTTCAGTGAGGTCTGTAGTATTGCAGTACATAAACATCGGCTTACTTTACAACTACTGTGTTCTTATATCTTTTTGAGCTTGCTTTCAAATATGTTTGCCAAAAAAGTAATTAAATTAAGGATTTGATTAAGAGGTTAGGACAGTGCTTTAAAATACTTCAGTGGCACATTGTATCTGCCTGATATGGTGCCAACATTTTTATTTTTATAACTTGAAAGCTGGGTTTTGTTTGTTTTTTAAACCCCTTAGCCCTCTGCTGGAGGGAGAGTTTAGTAGAAAGAATTACTTTTAAAAATCCCATCCTGAGAAGAGAATGTTGGGCTGGAATGACTAATTGTTCCATTTTGCCTATATCAGGAAACTTCTAGTACTAGTAAAGTCCTGAGCAAAGTAGGATGATTTGGTGACTCTGATCCTTGTAGTTATTTATATTTATGAATGAGTCTTTAGAAGAGACTAAATAGCTGACAATTGATCTGTTGATAGTCTCTTCTTGGGTGAAAGATGACTTGTTAGACAATGGTGCTTATATATTACAGTAATGTTTGAATGTAAAAAGTAGGAAGAAGAGAAAGACTTGTATAAAAAAAAGACTTAAGATGTTTGGCTAAGTTCTAATCCTGTGCTTCTGTCTCTTTACAGAACTGATAGTGCATCAGCCGAAACAGATACTTTAAAATACTCTTCATCAAGAGATAGGGGTTCTTCTTCTTATGGACTGCAACCTTCAAATTCAGTTGTGGTGTCTCGGCAAAGGCATGATGATACCAGAGTCCATGCTGACATACAGAATGACGAAAAGGGTATTTATATATTTTTTTCCCTCAGTGCTTGAATTTTTTTTAATCTTACCTGTTTCCCTTTTCTTCTTCCTTCCCCCACCTCTTTCTTCTAAGATACTTAAAAGATAGGTAACAAATGAAGTTATTTCTGAAGACTTCATAAGTTTACCCACTTTGTCATTTTTTAACATATACAATATTTACATGTATATTTGCTGAAAATGTGTGATACTGTCCCTATTGCAGAAGGTTCTTCAGATTGCTGTCTCTCCTCTAGATTTTATATATTTGGTGCAGGGTCTCACTATACAGCTTGAACTTGTAACAGTCCTCCTCTTTTCAGCCTCCCAAGTGCTGAGATTACAGGTGTGTGCCACCACGCCTGCTCTTGGTGGCCAGCTCAGCATGCCCGGGGTGAGGCTGGCATCAGCTCGGCACATGATGCCTAGGATCAAAACCCGGTCCCTGTGCTTGTCTGCTACACTTTAAAAAATCTTATTTTTTAAACAAAGTACAAGATCTAACTTAATTTAGCTCTCATTTTTTTTATATTCCAGTGGAGGAACCAAAATTATTTCAAGGCAGATAACACAGAGGAAAAGTAGGACAAACTAAAGCTGTTTTTGTTGTGGATGGGTAGTAAAGTTTTGAACTGTGGGGAACTGATAGAGTGAAATAAAGAACCCTAACAAAATAATGTAAATGTTGCTGTTTTTAGGTGGCTACAGTGTCAATGGAGGATCTGGGGAAAATACTTATGGTCGGAAGTCGTTGGGGCAAGAGCTGAGGGTTAACAATGTGACCAGCCCTGAGTTCACCAGTGTTCAGCATGGCAGTCGTGCATTAGCCACCAAAGACATGAGGAAATCACAGGGTAAGGCTCAGAAAACTTGGGACCAACAACATGTACCTCCACAGAGTCTTCTAAGACCTGACCTGTATCTCCTTTTTTTTTTTTTTTTTTTTTTGGTTTCTCCTTTTATCCTGAATGCCTGACTTACTAATAATGCTTTGCACAAGTGTGAATAAATTATTTACGTTGAGCTACAAAATATGCCAGTAAAAGTTTACATTCTTTTTCTGTGAAATGTTTCCCACAAGAAAGTTTTAGAGGGCTGTATAAGTTGGGACTTTTTTGTTTGTTTGGCTGGTTGGTTTTTTTGAGCTACCAGGACCTGTGCCTGCCAGGCAGGCGCTTATGCTGCTGAGCCATCTCCCCAGCCCTATATAAGATCTTAAAAGCCTTCCTCATTTACTAGGAGACTTGAATGGGCAGTGTATACCGAAAGTCCTGTATACAGAGTAGGACTTTTTCTATAGTTAAATGTACCCATATCACTGTATACCTTACAATGCAAGTGCTACTCTGTGGGTAAAGTGCTTTGATAATTCAAGATTAATTTATTAGTAAAGCTTAGTGTGAAATTGAGATTTTTGATTTATATGCTTTGTTGAGTATGTAGTTTGTGATGCTCCTCCCCCACGTGTATTGTGTGTGGTGGTAAACATCTTTATACACATAGCTTTTTTTGCATATGACTTAAAAAACTGATTTCTTTTTTATAAGATTATAGAAGTATAACTAAATAAAAGCCTGTACTGTTCCTTATTAGTGATTATAGGTTTAGGTTTACTATATTTTAAAAGCTAGAAAGTGACTGTAAAGCTAATTCAGCCCAATTCTGCTTTCTTAGTGGCTCACAGTAATGCATTGACAGAACTAGGCGTACAACAAAGATTTCTAGGACTGGGCAGATAGCTCAATAGGGAATGAGATCAGTTCCCCAATTAGGCCAAAAAATAAAAATAACAGATTTCTTCGCTGATAGCCTAATGACATGTGGGGTGGCCATTTCTACCAAAATATTCCATGGGCCAGAGATTTATAAATCTTGTTTCTTCCTGGGCCTGCTACTTTTCCTGTGGTGGCATACTTTTCATGTACTGAATAACAGGTATTTGTAGAACTGAATATGTCACTAAAACTTTGTTCTAGAGAAATGAAAGTTGAGTAAGAAGTTCTCCTACAATGGGAGACTTAGGTGAAAAGTAGAAGCATATACTTTGTTTATATCTGATTGAGATATAATTCCTGAAAATTATGTATCTATACCCATTCTCTTTTAGTTGTTAAGATTTTGTTTTCTGATATGATCTTGCTGTTACCAGGGAGGTCTTGAACTTGTGGACTCCAGTGATCTTTGTAGGTAGCTGGGACTACAAGCATGCACTGTCTGACCTGACAGCCCATTCTCTTTACCTGGATATTGAAAAACATTGGAATAGACTTGCCAGAAATTTTCTAAACTTTGGTTTTTTTCTCTCTCAGTCCTTTGGAGAATTCTGTTTGCTTAGGATTTCATTCTTTTTTTTTTCAGGAATCTTTTAAGGGGGGCCTATCAGCGTAGGGCCAGGCACTGTTATGCCTTGGTATATAGAAATGAATAGAGAAATGACAGGAACTCTTGTTTATTTTCTCTTGAACTATGAATGTTAATACACTCAAAAATATTTGTACTATAATCTTTCTATGTTTATTTATACTCAAAGGCAACAAAATATTTATATTCACAGAGCGATCGATGTCTTATTCTGATGAGTCTCGACTGTCTAATCTTCTTCGGAGGATTACCCGGGAAGACGACAGAGACCGAAGACTGGCTACTGTAAAGCAGTTGAAAGAATTTATTCAGCAACCAGAAAATAAGCTGGTGAGTACAGTGTGTTTAGAATTGTTGAACGTAATAGACTAAAGTTAACTGCAGTGCCTTAAGGAGGGAAAAGTGGCTTCTAAGGTAAGATAAAAAATTATTCCACTCTTACTGGGCCTATATTACAGTGATATAGAATTCCTTGTATAACTTAGCTACCCATTGTCAGATCTACATTGGTACCTGATGCAGTAAAATGCTTCTGATCTTTTTCAGACAGGGTCTCACTAAGAGACTGGCCTTGAATTCACTGCGTAGCTTAGGTTAGCTTTAGACTTGCAGCGATCTTCCTGCCTCAGCCCCCAAATGTGAGGATTATAAGCATATGCCACCAAACCCAACTAAAGTGCTTTTAATTTGTAACAAATTTTATCTCATGGATAATCCTGCTGTCCTCAGAATTTTTCTTTTGCAGGACAGACTTTCTCTTTTTTAAAAATACATGAAATATAGAGTATGGGGCACATGTTTTGTTTTTGATCAAGTTTGGTCTGGTGGTCAGGACAGAAAATGAGTGAAAAACTTCTGTATTCAGTGCCGTTTTTCTAATGTTAAATTAAGAACTTGATGTTCTGGATAAATAAGAATAGTATAGTGAGGCCAATAACATTCTTTGCCAAATTTTATTATGAGGGGCCGGGGAGATGGCTCAGTGGAAAAAGCGCTCGCCTGGCAAGCACAAGGGCCTGGAGTTCAATCCCCGGTTCCACAAAAAAAAAAAAAAAAAAAAAAAAAATTATTATGAACAGTTTTAAGTATGCAGCAGGTTGAAAGAATTTTTTTTTTTTTTCCCAAGCCAAACTGTATCCAGCTTTATTAAAGATACTTTTCATAAACAATCATGGTATTTCAGGCAGGACATGGGCACACAATCTTTAACAGTATACGACAACTTTCAAACTCCCTTCTTGGATGGACTACCAAAAATCAGAAAGCCACTATAAAATCCAATGAAGTCTGCATTTGAGGCTCTGAAGTACGGAAAGTTTAGAGTGAGGGTTGACATTTCACATTTAGCATGTTGTTTAACAACTTTTCACAAGCCGACCCTGACTTTCGGGAAATGAAAATGGCAGAATTATCAATCTGAAGATCCACAGTCTAGAAAAAAGAAATCAATTGTTCTTGTGGGACACCACCTCAACATTACTGGCAAGTCCAGATTGCCTGACACACTGGTAACATCACTTTTGGGAATTAGATCCCAATAGGTCTCTGGGCTTAAGGGAGTTAAGCCTATGCTGATGGCAGAGGAAAGGAGGACATAAAATGAACTGGGAGCTGTCCCGTACCACAAGGCATTTATGCCAAAGTGGCCACATGTGTAACATCAGGGAATCCCTCCTCCTGGGAGCCAAGAGGAAGTCTCTCAAAACCAGCAGGGAAAGGCACCTTCCCCACATCAATCCAGCTTTGGAGACATTGTACTACTGACATATGCTCCTTCCCCCCAAAACAACAATGAAGTGTTCTGTGTGCTAACAACACAGCTTAAAAAAAAAAGTAAAACAAAATTCTGCATTTTTATAAAACTTGATAAAAAATAGTATTTCAAACTGTACAGTCACCAGAAGTACACAGTTATCAAAAATGCACACACTTCACTTGGCATCTCCAGCACCTTCAGCTTTTTGTGCCTGGTCTGTTTTGGCATCTCCATTTTCTGCAGGGTTATTTCCATCCTTGCTGGCATCAGCTTTTCCCTTTTTCCCTTTGGGTACCTTCTCTCCCTTCTTTGCTGGCGCCTTTTTAGGCTTGGGCTCTGGCTTTGGAGGAGCTGGTTTAGCAGACAACCTTGCAGATCTTCTCTGTGGTTCATCCTTCACCTTGGCTTTATCACCTTTAGCATCCCCTTCGGCCTTTCTCTTGGGCATGGTGGCGACGGCGGCAGGTCACAGGCGCTAGACACGAGATGCAGCGGCGTGCAGCTTTGGGCGGCCCGGGGGTCGTCCTCACTTCTTCTTCATACTGCTCTGAAAGAATTTTAAATCATTCCAGATGACCTCATATGTCTGTCATCTAAATTTTGTCATTGCTGCTTTACATATTGCTTTATTTCATCTCTCTTTATCTCTCTGTAAAATCATTTAAAAAGTTACTTCAAGTAAGATAAGTTTTGAGTTTATTGCCAAATATGATTACACCGCCATGTTTCCTGCGGATAAATTTCTTAGTCTAATGAAAACCTGACAGTTCTGATATATGCTGATTGGTGATTGGAAATAAATTAAGTTGCTGTTTAATTATAATTTAGAGGGGAAGAGAAAAATTATGTACAGTGTTATTCTTAAAAGATAAAAATTTAAAATTTTTATAAATGTTTGTTTCAAAGGTACTAGTTAAACAGTTGGATAATATCTTGGCTGCTGTACATGATGTGCTTAATGAAAGGTAAGTAATAATGGGTAGATTTTTAAAAATAATTTTATTTTATGTATTTATATAATTTGGGGGAGGTTACCTGGAATTGAACCCAGGACCTTGCGTGTGTCAGGCAGGTGCTGTGTCGCTGAACTATATCCCCGGCCTCCATAATAACTAAAAATTATACAACTAATGTCCATTTTCTTTGTTTATAAAACATTTGATATTTTACTAAGTCCTCATATCTCTATACTCTGTATTATGTACCTGTTACCGTTGAATGCAAATGGAAATGCTGGATAGGGAGTACTTTCTCTTTTTTTTTTTTTTTAGTGTGCTCACTTAAGTAATTGCATGTTGACTTGTTGAATGACATAAACTCAATGAAGGCACGAACAAATGCCATTAGTAAACAGTAATTTTCAAAACTGCTTAGAGAGTACTGATGAAAGGGAGTGTCTTTTGAGCAAAACTAAATTTAAATAATCTCTGGGGTTCTTAAAGATATACAGAGTGAAACCCAGAAGGTTATAAATCATGTATTTTATATAGTTACATATTATGCTTAAATTAATGCTGTTATACTTTTAAATTTATGTATGTATTGCCATTTTTTATTTTTTAATAATTAGGTTTTGAATACTATATGGACTGTAGTTACCAACGTTGTCTAAAGTCCCCCCACTACGCAGCTCAGACTCGTAGTGATCTTCCTGTTTTACAGCGTCCCCAGCACTTGAGGAGGGGTTAGAGGGTGGGGGTGGGACAGCATGTGGTGCGGGAATGGAACCCCAGTCCCTGTGCTTGCCTGAGCAGGCACCTAGTCTGCTGAGCTATCTCGCTGGGCCTTTTAGCCCTTTTTTATGAGTCATTTAGTTTGAAATGGAATTTGAAACCTCAGTTTTAGATTTTATAAACCTTTCCTTATTTGTTAATAATTGATTCTATAGAAGAAAATCTAACATTTAACAAATGTAGTTTTCAGCATTGTAGGATAGAGCATACAGTACTTAAGAGTGGGCAAAATTTCAAACTTTATGTAATTTGAACTTAAAAAAAATCATTTAAAATTTTTGAAAATAACATCTAAAACATTCTTTTGTAAGATGTATCATTCTTGTCATATTTGAAAGCTTTGCCTTTTATATGTGTTTTGTTTCTTTTGCATTACAATAAACACAGTAGCAAATTGCTTCAGGAGTTGAGACAGGAGGGAGCTTGCTGTCTTGGCCTTCTTTGTGCTTCTCTGAGCTATGAGGCTGAGAAGATTTTCAAATGGATTTTTAGCAAATTTAGCTCATCTGCAAAAGATGAAGTTAAACTCCTCTACTTATGTGCCACCTACAAAGCACTAGAGACTGTAGGAGAAAAGAAAGCCTTTTCATCTGTAATGCAGGTAAGATCTGGGGGAAATTGATGTTAATACTTGGGAAGATTGTCCTTAATGTGTCCTTGGAGGAAGTTTGAAAGAAAACTTAAGGATGGGGTGACTTAGGGATTATCTACTGGTAGTAAATATGATATACATAAAAGTCCTCTTTTAGAGTATGAGTAAAAGATACATGATAAAGCTAGGTATAAGTTAGGTTAAAAAATTTGTCTTCAGTTTCCAGAAGCTTGCCTTGGAAATTATTTAATATTAAAATAATTTATAGATTTGAAAATAGGAGGTCTTCTAGAAGAGATGGACAGGAGCTTTCATGTATTTTGAGGGAGACAAAGCTAAATATCACAGCTGGGCTTCTTAAGTTTTCAGGCTTGGCAGTATGCCAAAAATTCTAATTTAAGTGACATAAAAACAATTTACATATAAGTGAGTACCAGTTTTCTTTCATCTTACTTCACTGTTGTGTATCTGAATGTATTGAAAAGTTCATTTTCAATTTAGCAAGATTTTAACTGAATTTTTGTTGAGCTAATGTGGGATGTTGTTAGCATTTTATAAAAGCTGTGGGGAATGACTGCTATTTAATTTTATTATGTTTGTATACATAATGAATGCATCATTGTGAGGAATAGTAGATGTGTATAATACAATTTAATTCTTTTTATGACTCCTTCCCCTCTTTTCTCTCTCCGTCTTGGTCCCTTTCCATTTACAAAAGATCTGTCTCCTTGTGACTCCCATTTTGGAAAGTTCATTTTCCCAATAATAGTGGTTCTTAGAAAAATTTCAGGCCATTACAGAAAGGAAGCAGCACAACATCAAGTTGAATTTTGTTTTTGTTCTTTGTTTTGAACAGTGTCACACTGTATGGTTCTGGCTAGTCGTTAACTTGAGGCATTCCTCCTGCCTCAGCTTCTTAAGTACTGTAGGTATAGGCATATACCTTCATGCTTTCTATGTAGGAATAGTTTGGCATATAGTTTTTATATTATGAATATTTCCTTTTTTGTGGTATTTAGGATTGAATCCAGGGCATTCCACCAGTAAACAACATCTCTAGCCCCTTTTTATTTTTTTATTTTTGAGACAGGATCTTGCCAAATTACAGAGGTGCAGTCTTCCTGCCTCAACTCTGTATGTGTTGGGATTACAGCTGTGCACCAACATCTCCTGGCATGAACAGTTCTTACTGTGAAAAATTTCTTTTCTTTCTTTTTTTTTTTTTTTTTTGTGAGGAACCAGGGATTGAACTCAGGCCCTTGCACTTGTCAGGGAAGCGCTTATTCCACTGAGCCATCTCCCCAACCCGTGAAAAATTTCAAGTCCACAGGAGAATGTATGGGACAGTACAGTAATACTCATTTCTGCCTCACCTAGATTAATCATTTATTAACTGTTGGACAGGGAGTAGGGGGTACTGGACATTAAGCCCAGGACCTTGTAAGTGTGCTGCCACTGAGCTGTCCTAACCCCAGTCAATGAACATTCTCCTCCAGTGTTTTCCTTCCACAGTATGCTTTGTTGTTGAGCCATTTGAAGATAAATTATATACAGCATGACAGTTCACCCCACAATACTGTATCCTTAGAATAAGTCTAGTCTTATATAACAAATACTATAATCATACCTGAGAAAATGAATTTATATATATGTTTTTTCATATTAAAATTTCTGAAAATGTCTATAACATGACTTTTAAATCTCAAGTTTGAGGTCATCAAAATTAAACATTGTCTTTGGTGGTATAACTAAATTTAGAATAGCTTCTCACTTTTTTTGTAGCTCTTATTTTGTGGTATGCTGTATTTTTGTGTTTTTATTCTTTCTTATTGACTAGAGTCAGTTTCACCATTTTGGGCACAAGTACTTATTAGGTCTGTTATTAATATAGTCTTACACCAGTAGGTGCATAATACCATATTGTCCCACTCTGGCAGGCAGTATTTGGTCACCAGGTTGAGGTAATTATCACTGCAGCTTCCCATTTTTGGAAACTTAAGTTTTCTTTCTTTGGAATTGGTAATGTGGATATACCTCTGAACCTTCTAGATATTGGTTTGTTTTATGATACTGGGATTGAACCCAGAGCCTTTGCACTGAGCTACATCAGTTCATTTTTTATTTTTATTTTTATCTATTTATTTATTTTCATTTTTTATTTTTTGAGGCAGTGTCTTGCCAAGTTGCCCAGGCTGGGCTCAAATTTATCATACTGCTGTCTTAGCTTCTCTCAGTGCAAGAATTAACAGGGAATATTGACCATTACTGAATGTTGGTGTTCTATTCTGGCATTTCTTACATTTATAGCATTCTTATTTTAAAAATCCTTTCTTTTGGGGAGGGTAATGGTGTTTAATAACTGCAAAGTATTCCTCAGTGGTATGCTCTGTATCAAAGAACGCAGAGTCTGCCCCCTCCAAGTACATGAAGAAAAGAAAACTTGTTCAAATATTTTAATGCTAAGTTTATTGAGGTGTCATAATGACACTAATACAAGTTACTTTTGGCCTGTACAGTTACAAAAGGTTCTCAAAGTGATGGCCATTAGCTTCCAGATATTTACTAGTATGGTGAAATGTTGAAGTATGTGTGTGTTTTTTTTTTTAGACACTGTATGTATAGTGGTAACACAATCTGCATGTCATTTATATATGATGCTCTCTAGTCCTAAGTCATTGGCATTTGAAGCATATTACATAAACTTTGTTCTAAAACATTAGGCAGGCACTTGATCTACATTTTAAGTAGGAAATAATTGTGGTAGTTCAAAGAAAATAGTCTCCTGGGCATAGAAGTATTTGAAATTTAGTCACAGCTAGGGTATCAAACAGAGCACTTAACGTAAAAGTATGTTACGTAGACTAATCAATATTAAAGGAATAATGTTGATGGATGTTACAGAGTAGTATTTGTTTTCAACTTAACAGCTAAATGGCATCAAAGGAGCTGGGGAGATGGCTCAGTGAAATAAGCGCTTCCCTGGCAAGCGCAAGGGCCTGAGTTCAATCCCTGGTTCTGCAAAAAAAAAAAAAAAAAAGGCATCAAATATTATTTTCCCTAAAACATTATTTACTTTGGTATTATATGTCAGTTGTAGGTGTAGTTTCTAGCAAACAACATGACTTACTTCTTTTCTTCCTATATTGTTAAAAATTCATGATTTGCAACTCTTGTTTTTTAGCTTGTAATGACCAGCCTACAGTCTATTCTTGAGAATGTGGATACACCAGAATTACTTTGCAAATGTGTTAAGTGCATTCTTTTAGTGGCTCGATGTTACCCTCATATTTTCAGCACTAATTTTAGGGTGAGTTCTCCATGCTGCTTCTCCATTGATAGGGTAAGGGGAGGAAAGGGAGGGCGACAGGGAGGAGGAGGGAGAGAGGGAGGGATGTGGGGAATCGGAAAGCAATGCTCTGCATCTCTGAATGTCATAGCAGTGATTGTGGTTCCACTGTTGAATGGTGCAACAATATTGCTTTTATGAGAATAAAATTACATCATTTTTCTTTCTGACATTGCAGTATCTTAAGTTACCTAAGATAAAATACTTCATCAACATATTAACTCAGTACCCTTATTCTCTGGCATCCTTCCTCCCCCTCTTTCAGCTACTGTGGTGTTAAGCTGACTGAACAAAAATGATTTTTCTAGGGCCTTTACTGTAAATAGTCAAGTGAAATAGCAATCCTTCTTTAATAATGTTAAATTTGTAAGTTTCAGGTGACATGTGAAACTTTTAAGATTTTTCTCAAAGTTTTGAAAAGCTATTAGCCAGGATCATGATGTAATAAGACATAACATTTTTCCTGTAAAAAAATTTAAGTGCATGTATAGAGTTAAGAAGCTGTTATACATTTATGATTTAATGAAATAATTCTACAGGAAAAAAAAAAAAAGACCTTAAAATGATTGGCCTTTTTGTCTCATTAAGGATACGGTTGATATATTAGTGGGATGGCACATAGATCATACTCAGAAACCTTCGCTCACACAGCAGGTGTCTGGTAAGTTTTTTTTAGCATATACCAGTCATTTAAAGAATTTGGTAGATCACCAAAGACCAACTGTGAATAATAATCCAAGAAAACTAATTGCTTTAGGAAAATATATTGGTTATTACAAATGAACATCTCAGCGCCGGGCAGATAGCTCAGCAAATTAAAGCGCCAGCTTAGGCAGATGCAGGGGCCAGGGTTTCATCCCCAGCCTCCTGTGCCAGCCTTGCCCCCGGGGCTTGCTGAGGATTGCGACTGGGTGTGGTGTTGTTGGGTCTGTAATCCCAGCACTTGGGAGGCTGAAAAACAGAAAGGATCACTACAAGTCTAATCTGTGTGGTGAGACCCTGTAGGTCCTGTACTAAATACATTAAAATAAATAAATAAATAAATAAATCACTTGTTAGCTAAGTTGATTTTTTTCAGAGGGAAATATGTAGGTAAGTAGGGTAAGTACAGATTTTAATGTTGGATTTGTCAAAAATTTAGAATACTAAAGTCATTTGTAGCCAATGGTGGGAGAAGATAAAATGGTGGTGATACTCAGAAGATACTGTGATTTTCTTTTTTGGGTTCTTTGATTATTTAAAGAAGAAAATATTTTGTGGAATTACTATAAATGATCAGTATTTTTTGGCTTTGTTTATTTCAGATTTAGGTGAATGACTGCCCAACTCAGAGGCACTGATCTGTTGCATTTTTTTTGTGATATTAGGAATTGAACTTGAGGGCCACGAGCATGCTTGGCAAGGGCTCTGCTGCTCAGCTATATTCCCTCTTTTTTTTTCAGAGGAGGTCTCGATAAGTTGTCCAAGCTAGCCTTGAACTTGTAATCCTCCTCCCTCAGCCTCCTAAGGAAGTGGAATTACAGGCACATGCCACCGAAGTCCATCTTTTATGGTTTTTTTTGGGGGGGAGGTACTGGGAATCAAACTCAGGACCTTGTGCTTGCTAGGCAGACACTTATGCCACTGAGCTATCTCCCTGGACCTCTTGTAGCCTATTTGCTGTAGTAATCTTCTGAAAATGGGATTTGCCAGTGAAAATGATGCCGTTTCATTTCTGTTGTGAAGTTGAATTCGTACTTTTGTTGGCTAAATGTAGGTTAATAAGCCTGGCTGAGGGTAGATGGTAGCATTTGTGTTAAGTCATATGACAGTATGGATATTAAATCTGATTGAAAACTAAGGGCAAGGGCTGGCCAGTTAGCTCAGCAGACTAAAGCACCTGCTTTGGCAGAGCACAGCAGCTGGGGTTCCATCCCCATGCGGCTCCACCCCTGGGGTGCATTTGAGACGGCGATTAAGACTGGGAGTGGTGGCGCACGCCTGTAATCCCAGTGCTTGGGAAGCTGAAAACAGGAGAATGAGTCCAGTCTACGTAGTGAGACCCTGAGGACCCTGTACTAAATACATTAAATAAATATAGTAAGGGTGTATGACTTAAATTTTAATTTCCAGAGTGTTAATTTTTACAGTATTGAGGTTTATAATCATGATTGGTTATTTATGATCACCATGTTTAATATTAGTAATTTCATGATCTAGGGCATGTTTTAGATTTAAAAGCCTTGAAATCAAATTTTGGAAATTTTAAAATTTTGGATATACTGTCCTCTTTCAAAATTTCTTGTGATTCCAAGGGTGGTTGCAGAGCTTGGAGCCATTTTGGGTGGCTGACCTTGCATTTTCTACCACTCTTCTTGGTCAGTTTCTTGAAGACATGGAGGCATATGCTGAGGTGAGTGTGTAGAAAGTCATACTATTTTTTAAGATACCAGTTAAGGAAAAAACAATAGCAACAGAAAAATCAAAATCTGAAACGCTGTTAGACTTAGAGACATTTTCCCTTTGGTAGTCACATGTCCTGTCCATAGATGTATTGGTTCTAAGATGTCATCTTTTGAGGGGTAATCTTTTTCTGTTTTATTTTTTTCAGTATTAGGGATTGAATCCAGAGGTGTTCTGTCACTGTGGCACACTCATGGCCCTTTTAATTTTTATTTTGAGACAGTCTCATGTTGTCTAGGCTTCTGTCAAATTGGGAATGAGATTGGGATCCTTCTGCCTACACCTTCCAGTATGTGGGATTATAGGTGTGTGCCACTATCCCTGGCTGTTTATTTCAATTATATCTTTTTTCCCCCTTCGGTGGAACTGGGGATTGAACTCAGGCCCTTGGGCTTGCCAAGAAAGCGCTTATTCTACTGAGCCATCTCCCCAGCCCCTTCAATTATATCTTACTTCTGCAACTAAATTATAAATCTGTAGGTTGTTTCATAATTTTTAAGCGTTTTCCTTTTTGATTTTTCACAGGCACATTAGTGTAGAATGTCTGTTTTCTTAATTTGTGGTTCTAAGAAAACCTAGAATGAGCTTTTGGCAAAAAAACAATTTAGGAATGGTAAAAATTTCAGGCTTCAGTTAGACCTACATGTAATGAGTATATATTAGGATTCATTTTTCACTGATACATATTTGTATTAGAGCAGGATGCTATTTCCCCAAGAAATTGGCTTTTGTTTGGTCTTCTAAAAAATAATCACATAAAACCCATTGGTCTAACTCCTCTTTAATTTGTAAAAAGTCTAGTTCTAAAATTAGTTGAATTAAGGTTTGGGAGATTTTATAAAAGTGAACAGTGTTACTACTTATGTAAAAATGCTGTGAATTAATGTGTAGGACCTCAGCCATGTAGCCTCTGGGGAATCTGTGGATGAAGATGTTCCTCCTCCTTCTGTATCATTACCAAAGCTGGCAGCACTTCTCCGGGTATTCAGTACTGTGGTGAGGAGTATTGGGGAGCGCTTCAGCCCAATCCGGGGTCCTCCAATTACTGAGGCATATGTAACAGATGTAAGTATCTTCAGTTTAAAGTGTCACTCAAAACAGAAATGTTTTCATGTTGTACCTAGTGTCCTCTTAGTAGTTCTGCTTTCATTAGGCATTTATGTATGCTATGTGTCTGGTTACTTTCTTAGCCAGAAAATTAGGGAAACCTACTGTATTCTGCCTTCCTCCTACTCTGATCTCTTCTTGCCAGACTCATGATAAAAGGGCCACTCTAAAGTTTTAAATATCGGTGCACATTTCTCTTAGGAGTTCCTTCAGAGACCCGTTCTTTTTACCATGCATAGTTTTAAAATGTAATTGTTTGTGTTTTATGTTTTTTAATAGAAATACATGAATTAAAAATATATACTGGGGCCGTAGAGATGGCTCAGTGGAGTAAGTGCTTCCCTGGCAAGTGCAAGGGCCTGAGTTCAATC
>NW_004524776.1:947871-951294 GCF_000260255.1 Octodon degus
TATAGACTAGAAATGAACTCCATCAAGTCATAAAATAGTTAATCTAAATTATTAAAATTTTACTGTTTGAATATAACTCTTGGTTTTCAAGCCATTTACTTCTATTGAGCACATTGCTAGATAAGATAGGATATATATTATATATGCAGTTTGTGGTATACTGTGGGTTAGAGCAGAAACTTGAGATCTGTTAAGATAGTTAAACCAGCATATGGGTATTTTAAATCTGATCAAAATGCTTGTTTCCTTTCAACTGTATAAAAGGAGATTGTCCAAAAACTATAAAAGACATTTAACTCAGATGTAAAATAAAAGGAAAGGAACATAATCACTTTTTCAGGATAGCTATATATTAAATATATAATTCTGTGAAGGTCTATTAATACTTGTGGATAATTTTAACCAAACGAATGTATAGGTTAAAAACCTGCATTTTGGCTGGGGAGATAGCTCAACAATCTAAGCACCTACTTGGCAAATGTGAGGGCCTGGGTTTGATCCTGGTGCCTCATGCTGTGCCAGCCACCAAAACCAGGCATGGTAGCACACACTTGTAATCCCAGTGCTAGGGAGGCTGAGACAGGAGGATCACTGTGAGTCCAAGCTATGTAGCAAGACCTGTACCAAATAAATACATAAATGATTTTTTAAAAACCTGCAGTTTTTTTCTGCTACTTTTATTAAACATTTAGTCTTTGTCTGTTGACTGCTACAGTTTAACGCTTTGTGTGTATGTATGTGTAATTGGCTGCTTTCTATAATCCTTAAACGGTATTATGTTGTAAGCAAGGGAATGCTTATCAGAGCTGAGGGTAGGACGCAGTGATAGAATACTTGGCCTAGCATGGTAATCAGCATATAAACTTTAATACTAGCTTATGGTGACTTGGATGTTCAGTTTTAAAAGATGGATTGCCAAAGACCAAGAGCTAGATTTCATTAAAGTGTAAGCAGGTTATTCCCATTCTGTTAATGCTGTTACTAAGGTCAGTAGTATTCCGTGATTTAGATTCTAAACTTCTTCCATTTGGTAATTTGAGGGACAGAGAAAAATTAGGTATAAGGAAAATAGAAGGTAACAAATTTTTGATCATAATAGTTCACTATTTTGTATTTTTTAGCCTAGATCATTTATATGTATGCTGAACATATCTTTACTATTCAGCTACTAAGAACTACAAGATTAAAGCTTTTGGCAAGGTAGATGGTTAATGTTTAGTTGCAGTTATATTAAATAGAATTTTTTCTGTTAAAGCATTGGAATTTTTTTAAAAAGCTGCTTGTTTTCCCCATTTGCAGGTTCTGTACAGAGTAATGAGATGTGTGACGGCTGCAAACCAAGTATTTTTTTCTGAGGCTGTGTTGACAGCTGCTAATGAGTGTGTTGGTGTTTTGCTCGGCAGCTTGGACCCTAGCATGACTATACATTGTGACATGGTCATTACATATGGATTAGACCAACTGGAGAATTGCCAGACTTGTGGTACCGATTATATCATCTCAGTCTTGAATTTACTCACATTGGTATGTGAATTACTACTTTTTTTAGTGCATTGATCAACCTTATTTTTATAAATCTAGTATGCTTTTTTCTAATATTTTTATTTTTAGTGTTTAATAGCTGAGTGTAGCTTTATTCTTTTTTTTTTTTAATGAAACATTATCCTTCACATTAGAGTCCCTGATAAATACTTCATTAGAGAAAGTATTTGATAGGTATTTGCAAATACTGTTACATTTTATTTACCATGAAAACTTCTTTTGCAGTTTTCTCTTAATTGTTTAAGTAGCCATACCTTTACTATGCACATTCTAAAAGTACATGAAAAATAGAATAATATAGTGAATCTCTGCATACTTGGTACTCAGCTTCTGCAATTAGAAACATGGCCCATCTGGTTGCCTCTGCCCACATTCTGCCTCCACTGTTTCTTCCTCTCCAGCTACATGATTTTAAAGAAAATTCTACATGATTTTCTGCTGAATGGTTCTGCCAGTTAAACCTCTCTGTGCTGGTGATGTTTTTTTTTTTTTTGTTTTTTGTTTTGTTTTTTTAAAGAGACCATGTTTAAATACAACATATATGTATCCTATTTAGATTTTAAATTCCCAATGATAAAATATAGCCGAGGGCTGCAGAGGTAGTTCAGCGGGCTAAGCGCCTTCTTAGAAAGTTCAGGGATCCAGTTTTGATCCCTGATACTGCATGTCGTGCTGGTCCTGTGCTGAGCTGGCCACTGAAACTGGGCATGGTAGCGCACACTGAGAAGGCTGAAACAGGAGGATCACTATGAGTCCGAGCTACATAGTGAGACCCTCTAACAGCTACGGTTAAAAAAAAAAAAAAAAGTGTAGCAGAGATATAATTGAGACTTTTTAAAGAGTTTATTTATTATTATATAAAGTTCATAGTTTAGGATTCACTATTGTGTATTTTATGAGTGTTATCAAATACATAATGACAAATACTATTATATTATACAAGATAGTTTCACTGCTTTTAAGACTCTTGTTACATCTATTCAACCTTCTTACGTTCCTCCCTTCAAACCTCTCAGGTATTTTGAGACAGGAGGTCTTTTTGTTTAATTTAGTTTGTCCTTGAATTTATTAAGTAGTCTAACCTGGCCTCAAACTCAGGGCAGTCTTCCTTCCTCAGACTCCCAAGTATGTTGGGGTTACAGAAAGACCACCATGCTTCCCTTTAAACTTCTATCTACCTAATTTTGCCTTTGTAGAATGTTATATAGTTGAGTAAATATAGTATGTGGCCTTTGGAGATCTACTTTATTTTACTTGACAATATGCATTTAATATATATTAACTTTTCCATGTTGTTTTTTTGACTTGATAAACTCATTTTTAAATTTGCTTTTAGATTGTTGAACAGATCAATACAAAGCTGCCATCATCATTTGTAGAAAAGCTGTTTATCCCATCATCTAAACTACTTTTTTTACGTTATCATAAAGAAAAAGAGGTAAGCGATAACACTGATAATGATTGTTAACTTCTGTCAGTGAAGAATTAGACTTAATGTTGCTTGGGTAGGCCACATAAATGAAACTGAGTGAAATGATACTTGTCTTAGAATGTGATGGAATTAATATTTGTAGCTTTATGAATGATATGCCTCATACTCATTAGAATTATCTTTCTTTTTGTTTGTTTTGTCTGTTTGTTTGGCAGAACCTGGGGTTGAATTCAGGCCCTTGTGCTTGCCAGGGAAGCACTTATTCTACTGAGCCATCTTCCCAGCCCCTATCATTTGGTTTTGTTCTATTTGTTTTAGTAAATTTACATACAGGAAAAGAGGCACATATATTTATGAAGTTAAAAATTTAGAAGTACTGTCTAAGTCTATAGTAAAAATTAACTTCTCAAGTATCCTCTACTCAAACTGAGTGTAGAAATTCCAAGTAC
>NW_004524776.1:951569-967687 GCF_000260255.1 Octodon degus
GCTCTGGGGCAGAGGCGGGGCTGGCACGGCATACCCAGGGATCGAACCCCTGCCCCTGCGCCTGCTTGTGGACGCTTTAATCTGCTGAGCTATTTGGCTGGCCCTATTTGGTACATTTTAGATATACATAGTGATCATTGTCACCATAGTGAATTTGTACTTGTTTATGATATAACTTGTTTCTTTTTCCTTTCCTCCTTGTCTCATTTACAAAAGCCTTGTTCATGTTTTCCTTTTTTTAACTGTTTCCCTCTTTCAAAACTTGAGTTTTTCAAGTTACAACTTTAAAAAGTTCATTCGTATGTTCCTGAGGGTTTCCTCTTTAAAAATTTAGATCTCAAGTGTTCTGGGTATTATAGACTGGATATGTCAATATTAAATTTCTTTGCATCTCCAGCAACACTTGTTGGCTTTATAATTTTGGAAGATTTATTTTTCATGGAATTACTGAATTTTCTTTTTCAGGTGGTTGCTGTAGCTCATGCTGTGTATCAAGCAGTGCTTAGCTTGAAGAATATTCCTGTTTTAGAGACTGCTTATAAACTAATTTTGGGAGAAATGACTTGTGCCCTAAATAATCTGCTACATAGTCTGCAACTTCCTGATGCGTGTTCTGAGATAAAACATGATGCTTTTAAGAATCATGTATTCAATGTAGACAATGCAAAATTTGTAGTTATATTTGATCTCAGTGCTCTAACTACAATTGGAAATGCCAAAAACTCATTAATTGGGGTGAGTTCATTATTAATGACTTTGTTTTATCTAGAGTTATGCCTTGCATATTCATCTAATTTATTTCACCTAATAAAATGCCGTATCTTGTGTCTACAGAATTACTCTATAACAAATATCATATTAGTGACATGCATGGATAAAATTGGCAGGGATATGTTCTTGCCATTAGATTTTTCTTTTTTTTTTGTGGAACCGGGGCTTGAACTCGGGCCCTTGCACTTAACAGGGAAGCGCTTATTCTACTGAGCCATCTTCCTGGCCCTAGATTTAACTTTTTTCCTTGATAAATAATTTTACATGTTTTATTTTCTAGAAAATGTCTTTTTAACATATTTCTCATATGAACTCTAGCAGCTTACAGAAAATTATCAACATATTTTCACAGCTCAAATATATCTACTTTTGTTTTTTTTTTAAATACACAGTTCCTTCTTTTGGCAAGTTTTTCTACTTTCCACTAAAATTAATGTTAGTATGTGGTCTTTGATTACCTACTTTCCTCTAAGACCATTCATGTACTTTTTCCTTGAGAAAAATAATTTTTTTCCCCTTTAAGAAACTTGAAGTGGCGCTAGTTTTTTTTACTTTTTTTGTTTTTGAGACAGGCGCTCTCACTTTTTATTTCAGGCTGGCCTTGAACTCACTTTGTAGCCCAGGCTGGCTTCAAACTTGCTGTGATCCTCCTGCCTCAGACTCTGGGATTACAGGCGTGTGTCACCACACCCAGCTGATTGAGAGCTACCACTTATAGTCTGTATTATAATTTCTCCTTTGCATAATTAAAAATGCTAATTTTAGTGGAAAGTAATGAGATACAGTTAGGGAGAAAGTTTTCTAAAAGAGGACAAAATGAAAACTGGATGTTTGTACTTCCCTATTTCATATGTTGTTTGATCAGATTTGCCTTATGTGTAGCTTCCCACATTGCTAGTTTTGACTTATAATTCAAGGCTACAGTAAACTCATTATACACTAAAATTTTATTTTCAAGGAATTCTCATTATAGATAGGAGTTTTTATGTCTTGTACTCTGGAAGCAAGCAGAAAGATTTGACGTAGAGCAGACAGTGGTGTTATGTCTTAGTAGTAGAAAGCACAACGGAAGATGGAAAAGGTATAAAATGCCAGGATGTGCCATTTCTTATTTCACGCTGCACAGTGGCATGAGCAGTATACGGAAAATTCAGGAAATGTATGTCACGCTGAAAGTTACAGAGGATTTACTTAGACCAGACATCAGCCAAAGGTGGACCAAGTGGAATCTAGTAGCAGTTTTTGTTTTTTAGTTATATTGGGGTTTAGACTGTAGAATTCCATTTAAAATATATGGTTTAGTGATTACATATATATATATATATATATATATACACACACACACACACAAAATTGTGTGACTTTCTATTTGTGTAAAGAGGGTTGTATTGGAATTAGCCACTTTTCTTTGTTTAAGGTATGTTTTTTTTTTCTATTGGCGGCAGATTTGAGGAGTTGTCACATAACAACAGAGGCTGTGTGTCCTGCAAATTCTAAGAATGATGGTTTCATCTTCAGATAATTATTTGCTGAAGACCGCAGTTAAATGTACTAGGTTATTTTCAAATCTGAGTCTATCATTTTAATTAAAAAATGTATAGGGCAGGTACACTACAAGTGCCTATAATACCAGCTACTCACAACAGGCTGTGATAGGAAAATCACTTGAGCCCAGGAATTTGAAACCAGTCTAGGGAGCATATACCCCATCTCAGAAAAGAAAAAAGAAAAAGTTGCATAGTTTATGTACTTCTATGTGTTCTGGAAGAGTCAGACTGACTTTCTTTTGTACATTGTCAGATGTGGGCACTGTCTCCAACTGTCTTTGCCCTCCTGAGTAAGAATCTGATGATTGTGCACAGTGACCTGGCAGTTCACTTCCCTGCCATTCAGTATGCAGTGCTCTACACTTTGTATTCTCATTGTACCAGGTACTGTACCTACAAATCCACAAATTTTTTATAAGAAAAAAAAAAAGACATTTTCCTTTTTGAGCTTTCTTGCTTGTTTTCTTGCTTTTTTGGCCTTCTGACTTTGTCTTCCAAAAAAATCAGGCATACTTTGTCTTTTAGGCATGATCACTTCATCTCCAGTAGTCTTAGTTCTTCATCCCCTTCTTTGTTTGATGGAGCTGTGATTAGTACTGTGACTACAGCTACAAAAAAACATTTCTCAATTATATTAAATCTTCTGGGAATATTGCTGAAGAAAGATAATCTTAACCAGGATACCAGGTAACTGATTATTTCATAATCCCATAATCCTGTTGCTAATTTTAGTAACTGACTTCTCAGAATTTGAGAATAAGAAATACAGATTATAGAGGCGGGATATAAATGGCCTCTTCACTGTAAAACATTTCATAATTCAGTTTTATTACATTAGGGGATCTTTTTAAGAGGCTTGTTACCATTTTCACAGAAAATTCTGTAGTTTAAAGTTCTTATATTTGGGGGCTGGGGAGATGGCTCAGTTGAATAACACTTGCCTGGCAAGCCCAAGCACTTGAGTTCAATCCCCCATTCTGGGGGGGGAAAAAAAAAGTTCTTATATTTGAAAAAACTAAGTGATAGATTTTTTTTTAGTAGTTTTTTTGTTGTTATTTTCAAATGAAAAAAAATCTGTTTACTGTGTATTTCAGAAAGCTGTTAATGACTTGGGCTTTGGAAGTGGCTGTTTTAATGAAGAAGTCTGAAACATATGCACCTTTATTCTCTCTTCCATCTTTTCATAAATTTGCCAAAGGCCTTTTAGCCAACAGTAAGAGACTGATACTTAATTTTATCAAACTTTAAAAAGGAATAGTTGATAGTGGGGGAGTGCATTTACTTTAGTGCTTTTACTGACCTGAACATGTATAACCTCTGTTTCAGCGAACCCTGTTTAGTACTTGCAGAATAAATTGTTAAGTGACTGTCATATTTTAAAGCTTATGAATAAGACATTATATGTTTATATATACTTTTTCTTTGTGTGTGATCCTTGGAATTGAGTCCAGGGCCTTCGCACTGAACTACACATCCAGCCTTTTCTATTTTTACACTGTAAGATAAGATCTTCCTAACTTGTGCAGACTGGGCTCAAACTTGCTGATCCTCTTCCCTTAGCTTCCCAGGATGCTGCAAGTTCAGGCATAGGCCACTATTCTTGGCTTACTGTATGCACTTTTAAGTTTTCCCCTTCAAGAAGGAGTTGGTGTGAAGACTGGTTAACTTGAATAAGTTTTATTGCATGTTTTTTCAAATGTTGCTGCCAGGCAAGAGTCATGTCTAGTCCATAGTAGCTGCTCCCTGCCTGTTGAATCAGTGGGTTCAGGGAATTATAACAGCTGGCAAGCTGAAAGTAATTTATCTTTAATTTTTAATAGCTCTTGTTGAAGATGTGAATATCTGTCTGCAAGCATGCAGCAGTCTCCATGCTCTGTCCACTTCCTTGCCAGATGATCTTTTACAGAGGTATGGACTAGAGACCATGTCTTTTGACTTTGGCCTTAACAACAGGGGAACATTAACCATACCTGACTTACTTTGTTCCACTTTTTATAGGTGTGTTGATGTTTGTCGTGTTCAGCTAGTTCATAGTGGTACTCGCATTCGACAAGCCTTTGGAAAACTATTGAAATCAATCCCGCTGGATGTTGTCCTAAGGTATAAGAACTGTTTTGGAACATTAACGTTTTTACTGCCCTAGAAATAGTCTAGTTTAGGAAAAAACACATTGCTGTAATTAGTACATTAATGCCAATTATGTGATGGCACTTTTCAGTAATTAAAGAGGTGTCCAAGGATCAAATATTATAGGTCTAAAAAGTAATGAAATTTTCTACTTAATGGCCTTAATAAACTCCTACTAATGAATATAGACCAATTTATATAAGCCAAAATATATTTCTTAGTAGTTTAGATATTTATAAGTTACAAGCTTTTCTTTTTAATTAAGCCGATTTGGAAGCCTGAAATGTTTTCAGATTATAAAGTTGTAATAGCAGTTTTATCCACTTTAAACTCTGTTTTATTTTTTTATTCCTAAATTAGTGAGGAAATAACCCATTTAGAGATTGTGTTTACCTTTTAACTGAAACATTTTGCATAACTATGACTTCATTTTCTGTCTACAGCAATAACAATCACACAGAAATTCAAGAAATCTCTTTAGCTTTACGAAGTCACATGAGTAAAGCACCAAGTAATACATTCCACCCACAAGATTTCTCTGATGTTATTAGTTTTATTTTGTATGGGAATTCTCACAGAACAGGGTAAGCTACTTCTTTATTTCATCTTGGAAAAATAATTTGAAGGATATCTTTTTTTTAAAATTTTATTTATTTATTTATTTGTGTGTGTGGCCAGCTCAGCCCACCAGGGGGCGGGGCTGGCTGGCATGTGGTGCTGGAGGATTGAACCGCGGTCCCTGTGCTTTGCTAAGCTTCTTCTAAGTAGGTGCTTTAGACCACTGAGCCATCTCACCAGCCCTTCAAGGATATCTTGACCTTAATTCCAGTTTTGAAAACATGTCCAGAGTGGCAGAATAGAAAGTATTGTTGTTTTCAAGTGGATCATTTCTGTTGAATAGAAAAGTTCTGTTGAAGATAACATAGAAATATCTATGATTTGAATTTCAGTGATGAAGTGTGCCTGGTGGTTAAGTGATCTGATTTTTGTCAATACTTGGGGGAAGGATGTAGAAGGGAAGTTGTAGTGCATTTAGTGAGTTTTATACTGGCAGTAACAATGCCAAGAGCCTTTTACTCTTTTAAATTAAAGATCTCGAAAATATGATCATTATGTATATGAAAATATACCAATAAAATTAATTGAAGAATCTCAGAATGGGAGATAGGATTATAGTTTATCTCAGTTTCATAGGTTTTTAACTTCTTTTAGTAAGAAAAATAGTCTTTACTTTTATTCCTTTTGCAGTTGTTTTGGGTTAAATAAAGTTTTCATTGTCTATTAAATATAAAACTGCTTTTCCCAGGAAGGACAATTGGTTAGAAAGATTGTTCTATAGCTGCCAGAGACTGGATAAGCGTGACCAATCAACCATTCCCCGCAATCTTCTAAAGACAGATGCTGTCCTTTGGCAGTGGGCTATTTGGGAAGCAGCACAGTTCACTGTCCTTTCTAAATTGAGAACCCCATTGGGCAGAGCTCAAGATACATTCCAGACAATTGAAGGTAACCAACTCTACATGTTTCTTCAAACATTGTGATGTCAATAACTTTCCAGACATTTTAATGCAGAAATAATGGATTTTTTATTTATGTGAGAATACATTTTAAAAATAGAATATTTTTCAGATATTTTTGCTAGATAAGCTTTCTTTGACTGGTCATGTTGGCTGCACACAAAAACTTAAGAATACTTGTGTGGGAACATCTTTTTCCTATAAAAGTAAAGATTATTGCTGTTGGATACTTTTCTCTTTCAAAACAGTGTATAAACAAACAGGATACTTGATAAATACCAATTTGTGAAATAAGGTCACATTTATTTATAGAATCTTTAAATATTTCATCATAATTTGGAGTGTGGTATTTGCTTTCAGGTATCATTAGAAGTCTTGCTGCTCACACATTAAACCCTGATCAAGATGTCAGTCAGTGGACAACTGCGGAAAATGATGAAGGCCATAGTAGCAACCAACTTAGACTTGTTCTTCTTCTACAGTATCTGGAAAATCTGGAGAAATTAATGTATAATGCATATGAAGGATGTGCTAATGCACTAACATCACCTCCCAAGGTTGGTTTCAGTTAGATAGTATTGCTTGTAGCAGTTTCATTGTCAAACCTGATAGAATGTATGGAGAGCTGAAGTCATAGAAGATTTAACATATTTGGATTATGTGTATTTGAGACCTACATACTTGTAATTTGAACCAATCTTGAATTATTTCTTTTTATTGTAAAGGTCATCAGGACATTTTTTTATACCAACCGTCAAACTTGCCAAGACTGGCTGACTCGGATTCGCCTCTCCATTATGAGGGTTGGATTGTTGGCAGGCCAGCCTGCTGTGACAGTAAGGCATGGATTTGACTTGCTTACAGAAATGAAGACAAATAATCTGTCTCAGGTAAAGTGGTATGGAATGTAAATCTGTTAAGCTTGGATTTCATTACTTTGATATTATTTAAACTATAAATAAGTTAAAATTTCATTTGGAAAGCACTTTTGTTTTTGTATTTTAGGAGAGGGTCTATGAGGTCTCACTGTGTAGATCGGACTTGTAGTGATCCTCCTGATTATAGCCTCCCAAGTGCTGGGATTACAGGCACGTGCCACCATGCCGTCTCAGTCTCAGTTGTAGTCTCAGTGTGCCCCAGGATCAAACTCCCATCCCTTGGGTCTGTCTAAGTAGACACTTTAATCCACTGAGCTATTTGACCCCTTGGAAAGCTTTTGATCCACTATTTTATAAAAGAAATAACTGCCAAAGTTACTAGCTTATGTTTATTGTATATCGCATGTTATTTTTAAAAAAGCAAAAAAAAAAAAAACCTTATCCTTATGGGCTGAGATGCTTAAGAATAATTATGTGCAGGGACCAGAATTCCATCCCCCACCAACCATGCCAGCCCCACCCCCTGGGGTGTGCTGAGATGACAATTGAGACTGGGCGTGGTGGCGCACACCTGTAATCATAGCTCTTGGGAAGCTGAAAACAGGAGAATCACTGAGTCTGATCTACGTAGTGAGACTCTGTAGACAGAGTACTGAATGCAAAAAAAAAATTGGTTTTCAGTAAATATTTAAAAATGAATAATTATGTCTATGCAAATAATTTTTAAAGGCATGGAAAAATTCCTAGATAATTTCTGACTTATAAGCAGGTTCATAATAAATACTGTAAGTGGATCCAAAAATAATAAAATATTTACTAATTAAGGTAATGTTAATTTTTAAATTTCATGGGTATTTATGTTTAATTTTTATTTTCTGTTTAATACAAGTGTTAAGTGGCATCATATAAATTAAATGTTAGGGTAACCTTTTTTTTGAGACAAGGTCTCACTGTGAAGTTCAGGCTGAACTTGAACTCACTGTGCAGCCCATATAGACCTTGAACTCAACAACAGTCCTCCTGCCTCAGCTTTCTAAATGTTGGGTCTACTTACAGTTGTATGCCATCTTGTATGGCAGGGTAACTTTTTCTCTGTGTGTATGCCAGTTCAAGACCTAATATGAACCTGCTGTTAAGATTTTGTCACTCATCTTTTGTGGTAACTCTTCAAGAATTCTAAACTAGTTGGGTATATGCCTGTAAACTGAGATACTGAGGAGGTTTAGGCTGGAGTGTAAAGTTTGAGGCCAGCCTTTACAATTTAGACTCTCGCAAAAATAAAACTGAAAGGACTACTGGTGGTCTAGCCTAGTGCTACCTTGGGTTCAATTCCAGTAACAAAACAAAACTCAGCTAAATAATATGAGTTTTAGAAAAGGCTAAGTTAAATAGTATTAATATAATTATTAAATCAATTTGACTTCATATTTAGATTATGCTAAGTAGTGGTGAATTTAGCAGAGATTTTGGTTGGTTTTTTTAGACAATGCACTGTTATATCTCTGTTCAGGTTATTAATGCTAATGGTATTGAAGTCTTGGTAAAATCTTCTAAATGCTATTTTCAGGGGAATGAATTAGAAGTAACCATCATGATGGTGGTGGAAGCACTGTGTGAACTTCATTGTCCTGAAGCTATACAGGGAATTGCTGTCTGGTCATCTCCTGTTGTTGGGAAAAATCTTCTCTGGATTAACTCTGTAGCCCAGCAGGCTGAAGGACGGTATGTTAGAAAGAGAGAAATAGATAATAGGATTACTTCATGTTGAAACCTTTTATGTTACTAACGTAACAGTTAAAAGTTAGCTAACTGGTGGCATATGCTTGTAATGTCAGCATCTGGGAGGCCAAATTAGGGGAATTTCTACACATTCAAGGCTAGCTTTGATTATATAGCAAAATTCTGTATCAAAAACAGCAAAGCTGGGCTTGGTGGTGCATGCCTATAATCCCAGCAGTCAGGAGGCTGAGGCAGGAGGATTGTTGGAAGTTCCAGACCAGCCTGGGCTATAAAATGAGCTCAAGCCCAGCCAGAGCTTCTTAGTGAGATCCTGTCTCAAAACAAAAAAAACAAAAAGAAAAACTAGCATAGTTCCATGTTAAAAGTTATGTTAAACTGGGCATGGTGGTGCCTACCTGTAATCCCAGCATGAGGCAGGAAAATTGGCCATGGACTTGAGGCCAACCTCGACTACACTATAGTGAGAACTGGTCTCAAAAAAACTGAAAAGAAAAAAAGAGCTTTGTTCATTTTTAAAAATTTAAACTTTTTTTTTTTTTTTTTTTGCCGAACCCGGAATTGAACTCAGGCCCTTGCGCTTGCCAGGAAAGTGCTTATTCTACTGAGCCTTCTCCCTGGCCTTAAACTTCTAATAAAAGACTTCACTAGGATTTATCTTTAGTCTGTATTTTAGCAACACTTGAGTGCCTTTCCGCTGTAGAAATTAGTGAGAAATCATGCTGGAAAACATGGTTTTTGATTGATCATTTATGGTTGCTTTAGAACTAGCTCCTTGAGATTACTATATCACATACATTTTATCCTAGTTCTGTGAACTCTGTATTTAGAGTCATTTGATTTTTTTTGGATGCAGAAGAATATGCCATAATAGTCTGTGTCCACTTGCTGTCGTGTGCTCTCTTGTGCTCTCACTTGCATGCTCTCCCTCCCTCTCTTACCCCCATCCACCTAGGCCCAGTGCACATGATTTTATGACTTTTTAGTTTTGCTCTGTAAATTTTATCTTTTTTTGGTACTAGAAATTGAACTCAGGACCTTGCGTTTGCTAGGCAGATGCTATTCTGAAGAGCTATATCCCTGGCCCCTATAATATATATACATTTTTAAAAAAGCATCTCAGTATGTAAGTTTTCTCTCATGTGACTCCCACCTCCTCACCCCCCATGCCCTACTGAGGATTGAACCTAGGACCTGTTTACTGAGACTATAAAATTTTTTTCTTGAGACAGGGTCTTGCTGAATTATCCAGGCAGAACTTGGGATCCTCCTGTATCAGCCTCTCAGAGTACTGAGATTATAGTCTTCTGTCACTATACCCAGTTTCCATTGTTATATTTATTGGCAATTGTATTTGTGTGTGTGAGTGTACCACAGTTCAGCATTCCTATTTGTTGGGTCTTAAAGCTATTCCCAGTGTTTAATCTTAATGCACCATAGCACTTGAACTTTGTCCCATGCTCCTGATTTCTTCTGTATCTATTCCTGTAGACTGTAGACACAGAACTTATGAAACAGAATATTGATAAGTTAACACAGAAAAATGGCTCCAGTTTATCCCCTTAATGATAGAAAACTCCCTTCCTCCCATCTTGTGAATACTGAATGTCACTCAGAAATAAGAACCAGTGAAAATACCTGTTGTAATTTACATTTCTTTATTAATGTAAAATCCTTTTCCATTGCCCATTGGATTTTTCAGTTATGCATTATGTCTTTGTGGAAGCAGCCACTTAAACAACTGAGCTAAGGCCAGGCCCCCCACATTATGTCTTTATATCTTCATTTTTAATTGAGGGGCCAAGGAGATAGCTCAGTGGAATAAGCGCTTGCCAGGCAGGCACAAGGGCCTGAGTTCAGTCCCGGGTTTGGCAAAAAAAAAAGTTTTAAATTGCTAAAACTGAACAAAGCTCTTCTTTTTTTTTTTTTTCTTTTCAGTTTTTTTGAGACAAGTTCTCACTACAGTGAGTTCAATTGGTTCCATCCCCCCCCAAAAAAAAAAAAAAATTAATCAGTGAGAGATGCATTTTATACTTAGGTTGTTCATGCCATGTAGTGTCTTGCTTTTACAATTTTTTATGTTGTGTTTGAGACACCTGTGCAGTTCTATCTGTGGATTTTTTTTCTTTAATTTATCCTTCTACATAAATATCAGTTGCTTAACGCTTTTTACTCATAGTTTTATAGTCTGTTTTTAACTTTTTAAAAAAAAATATTTATTATTTTTATTTATTACATTTATTTATTGTGTGTGTGTGCGTGGCCAGCTCAGCCCACCAGGGGGCAGGGCTGGCTGGCATGTGGTGCTGGGGGATCGAACCGTGGTCCCTGTGCTTTGCCAAGCTTGTTTCAAGTAGGTGCTTTAGACCACTGAGCCATCTCTCCAGCCCCTGTTTTTAACTTTTAACTGCCTTTATATTCATTTGTTGTGAGGAGTAAATGTAAGTGCTCCCCACTCCTATCTCTCACATCCAAATAACTCATTTTCTTAGTTCGATTTCTCTCAATCTATTACCATTCTTTTCTTGGGACATCAGATGCATATATATTTAAAATAAGAGTCCTTTAATTTTCATTTAAGGTTTGAAAAGGCCTCTGTGGAATACCAGGAGCATCTGTGTGCCATGACAGGTGTCGATTGCTGTATATCCAGCTTTGACAAGTCTGTTCTCACATTAGCCAATGCTGGGCGTAACAGTGCCAGTCCGAAACATTCTGTAAATGGTAAGCATTTGGTATTTACATAAAACAAAGCAGGATTCATAGTCAGAAGCTTTGTATTGATTTTCTTTTTTTTAGTTTTCTGTGCTTCTGGAAATACTGATAATTGTTTTGAATCTCTGTCTTATGAAATGTTTTGACTCAGGTGAATCCAGAAAAACGGTGTTGTCCAAACCAACAGACTCTTCCCCTGAGGTTATAAATTATTTAGGAAATAAAGCATGTGAGTGCTACATTTCAGTTGCTGATTGGGCTGCTGTACAGGAATGGCAGAATGCTATTCATGACCTAAAAAAGACCACCACTAGTACTTCACTCAACCTGAAAGCTGACTTCAACTATATAAAGTAAGGACTCAGTTTTCCAACTATAAACTTCGATACTTAATCCTTTTAAAAACAAATTTTCCGTAACTATGAAGTCTTCCTCTTTGGCAGAAAAATAATAGAATTGGTCATGTATACTAATACAGAAGGATTGTATTTCTAATGAAATCTTTAAAGGTGAGGAAAGGAAACCAACACTATTTGGAAGCTGTGTATACAGTGGGGAAAAGCATGCTCATAATTAACAGCAGTTTATGGCTTTTTAAAAAAGGATTGAGTATGATGACTTTTTTGTAGATGAAGTCTGAATATATAAAAAATTGTTTTAATGAGTGCAGAATTTGTAAGCATATATAAATTAAATTTTCTTGTCTCTCATTCCTCTTGCATTAATAATTCTATGATATAACTCAGTATGTTCTAGACACTTGGTTGAGCAGATAAAGGTCACTAGACTTTGTAGATTATACTTGCCTTCTGCTGGTATTTACATTGAGTACTTTATTGACCATATACTGTATGCTAGACAATGGAATACAAGACACAAAACAAAAGTGAGTATTAAATTTTCAAAACAAGTTGAAAAATCAGGAAAAGAATATTGATGAATTAATTATACTTTTTCTGTCTCAAGGAAAGTAGTTAATGTTGGATATAGAGTTTGGGGGTTGGCATAAGTTGTGGATTTCAGGCTGTGTTTTTCCGGGGAGTCAGTCATTAGCTAAAAGTGTAGAACTAGAAATTGTGGAACATTGTAAGGACGTGGGAAATGTGGCCCTGGAGAGGACTCAAGACCCTGTATTGGGAGAAATGATACAGATGTTGGTCATGAAGTCTTTATAGTTCATCGCTGCACAGCAAACAAGCTTACCTGAGGAGCCAGTGGTTGCATTACTGTTAGGTTACATAATAAGGCAGGTAATGAAATTTCTAGTGCTGGCTTTAGGCTAAGTTGTGAGGGAAGGGACACAGTAGGAAGGACAAAGATGGAAAAGAGCAATTGAGAAATGATGCCTTTCTCTTGGTTGGAGAACAACTGTAGTAGAAATGAGGGCAAATGAGGGATCTAAAAGTAGCAATATAGAGCTCGGATGATGACTTATTCTGACATCTTGCTGCAGAGCATTGGGAAAGAGTTGCAAAGATGTGATTGTTTTTCAGATACAGTGATGGAAAGGAAGAGTTCTTTCAGCAAAGGCAAAATGGGTTCTATGAAAAACAATGGGAAAGGAAAATGGGAAGGCGTGCCAGTGGTGAAAGAAGGCAGGAGTGAAGTATGAGACTCATGAGAGGAGGTTTACCAGGATCTTAGGCTTCTGAGCAGCAGGAAGTGAGATGTGGGGAGAGTTCCAGTATAGCTTGGATAGAACAAGGTGTTGGAAGTGACTGTAACAAATGGTACAATATAAAAAGAAAAAGGAGACAGAGTCAGTAGGCCTAACTGCTGTTTATTGCTGTGACTTACCTGTTTGCTACTTCAATTTTAGTGCTCATTAATAAGACAGTAGTCACATCATCAAAATAAAAATGTTGGTGTACTCATGAATGACATTTCAGAACAATGCTGTGTATTATATTTGTTTTTAGCTTGTTCTTTTGGGAGGTTCAGTGAGTAACATAGAATATAATAAAATAAATCAATATTTTAATTACAGATCATTAAGCAGTTTTGAGTCTGGAGAATTTGTTGAATGCACCGAACAGTTAGAATTGTTACCAGGAGAAAATATCAATCTACTTGCTGGAGGATCAAAAGATAAAATAGGTATTTATTTTTTTTAATAGGTATTTTAAAAAATAAGTTAAATTTTTAATGAACAAGTTCCTCAAAATGTTTGGTTTGATATGTTTTACTAGAGAATCTAGAAGTTACTGTACATTTATGTGGGGGCAGTCTCATGGAAACCAACATATTTAGGATTCTATTAATGTTTGACTTTGCATATTAAAAAGTTTATATGCATATATTTTTTTCTTTTTCTTTTTTTTTTTTAACAAAATGGTCCTTTATACTTTTGCAAAGCTAGTATCATAACAATTTTTTAAAATGTCAAGAAATAACTCTTTGATTTTTGCCAATATTGCTTTAGTTTGTCTTACTTTTTACTGCTATATGCTATACAACATTAAACAAAAAAGTCCATAAATAATGAATACTCTGGGCTGGTGAGATGGTTCAGTGGTCTAAAGCACCTGCTTAGAACAAGCTTAACAAAGCACAAGGGACCGCAGTTCAATCCCCCAGCACCACATGCCAGCCAGCCCCGTCCCCTGGTGGGCTGAGCTGGACACACACACACGTAAATATTTTTTAAAAAATGAATACGCTATGTGAATATTTGTCAAAATAAAAATAAAGCCAAAGGAATTATGATAAAAAAAAAAGTTTAGTTAAACTAAATTTAAAGGGGGGGGGCAGAGAGATAGCTCAGTAGAATAAGCACTTACAAGGGCCTGAGTTTAGTCCCTGTTTTTTTTTTTTTTTTGGCAGAACCAGGGACTGAACTCAGGCCCTTGCAATTGCCAGGGAAGTGCTTACTCCACTGAGTCATCTCCACAGCCCAAAAAAAGTTCTTAAAAAAAAATAAAGTAAATAGCCAGGAATGGTGGTACTTGTTCATAATCTCAGCATTCTGGAAGGCTGAGGCAGAAGTATCACGGATTGAAGTTCAGCTCCTGGCAACTTAACAATTTGGCAAGACCTTGTCTGAAAAATGAAAATAGCTGGGTATATAGCTCAGTGGGTTCCCATTACTGGGATTTACAAAGGCTACATTAATAAGTTGAGATTTTGAAAGATACTTTGTTTGAAAAAGTACAAAGCAGTGTTTAAATGTTTTTCTTTTCATGTTGATGTGAGTCATTAACATCTTTATTGCAGGTGAAACATTGTAGAAAATAATTGTACTAGAGTTAGTATTGTGAGTGTTGTCTGTATTACACTGATTTAATGGATTAAGTAAGATATGCTGGCAGGGAGTTAGATTTGTTCCTTTAATAGGTTGGCTTACTGGGCCAGGGAGATGGCTCAGTGGAATAAGCGCTTCCCTGACAAGCGCAAGGGCCTGAGTTTAATCTCTAGTTCCACCCCCTAAAAAAGTTTGGTTTAGGGGCTGGGGAAATGGCTCAGTAGAATAAGTGCTTCCCTGGCAAGTGCAAGGGCCTGAGTTCAATCCGGGGTTCCGCAAAAAAAAAAAAAACAAAGTTTGGTTTACTTCTATTTCAGCTTTTAAAGTCAATGGATTTTTAGGGGTATGAGAAACAATTTTATAAAGCAGTGGTGTTTATGCAATTATTAAAAATGTTCAGCTTTCTGAAATTGACAGAGATACTCACTGTAGGGTATTTTTTAAAGTATTGTATATTTTTACTACTGAACATTAAAAACAAAGTAACCAAGGAATTTATTTAACATCTTTAGATATGAAAAAACTGCTTCCCAACATGTTAAGTCCAGATCCAAGGGAGCTTCAGAAATCCATTGAAGTTCAGTTATTGAGAAGTTCTGTGTGTTTGGCAACTGCTTTAAACCATGCAGAACAGGATCAAAAGTGGCAGTCTATAACTGAGTAAGTTAAACATTCAGGAGGTAAATGTACATTATGGTATCATATAATTGTGTTTATGGGAGTGGGCAGTCAGGAGGAGGCAATTACTAAGTCACTAAATGCTAGTCCTAATATGTCTTGCTTATGCCTTCTTACTGTGGAACAGTTTTCCTCCTAACTTTGTTGCCAGATGGTAGCATGTTAACAGCTACTTTACTCTGCCAGTAGTTACTAGTTGAAGAATCTTGTCAATTAATTGGTAGTAATATTTTTTTCAGAAATGTGGTAAAGTACTTGAAGCAAACCTCCCGCATAGCTGTTGGACCACTGAAGCTTTCTACATTAACCGTTTCCCAGTCCTTGCCGGTTCTGAGTACTTTACAGTTATATTGCTCATCTGCATTGGAGAACACGGTTTCTAATAGGCTTTCAACAGAGGTGTGTAGGGGGATATTTTTGTAAATATTATATTTTATATTATGTGAATAATATGAATATTAGTAGGCATTACTGTAGAGCAAAGATCTTGCTCACTGACTTTTTAAAATGGTGTTTGTAATTTAACAAACTAATAATCCAGAAATTAAAATGCCATTTTCTGCAGATTTTTTTTTGAGATGGAATATTATAAGCATAAATACTGACTTTGTAGAATGTGTTAATTTTGAATTTGAATTCAAGAAGCCTCTTCTCCCAGTTAGTGTAAAATCCAATCAAAATTGGGCTTCCCCAAAAGAATTTTAACTCTTGAGATACCTATAAAGCAGTAATTATAATGTTCCTTTGTAATTTAGTCTCTGCTTTATAATACATATATGGTTTTTATTTTAAAAAATGAAGGGAAAAGGAGGGCCGCAAGGAAAGCCAACATTTTGGCCCTAGCCTTCCAAGGTCAATTAAGACTCAGAACATATGAGAACTTGTACTGTAACATCATGTAACTTGG
>NW_004524776.1:968640-979181 GCF_000260255.1 Octodon degus
GTTCCGCCAAAAAAATAAAAATAAAATAATAAAAATAAAAAGATAAAAGATGGAAATGGATAGTTTAGTTGATAAAAACTGGAGTTGTTTGGAGGTAGCTGACCTTTATTAGAAGCTTAGACTTGTTAATGTACTTCTACAAACATAAGAATCTTGTAAATCTTGTTTTACATTAAGGGATCTTTGTTTTTCTGACAGGACTGTCTTATTCCTCTCTTCAGTGAAGCTTTGCGTTCATGTAAGCAACATGATGTGAGGCCATGGATGCAGGCATTAAGATATACCATGTACCAGAATCAGTTATTGGAGAAAATTAAAGGTAGTTTTCCTTTTGGAAATTAATTTTATTGAGATGCACATTATACATTTAAAGCATGCAGTTTGGTGAGGTTTAGCACATCTTGCTTGTGTAAATACCAGCTCTCACATAGCTCAGAATGTGTCTCACTTCTGCAAATTTTCCTTATACCAGTTCTTCAGTCATCTTCTCCCTCTCTCAGGCAGTTACTGATTTGCTTTCTGTTACTCTTAAAGTACTTACCTTGGGGCTGGGGAGATGGCTCAGTGGAATAAGCACTTCCCTGGCAAGCGCAAGGGCCTGAGTTCAATCCCCTGTTCCACCAAAAAATAAAGTACTTACCTTTGCTGAATATTTATTTTTGTTTTTCTAAGTGGATAGTTAAAAGTGGGTGTAATTTACATTTTTTTTTTTTTGGGCAGCTTATGAAAGTTATGGTTCCATATCCTTAATTGGGGACTAATAAAACATTTTCCTCTCTCCAGAGCAAACAGTCCCAATTAGAAGTCATCTCATGGAGTTAGGTTTAACGGCAGCAAAATTTGCTAGAAAACGGGGGAATGTATCACTTGCAACAAGACTGCTAGCACAGTGCAGTGATGTTCGGCTGGGAAAGACCACCACTGCCCAGGACTTAGTCCATCATTTTAAGAAGCTGTCAACTCAAGGTCAAGTGGATGAAAAATGGGGACCGGAACTTGATATTGAAAAAACCAAATTGCTGTATACAGCAGGTTAGTAAAATGAACTGCAGTTAGTATAAGTAAAAAGAAAATCCTGTGTGTGAGCATTAACTGTCTGTGCTGTAAGGTGGTAATAGAAAAGTTGATTACTTACAGATACTGCATAATATTTGCTTCCTGAATGAGTCATATGTAATTTATTTATCTGTAATTCAATCCTTCTAAAAGTAGTTTTATTATATGAATATAAATGATTTCAGAAATTATTGAACTTTTAATATTTAAATTAACTCTGGGGTTCCGGGTGGATGGGGGCCTGAGTTCAATCCCTGGTTCCGCCAAAAAAAAAAAATAATAATAATAATAATTAGATAAATTAAGTTAACTTTTTTTGGAGACAATGTCTAGCTGTCAACCAGTTTAGGCTAGTTTTGATGTCACTGTGCCAGGCAAAGATTTTTTTTTTTTTTTTTTCAGAACTGGAGGTTGAACTCAGGCCCTTGTGCTTGCCAGGCAAGCATTTATTCCACTGGGCTATTTCCCGAGCCCCTTGACATCACTGTGTACCTCTGGCCTTGAACTCTCGGACAGTTCTCTTACTTCAGACTCTAGTGCTAGAATTATGGATGTTTACCACTGTTCCCTCCTTAAACTTACTTGATTTTAGAACCAAACGTTTCTTTTACTTTGAAATACATTTCAATCATTTGCTTTCAAGGTTAATGTCGAATTTGCTTTTGGATTTCTCTAGGCCAGTCAACACATGCAATGGAAATGTTGAGTTCTTGTGCTATATCTTTCTGTAAGTCTGTGAAAGCTGAGTATGCAGTTGCTAAGTCAATTCTTACGCTGGCTAAATGGATCCAGGCAGAATGGAAAGAAATTTCAGGACAGCTGAAACAGGTTTATAGAGCTCAGCAACAACAGAACTTCTCAGGTCTTTCCACTTTATCTAAAAACATACTCACTTTGGTAGAACTGCCATCTGTCAATACAATGGAAGAGGAATATCCTCGGATTGAAAGCGAGTCTACAGGTATGACTTATTTTCTTTTATTACCTTTAAAAATACTAATTTTAGAACTTTAAAAAATTACAGTACTATACTGGCTATAACTTGCCACAAAAAGTGTGTTTGAAGGTGTAGTAGGCAAAAAAAAGAAGCTACTACATTATATTGTTTACAGACAGTAACCAAAACATTTAAGATATAATACTGTACATCCAATCTTTAAGATTTAAGTTACTTTTGTGACCTAAACATTTGTGTTGATAAGCTTTTGTCCCTGTAGCTTGAAGTATCACTTCACAGCAAGAGGACTAAGATATAAAATAGTAGCCTATGTTCCTTTTGGTATTGACAGAAACTACAGGAAGACTAAGCTAGAAACAAAGTTAGCAGACTTTCAGTTTATTTAGTGTAGTTTTAGTTCTTTTTAGTATTTGTACCCAGTGCCTTGCACATGCTGAGGAAGTGCTGCACATCTGAGCTACACTCCCACCCCCCAATCAGTGTTTTATGTATTATTTAGAGTTAAGGAGATAACTAATCTCTTTGTTAAGGCATTAAAATAGACTTTTAAATGTTTTTCTGATACCTAAAATTTTAATTACTGATACTGGTCTTACAAAATAACTGTATTGTATGTGGTTATCAGTCCTTAAATGGCTAAGGGAAGGACTATTATCATTATAAATTTTGGCAAAGGAACTATAGTGAGCAGTTATTCTCCAAAATAGAAAAAGGACTTTTGCTCTGTCTCGAGTTTCTGATTAGATGAGATGATATAACTATCACCGAAGCAGTATTTTTGGCAGAATGTTTAAAATGAATCTTAAAAATAAAAAAAAAAAATGATGGATCTAGTCATGAGGAAAAAGATACTTAGATGCAGAATATAGAACATTGTTAATAGCATGTCTGATACTTGAACTATCAGTTCAGTATCATTAAAGACCTTTATGTGTTCTGTAGGTGCTAATTTAAGTTTGCTTGGGAAGCTAAGTAATTATGTTTTACCAAACTGTACAGTAATATTATGGTACTTACTGATTACCTGTAGAGAATAAAGACCTTAAGTGTTCATGGGAATGACATTAGAAATTTATGAGTATGCTAAGTTATTTTTTTCTTTTATCATGGCAGTACATATTGGAGTTGGAGAACCCGACTTCATTTTGGGACAGTTATACCACCTATCTTCAGTACAAGCACCTGAAGTAGCCAAATCTTGGGCAGCATTGGCTAGTTGGGCTTATAGGTGGGGCAGGAAGGTGGTTGACAATGCCAGGTATGTAAGTTTCAATGTGTAACTTATTAATGCATTGCAAAGTGGCAATTTAAAGTATCTGACAAAATGGTGGGTTATGTAGCTCCATGCAGAATCCTTGCCTAGCATGTATGTGTGTCCTCCAGTACCACAAAAAATTGCCATCAATAATAAATTGATAAATGTCCACTAATTTGCTAAAGTTTAAGTAGCTAAAATATTTGATAACTTGTTTATTTTAATAGTCAGGGAGAAGGTGTTCGTCTGTTGCCAAGAGAAAAATCTGAAGTTCAAAATCTGCTTCCAGACACTGTAACGGAAGAAGAGAAAGAAAGAATATATGGAATTCTTGGACAGGCTGTGTGTCGGCCAGCAGGAATTCAGGCAAGGAAAATATGTATGATATAATGTGTAAGTGAGGTAGTGATAAGGATGTTCTTCCATGTCAGTGATTTTAAGGAAATGGGCGCATGTACTTAATTAAATATTAAATGAGGTTTAGGTAATTCTTGCTGGCAAAAAAATTGAATTTCAAGTTGCAAGTAAGTTTTACTTTTGTAAACCTGTAATTTATTGAGAAGTTAAGTCATTTCTTTGATTTAAAGTCATGTCCAGATCCTATCAAAAAGAGGTAAGGGCCAGCCAAATAGCTCAGCAGATTAAATCACCTGCAAGCAGGCTCAGGGGCCAGGGCTGATCCCCGGGCCTGCCATGCCGGCCCTGCTCCCAGGGCACGCTGAGATGGCAGTTGAAACTGGGCGAAAATTGACACTGGGTGTGGTGACATGCACCTGTAATCCCAGCTCTTAGTAGGCTATAAATAGGCGGATCACTATGAGTCCAATCTAGTAATGAGACCCTGAACATCCTGTAGACCCTTCCCTAAAAAATACAAAATAAAATTAGATTTCAATTTCTCCTAATCATAACTGAGGGCTGAGGCAATAACTCAGCAGCACAGCATTTGCCTGGCAAGCACAAAGTCCTGAATTCAATTCCCAGTTTAAAAAAAAAAAAAAAAAAAATCAGCCATCATAAATTAGGGTCTGGGGTAGGAATGTACCTCAGAGGCAGAGTGCATGCCAGGCAAGCACTCTACTGAACTAGCTCCCTGACCCCCAGCAGAGTGCATACCTAGGGTTTGCTGGCCTTAGGTTATCCTTAGTACCAGTAAGGGAAACATAGTTCCCACCTGAGGTATTGGGAACTTTTAAAAATATTCTAGTCCATGAACTCCTACACTGAGATTCTGAATGGGACCCGTGTGTGTATAAGTTTACCAGGTAATTTTGATAAACAACTAAAATGGAAAACACACTAGATGAGTTGTGACGTTCACTCCCCCCACCCTCCAAATCATTCTGTAACTATTATTTGGTGGCAGTCTGCAGTGGCAGAGTTTTATTTGCCAGGCTCTCTGCTCATGGAGCTCTTGTTCTAAAGAATGGTGTAAATAAATCTTTACTAAAACTTGTTTTTAGTGCATGTGCAGTATTAGAAATAGAATAAGATCTATTTCATAAATTCTGTGTGTGCGTGCTGGCACACGCCTATACTCCCAGTGTTGGGGAGGCTGAAAACAGGAGGGTCACTATGACTTCAAGTTGTGTAGTGAGACCCTGCACAAAAAAAAAAAAAAAATCTGTGTTTTTTCAACCTCAAACTTAGGAACCATTTTACTTATTTTTATGTAGAAAAAATAGTACAATATGGAAACATTTAAAACCCCAAAAAAATGTCTTAAAATCTCTGCTTAGATTCTTGTATTTTTTCCTATAGGCTGCCTTAGTATGTAAGCATAAAGAGAAGCCTATTGACGTTGATATGTGTAACATTAGTAATGTGGTATAGTCTTTCATAAGTGAGAAAAATGTTTTTTGTTTTTTGGGTTTTTTTTTGAGAAAATTTTTTTCATCTCATTCAAGTCATACTGTCCTATCACTTTATTATTGTAAACAGCTTTTATGCCCAATTTTTCTTTAGGATGAAGATATAACACTTCAGATAACAGAGAATGAAGATAATGAGGAGGATGACATGGTTGATGTTATCTGGCGTCAGTTAATATCAAGCTGCCCATGGCTTTCAGAACTTGACGAGAGTGCGACAGAAGGAGTTATTAAAGTGTGGAGGAAGGTTGTAGATAGAATCTTCAGCCTGTACAAACTGTCATGCAGTGCATATTTTACTTTCCTTAAACTCAATGCTGGTCAAGTAGGTAGCATGTTCTAACAAAAATTATTTGGAACCTTTTCTCTAGTAAATGAAAGCAGTACACTGAATTACTTTGATTTTTTTATTTCTTCCTCAACTTTGATTCTTAGATTCCTTTAGATGAGGATGACCCTAGGCTACATTTAAGTCACAGAGTGGAGCAGAGCACTGATGATGTGATTGTGATGGCCACATTGCGTCTGCTCAGGTTGTTGGTGAAGCATGCTGGTGAGCTCCGGCAGTATCTGGAGCATGGCTTGGAAACAACACCTACTGCTCCCTGGAGAGGTGATGGCCTAACTAAAATATCTTAGTAAATACTGTTTTTGACTGGAATACATAAGACAGTAAAACAACCAAACTGAGAAAACTTCCTTCATGTTTATGTTTTGAGTGTGTAAATATAGCCATGTTAGTTCATAGCATACTGTAAACTGCTTTTTTATATATAACAGAAACCTTCCCTCCCACCTTTTGGAGAATGAGAATGTGATAAAACAGGAGCTTTTTATATACAAGTGAATTTTAGAGAGAATGGTGAAAATAAATTTAAAAGGATTTTGTATACTCTTGGAAATTTGTGTCTGCCTTCTTTGTAGGCATTCACAGGAAATACAGTTCTTTAGAACACTTTGGATTGCTTTGGACTTTGAATACAGCTCTGTACTATAGCTAGTCTTGCAAATCAAGAGCTATTGTATATGGTTGTTTGTTATCATGGGGAGAACTTTGAAGCCCTTAAAAAGTAACCTTCTTTCCCTAAAGGAATTATTCCGCAGCTTTTCTCACGCTTAAACCACCCTGAGGTATATGTGCGCCAAAGTATTTGTAACCTCCTCTGTCGTGTGGCTCAAGATTCCCCACATCTCATACTGTATCCTGCAATAGTGGGAACCATATCACTTAGTAGTGAATCTCAAGCTTCAGGTATGCAGTATTACAGTACTCAGTATAAATTGTTTTACCATTAATTTTAAGTCTTTTGAGCTTTGTATTAAAGAGTTGATAGAGTTTGTAGTATTTGTAGTAGTAATTATCATTTATTAAGGGGGAAGGGGTAACTGCTGTGTATCTGGTACTGAAACATGTCTTCAGTCTTTATAATAATAACCTGTGCAAGTCAAGAAAAAATGGAGTGATTCAGAACTGTAAATGACAGACCAAACTCCATTCTTTGGCTGGAAGGATATTTTATTTGTTAGAGATTTAGTCATATTTTGCCTTAAGTTTCTTCCATTAATTTATAATGTTCATAAACATGAAAATTGAACTTGTAAAAATGCAGATTAGCTATCATCTTTCGTCTCCTTAATGTACAGAAAGCAGTTAGAGAGATACTCTAGAGTGCAATAGATTGTCCAAGTTTTCCCCAACTCAGTATGTGCATGGGAAAAATATTCGAAGTATTCTGTTTTCCCATTTCACTGTAGGGAATAAGTTTTCCTCTGCAATTCCAACTTTACTTGGAAACATTCAAGGAGAAGAATTAATGGTTTCTGAATGTGAAGGGGGAAGTCCCCCTACTTCCCAGGATAGCAGTAAGGATGAACCAAAAAGTGGATTAAATGAAGACCAAGCAATGATGCAGGATTGCTACAGCAAAATTGTAGATAAGCTGTCCTCTGCAAATCCAACTATGGTTTTACAGGTACACGATTCAACTTTCTAAAATAGATTTTATTACAATGCCCGTCTCCTTTACCTTAGGCAAAGGCCTAAAATAATAAAATTCAAAAACTTATGAAGTATTTTAGAACTAACGCTTTCTGAATAAATCAGGAATGGTTTTATCAGTTTGTATGAATAAAATCACTAGTCAGGGGGGCTAGGAAGATAGCTTGGTGATCTTAAGTCCCTGACTGGCAAGTGCAAGGACCTGGGTTCCATTCCTGGTACCTCATGCTGTGCTCGCCTCCGAAATTAGATGTGGTGGCGCACGCCTGTAATCCCATCCCTGGGGAGGCTGAGAAATGAGGATCACTACAAGTCTGAGCTGTGTAGTGAGACCCTTTATCAAATAAATAATAAAAGATTTTTTTAATTAAAAAAAAAAACACTAGTCAATGTTCTCTAATTGAGTAATTACAAAAGTATACACATTTAACTTGAGATGTCCAGTATTTGAAGAATTGTGCTGGAAGCAAAGTTGGAGATGAACTGTTTGGATTTACAATGTACACAGGTTCAGATGCTTGTGGCGGAGCTGCGCAGGGTCACTGTTCTCTGGGATGAACTCTGGCTGGGAGTTTTGTTGCAGCAACACATGTATGTCCTGAGACGAATTCAACAGCTTGAAGACGAGGTGAAGAGAGTCCAGAACAACAATACCTTACGCAAGTGTGTTTTCTTTCGTTTTACTCAAAATGTGAAGCTGCCTCTTTTTTTAAAAAAATGTGGTAATCTACATAACAAAATTTATTGGCCCATTTAATGGCATTGTATACATTCATGCTGTTGTGCAGCCATCACCATTGTCTAGAACTTACTATCCCAAACAAAAGCTCTGCATTCATTATGTACTAATCTTTCCTTCCCCCCTAATGTCATTCGCTGGTCACCTCTATTCTTTCTGTATGAATTTGCCTATTTTAAATACCTTATTAAGTGAAATTCTGTAGCATTTGTCCATTTGTGTCTAGCTTTTTTCTCTTGGCATAATGTTTTTAGGGTTCATTCATGTTGTAGTATATCAGAATTTCATTTCCTTTAAAGGCTATTTTATTGTAACATTTTACCAACCCATTCATCTGTCAGTGAGTGGTTGGGTTGCTTGTGCATTTTGACTATATGAATGCTGTTCTCAATAGTTGTGTATGAGTGTCTAGTGTCTAATTTGAATCATTTTATGGTAAATGTGCTGGATCATACGACAGTACTGTATTTAGTTTTTTGAGAAACTGACATACTTTCTCCAGTGACTATACCATTTTACATTCCCAAAAGCAGTGCATAATGGTTCTAGTTTTTCTTTGATAGTACTGGCTGCTTTTATTTTTTAATTATTGATGGTATCTCATTTTGGTTTTATTTTTCTAATGAGTAGTGGTTTGGAGCATCTGTGTGAGACAGAGACAGGGATTGGACATTTATGTACTTTCTTTGAAAAAAAATCAGCTCAAATCTTTTGTCTTTTTTTTTTTTTTGGCTGTGGTGGTGGTGGTCTTGGGGATCAAGCCTAGGGCCTCATGCATACTAGGCAAGCACTGTACCACTGATGTACAACATCTCTAACCTTTTGGCCTAGTTTCAATTGGGTTGTTACTGTGTTTATTTTTTAATTTTTTTGCGGAACCGGGGATTGAACTCAGGCCCTTGTACTTACTTGCCAGGGAAGTGCTTATTCTACTGAGCCATCTCCCCAGCCCCATCCATTACTGTGTTTAATGATTTGGATGTACTTTCTGTATTTATAGGTTGTCATTTCCCTCTCTTGGTAATATCTTTTAATGCCTACCTATCTCTGTGTGAGTGTGAGTGAGTGTGTGTGCGTGTGTGTATATCTATCTAACTTATCTGTCCTATCTATCTATCAATCTATCTATCTATCTATCTATCTATCTATCTATCTATCTATCTATCTGTCGTTTTGGTGGTAATGTTCACTGAACCCAGGGCCTTCACACTGACTACATACCCAATGCCCTTAACTATGGTTTGTTTTTTGTTTTTTGTTTTGTTGTTTTTTTTTTTAAATTTTGAGATTCTTACTAAGTTGTCCCAGGTGGGCTAAACTTGTGATCCTCCTGCCTCAGCCTATTAGTGCTAGGATTGCAGGTGTGTGCCACCATACCTAGCCAATGCATAGAGGTTTTAATTTTGATTTTTTTTTTTTTCTAAGCTACACTTCATTTTGGTGCAGTATCTAGACTTAGGATCATTAAACCTTTCCATCTGTTTTCTTCTAAAAGTTTTATAGTTTTATCTTAATTCTGTGACCCATTTTGAGTATTTCGCTTGTAGATACCCTATTGTCCCACATAACTCCTTGAAAAGAAAAGCTGCTGCTTATGTGCTGGATATTTTTTATAGTGTTATAGAAGTTACTTTGCCAATATTTTATTACTCTATACTTTTTCTCTGATTCTTTTATTTATTCATATGTTATCCACTTAAATTGTCCCATGTTTCTATAAACTTTAATTAATAAATTTCTAAATATAAATTTTTCTGATCAGAGAAGAGAAAATTGCCATTATGCGGGAGAAGCACACAGCTTTAATGAAGCCGATTGTATTCGCTCTGGAGCACGTAAGGAGTATCACAGCAGCCCCTGCAGAGACACCTCATGAAAAGTGGTTTCAGGATAACTATGGTGATGCTATTGAAAACGCACTTGAAAAACTGAAGACTCCATCAAACCCTGCAAAGCCTGGAAGCAGCTGGATTCCATTTAAAGAGGTACAGTTGGCCTCAAGAACACTACTAAAATAGAAAAATTCCCTGTGAGGTACAAAATTAGAGTAAGTGGATTCTCTTTATAGAGAACATAAGAGAACATTTTTGTAAACCCATGAAAGGCAGCCTGTGACTGACTGACTCCAAGAAATGTAGATCCAGGCATATTGGTACACGCCTGTAATCCCAGCCCTTAAGCAGGAGGATTGGCATGAAGTTGAGGCCAGGCTGGCTATAATAGTGAGAGCTTGTCTCAAATAATTAAAAACAAATGCAGGGAAAAGCATGTTGTTGATTTTGAGCAAAAATGGGGAGGTAGTGGCAAAGGCCGCTGCTTATGGAGGGTCCCTACCAGAAAAGAGTATATGGTAGGGGTTGTCTGTCTCAAAAGAGATACAAGAAACTAAATCTTTTGCTTTTATAGTTTAACTTATTAGTATTTATAACAAAATATTTATGTATAATAACATTTTTTAGAAGTACTCATTGAGCATCCCTAATCTAAAACCTGACATCAAAACTTTGGTGTAATGCTTTATATACTTGGATTAGCGATGCTGAGTGGTTGAAATTAATGCAAAAGTATTCCAGAGTCTGAAAAACCATGAAGTCTAAAACATTTTGGAAATTTGGATAGCGACTGCTTCACCTGTAATTGTTGTGAAACCTATTCTGCATATT
>NW_004524776.1:980191-1008517 GCF_000260255.1 Octodon degus
GCCACTGTGCTATATCCCTGACCCAAAGAAAGGCTTTTATTAAATTAAAAAAAGAAAACTTGTGTTACCCTTATTTGCTGTGTTGAAGCTAAAAGTAAACAATGGAATTAACCCACTGTTCTGGGTTTGTATTGATTTTTATTTAATCATTACTTTAAAAAATGTGTTTATAGATGCATTTTCTAAATGGCACATTTTTGCCTGTTAATTCATTGTGTGTAAAAATTTATTTTTACCATCAGTAGTTTACTACTGAATTTTTAAACAGTAGTGGGCTTTTAGTGTTCTCAGTGATTATTAGAAGGTCATAATACTCTCTATACTTCAGGTGGTGAGAGCTCTAAACCGTTGTCTCCTTGTTAAAAATGTTTTTGTGCTTTCTTCAGTTATACTAATTTAATGTCCTTTCCTTTATGCTGTGTGGTAAGCTTGACCCTTGGGTTTTTGTTGTGATTTTATGTTAGTAACTTTTAGAAGTGGCTTCTGAAGGGTATGTTTACCTCATGGCCCACTGCTAGTTGAACTTGGTTTATTTTGACATTGGTTAGGCATACCTCAAAAGTGGGAAGTAATTTTCTAAGAATTCTTACTGTGAGGACTACAGCAGTGCTTTCTTTCTGTTTCCTGTTATCTCACTACTTACTTGAATAGAAAGGAGGAAAAGCCTTAAAGTAGGAATCCCTTTGGCACACTGCTACATTATTGTTCCTTTCTAGGGTATGATACAAAACCCTAAGGTTAAATTAAATGCAGAAAACTAGATTAACAAGTATTTGTTCTTTTTAAAATTTACATTTACACCAAATTAGGGGGAAAATGTGTTTTTTCATAATTCAGACTTGTTTTCCCCCCTCATCTCATCAATATAGATAATGCTGAGTTTGCAGCAGAGAGCACAGAAACGCACAAGTTACATCTTGCGGCTTGAAGAAATCAGTCCATGGTTGGCTGCCATGACAAACACTGAAATTGCTCTTCCTGGAGAAGTCTCAGCCAGAGATACGGTTACAATCCACAGTGTGGGTGGAACCATTACAATCTTACCAACTAAAACCAAGCCTAAGAAACTTCTCTTTCTAGGATCAGATGGAAAGAGCTACCCTTACCTTTTCAAAGGTAGAGTGTAAAACTTAACTCCTACTTTAAAATGTGTGTAGTCTTACAAGGTTTGTGTGTGTGTTAGAAGATTTTTTTTTTTTAATGTATTCAGTTCAGGGTCTTACCACACAGCTCAGACTTGTAGCAATCCTCTTGTTTTTATCCTGTTCAGTACAAGGATTACAGGCATGCACCACCACATCAGTACAAGGATTACAGGCATGTACCACCACACCTGCTCAAGTGGCCAGCTCATTATGCCTGGAGGCAGGGCCAGTGCAGCATGTGGTGCCAGGGATTGTACCACAGTCCTTGTGCTTGCTTAATCAGGTGCTTAGTACGCTGAGCTATGTCGCCAGCCCTTAGAGGAAAATTATGCATTATATTGCTACCTGGAGTGTCCTATATCATGTGTTATTTTGAATGCCAGTGGTTGGTTGTTGTGTAATAAGATTGCTATCTTCCCCTTGCATATAAACGTGTACAAGCGAAGCAACCCAGGTATACCTAGTAGTAATCCTTATATCTTGTCCCTTGATAGAATTCTCTGATGCTGTTAAGTGTACTGAGTTGGGTTATCACTAGTTGAAAAAGACAGAGAAAGTGTCTTACCCACATTTAGTCACCTACCCTGACATCTTCAATATTGTTTTCATAGGACTAGAGGATTTACATCTGGATGAGAGAATAATGCAGTTCTTATCTATCGTGAATACTATGTTTGCTACAATTAATCGGCAGGAAACACCCCGTTTTCATGCAAGACACTATTCTGTGACACCACTGGGAACAAGGTCAGGACTGATCCAGTGGGTGGATGGAGCCACACCCTTATTTGGTCTTTACAAACGGTGGCAACAACGGGAAGCTGCCTTACAAGCACAAAAGGTTGAGTAAAATAAAAATATGCATTTTTTTATTTGAGTGCTTATATCCATTTTCTGCATGGCTATGTGAACTATTTCTAGACTTTACTAGAACATTTTTGCTTGTTTATGGAGGTTAAAGTAGGAAAACATACAATGTCACTAGGAAAGTGCTTTTGAGGCACATTTTCCAAAAATACAAATTGAGGCAGAAATTATGAGATTGGGTTAATGGGAGATGTGTTACTTTTTTTTTTTTTTTTTCCTTTTTCTTGTGGTATCAGGGATTGAACTCAGGACCTTGTGCTTGCCAGGCAGACACTTATTCTACTGAGCTATCCACCCTGGCTGGGAGATGTGTTTGTTACTCAGTAACGTTTTTAGTATAATTTGATACTTCCTAATGTTCTTATTGCACTAGGTCTTTTAAGTTAAGTTTACTGTAAATAATAGAAAACTTTAAACCCTGGTTTACCCCCAGCCTTCACACTGAGCTATGCCTATGTCATCTTCTTTTTGGGAGACAAGGACTTGTTAAATTGCTAGGGTAGGATTTGAACTTGAGGTTCTTCTGCCTCAACCTCTCAAAGTGCTGAGATTATGGATGTCTACCTCAACTTTAAGCTCCTGAGTCCTTTTACATATATAAATAAGTATTGTAAATGTAGAGTTTAATCATCATGACATCGTATTTTGTACCTATAAATTTTATACTGTACTCTTATATAGTAATTTATAATTTATTTAGGCAAGTACCTGAATAATTTATAGTATGTAAATGATGAACTTAGAATTCAGTTAGCCAAAATACTAAATGTTAATAATATTAAGATAAAATGTTGGGCTGAGGAGATAGCTCAGTGGAATAAGTGCTTGCCTGGCAAGCTCAAGGTCCTGAGTTCTATCCCAGGTACCACCGAAAAAAAAGATAAAATGTTAACTTTTTTATTGTCCCAAACCTGGCTGGCTAATACAGAGAAATGCTTCTAGTCAGGATTAGTTACAGGAAAGACCAAGAGTGTGAAAGGAGTCAAGTTTTATTCTTGTGATGCTGAAGATTTAACTGAGGGTATCATGCATCTTAAACCTACTCTTTACCATGAAGGTAGGAGTTATATTTCACATGTAGGCACAGAAACCCGCAGAATAATTATTGACGTATAAAGGTACGAATCCGAGAAGGGTTATCTAACCTTCGGTACAACACATTTCTCCTGTCTGTTGTTACTTTCGCATCGGTGATTAAGCCACTAGTGAAGAGTGAAATGCACTTAAGTAAATTAGGAATTACGGAATCGAATCTCAAGAATTCAGCGACTGACCATTTTTTCCGTTAAGTAGTACTTACTTAAAAGAGAATAAAGCAAGTTGTAAGAAGTACCTAGTTCAAAAGACTTGACTGTTTTTACTTGAAATTTATCTCAGTAAAATAAAAGAGTAGAAAAAAAGAAAGAAAAGTGTGCTATAATTGTAATTCAACATGGACAGTGTATATAAAAATGTACCTTTATATAGTAATATTGTTGTCTTTTTGTATGTTTTTTGGCCTGTTAGTCTCATTGCTAATCTGTATTTATGAGAACTTTATGAGGGCTTAGACAGCACATAAATGATGCTGGTGAGGAAGAGGGGGAGAAATGGGAAATAAAAGAATTTAGATGTGTTATGTACATGTAACAATTCCCCATAATGGATGAAGTCATTGCTGCAACCATGTACTAATAAAAATGAAGAAACCCTGTATTTAGTTGGGTAGGCAGAGAGTTCTGTTGAAAAGTCATTTGTGTAAAATGGTATTTTACATCAAGCATGGCGATCACATGTCCTGTAATCCCAGGATAAGAAGTTTAAGATCAGCCTAGGCAACTTGGCAAGACTGCCTCCAAAAGGATTGGGCGAGCCAGGCATGATGGTGCACACCTGTAACCCTAGCACTTGGGAGTTCAGGCCAGCTCAGGCTACAAATCAAGACCCTGTCTCAAAAACCAAAACAAAGCAAAACAACAAAGAAAAGGACTGGGGATGTAGCTCAGCTTTCTTCAGTCCTCATTGCCAGTTAATGTTTATTTGTTTATTTTGCCAGCTCGTCCTACCCTGCCTACCCTGAGGGTGGGGCTGGCCCTTATGTGGTACCAGGAATCGAACCATGGTCCTCTGAACCTACCTAAGCTTACCTAAGCTTGCCTAAGCAGGCGCTTCAGAACACTGAGCTATCTCGCCAGCCCAACGCCAGTTAATCTTTAATGCATAAATAAGTCTACTCATGCATGCCTAGAATTTAGCATTTACATTAATCTTTATTTAAAATTTTTTTGAAGGCCCAGGATTCCTACCAGACTCCTCAGAATCCTGGAATTGTACCCCGTCCAAGTGAACTTTATTATAGTAAAATTGGTCCTGCTCTGAAGACAGTTGGACTCAGCCTGGATGTGTCCCGCCGGGATTGGCCCCTCCATGTGATGAAAGCAGTTTTAGAGGAATTAATGGAGGCCACTCCCCCGAATCTCCTGGCCAAAGAGCTCTGGTCATCTTGTACAACACCGGACGAATGGTGGAGAGTCACACAGGTTAGGAGGCAGTATAGTTTGGACTGTTCCTTCTTGCTGATCTAGTTCAGACTTCTTATCCTGCATCCCTCGTTTTAGTACTTTGAAACCTGCATTTAAAAATTTCACCTTAGTTACAGAGGTATAGGCATGACTGTCAAAGGGCAAGATCAAAGGGGTAGTAGGTAAAATGGAGAAGAGAGTAAAACATTTAGGGAAAAAATGAGGGAGGCTAAAGGAAAGTCAGTTTAATGCACAACTAGAACCATGTAGGATTCCCGTGTATGTGCAGAGCCTATGTGACCCTCAGGAATCCTTTCTGTTTATTTTTAAATAAGGGATCAGGATTTTGGAATTTTGTAAATTTTAAGGCATCAAATCCATGTTGGCAAGAAATGTGCTGACAGTATTTAACTTGCTCCTTTCACCTCTTTAGTCTTATGCAAGATCTACAGCAGTCATGTCTATGGTTGGATACATAATTGGCCTTGGAGATAGACATCTAGACAATGTTCTCATAGATATGACGACTGGAGAAGTGGTTCACATAGATTACAATGTTTGTTTTGAAAAAGGTAAAAGTAAATTTTGCATTTATATGAGGGTCAAAAGGTTTTTAATGAAAGGGCAAAAATACAATGATTTGTCTTTTGAAGGTAAAAGCCTTAGAGTTCCTGAGAAAGTACCATTTCGAATGACACAAAACATTGAAACAGCACTGGGTGTAACTGGAGTAGAAGGTGTTTTTAGGCTTTCCTGTGAACAGGTATGCAGTTTTCTCTTCTACTTCATAGTGGATGTATTAAAAGAACAAAACCTGTGGAATAAAAAGTTATTTTATAAGATGAAATATGTAGCAAAACATTTACAACTTTTCTGAAAACAGGTTCTGCACATTATGCGGCGTGGTAGAGAGACTCTGTTGACGTTATTGGAGGCCTTCGTGTATGATCCTTTGGTGGACTGGACAGCGGGGGGCGAGGTGGGGTTTGCTGGCGCTGTCTATGGCGGAGGTGGCCAGCAGGCTGAGAGCAAGCAGAGCAAGAGAGAGATGGAGCGAGAGATCACCCGCAGCCTCTTTTCTTCCAGAGTAGCTGAAATTAAGGTGAAGCCTAGTGCTGTAATTAACTCATCATTTTCATTGAATAAAACTTAACTCTTAATTTTTTGGGGGGTGGGCTGGGTATGGTGGTATATGACTGTAATACTAGAACTTAAAAAGGCTGAGGCAGAATGATTTTCATGAGTTGAACACCAGCCGGAATTGCATAGCAAGATCCTGTTTCAAGAACAAAGAAAAAAATAATTTATAATATTGAAATGACCATTAAATAGGGAAATTTGGTATCACCTTTTTTATTTGGCAAACCTCCCTTACAGAGACACACAGTTATACTCAACATTTAAAGAAAATTATGTACAAGTCTGGGCATGGTGGCACGTGACCGTAATCCCAGCTCTGGGGAGGCTGAAAACAGGAGTATCACTATGAGTACAAGCTGCATAGTGAGACCCTGTACCAAATACATAAATGAAAAGACAATTTTTTTTTAGAATTTTTTATTTTTAAAGAGAGTATAAAAAATAGCAATCCGGGTGAAGTTAAAAATTCACTATAAAGAATTACAAGAATTCAGCAGTAGTTGTTATATTGCATATTGTTGTCTTTAGATACGTTGTTCAGATTACCAGATATAAACCTGTGAAATTAGTCAGAAAAATACAGCAGTTAATGCTTATAGTTTTTTTTCTCCTTTTTATTTCTCATACTCACATTTATAGGAGGTAGATTAATGATCAGAAAAAAATTGTAGGGGCTGGGGAGATGGCTCAGTGGAATAAGCACTTCCCTGGCAAGTGCAAGGGGCTGAGTTCAATCCCAGGTTCTACCAAAAAAAAAAAAAAAAATTGTAATTTTGAAATATTTTGAAATGTATTTGAAAATTTTTCTTGGGCTGGCCAGATAGCTCAGTGGACTAAAGCACCTGTTTAGGCAGAGCACAGGGACTGGAGTTCGATCCTTGGTGTCCTATGGTGGCATGTGCCTGTAATCCCAGCGTTTGTGAGGCTGAAAAACAGGAGGATCACTATGAGTCTGATCTGCATAGTGAGACCCTATAGACCCTGTACACCCTGTACTAAATACATTAAAAAATAAATAAAACATTTTCTCAGTGAATAACCTTCCCTCCCTGTAGCCAAAGATGCATGTCTTATTCTGTATGTTAAATGGTGGCAACTTCATGGTATTGTGGAACTGAGTCTTCCAGTTTATGGCCATATGAACTTGAATGTATAGGTTGTCTCTGTAAAATGAGGGTGATGCTTTCAGGTTTTTTTGAAATTTAGGTAAAATAATTCATTCAGAGTATTCTTACATGGATCAGTGTGTCTTAGAGTAGACCCCGTGAGAACCTTACAATACTGTTTTATAGTATTGTACATTTAACTACCTTCCTGAGCATCCTCTGTGTTAAGGTTCATTCACTTAAATTGATCTAGGTGAGTGTTTTAGTAAAACTTCTGCAAAGTAAATGAAACAACTGCCCTTGTTCCACTGTTTTATAGGTGAACTGGTTTAAAAACAGAGATGAGATGCTGGTTGTGCTTCCCAAACTGGACAGCAGCTTAGATGAATACCTAAGCTTGCAGGAGCAACTGACAGATGTCGAAAAACTTCAGGGAAAACTGTTGGAGGAAATAGAATTTCTAGAAGGAGCTGAAGGAGTGGATCATCCCTCTCACACTCTGCAACACAGGTTTAAAACAGCACTGAATTCTTGTTTCTCGATATATGCCATTAAAGAGAATGTTTGTGTTTATGTAAACATGATATCCTTGGCTTTGAAGTATTATAGCAGCTCAAAAAACTGATAAAAGTTGCCTTGAGTTCAGATTTAAAGTGATAACTTAAAATTGTTGATCTATTGTATTCGACTTAAATGTGTAACCAATTATGGGGAGATAGGTGGGTGTAATGGTTAGAACATTTAAGAGTCATAAAATCTGAGGTTTTATTTTCCTTATACATTCGTATCTGAACCCTTATTCAAGGGATGGGGAGATAGCTCAGTAGAATAAGCACTTGCCTGACAAGTGGAAGGTTCTGAGTTCAATCCCCAGTACCACAAAAAAAAGAATGCTGAACCTTTATTCATTGGAACGAGGGCAGTTGTTTCATTTACTTTGCAGAAGTTTTAATAAAACACTCACCTAGATCAATTTAAGTGAATGAACCTTAACACAGAGGATGCTCAGGAAGGTAGTTAAATGTACACTTGCCAAGCAGTAAGAGAGACAATCAGCCTGCAAAGACCTGTTAAACATTTAAGGAACTCTGAACCTGGTAGTTGGATAGTTGGGAGTATCATATAGGGGCTTACAGGGCCAGGAAAACTCTAGGGGACTAAAGGACATTTGAGTACAACACTGAAAATTGAAATGGATGGAGCTAACCAGCCAGTCCACATCTGAGCAAAGTCCAGGTGTTTAAGTATATGAAATAAAGTGTAGCAAGTGACCTTCAGATTTGTTGTTTCCTTGATTAGGTATTCTGAACATACTCAGCTACAAACTCAGCAAAGAGCTGTTCAAGAAGCAATCCAGGTGAAGTTAAATGAATTTGAACAGTGGATAACGCATTATCAGGCTGCATTCAGTAATTTAGAAGCGACACAGCTTGCAAGCTTGCTTCAGGAGATAAGCACACAAATGGACCTTGGTATGGGCTGACATATTTTAGATAACGTATGTGAGCATGTGGGTTCTATGTTTATGTGTGGCGTTCTGGTTTGAACACCCTTTGACTGCTAATTTGAAATGGACATCACTGTAATTAATACTGTCTTTTATCAAAAGGTCCCCCAAGCTATGTGCCAGCAACAGCCTTTCTTCAGAATGCTGGGCAGGCCCACTTGATCAGTCAGTGTGAGCAACTGGAGGGGGAAGTTAGTGCCCTTCTGCAGCAGAGACGCTCAGTGCTCCGTGGCTGTCTAGAACAGCTGCATCACTATGCAACTGTTGCACTGCAGTATCCAAAAGCCATTTTTCAGAAACATCGAATTGAACAGTGGAAGACCTGGATGGAAGAGCTTATCTGTAATACCACAGTAGAGCGCTGTCAAGAACTTTATAGGAAGTAAGTTGCTAATGTTTAATTTTCTTTCTAACTCATTTAGGATGAAAGCAAAGTTGTGGTCAATTTTTATAGTTGTGTTCTATTCTTAAGTGGTTAATAGATGAAATTGGCATGGAGTTACTTTTGTCTTTTTAAATTTTTTTTAAAAATATCTTTATTTGTGCTATAGGGTCTCGCTACGCAGCTCGGATTCATAGTGACTCTCCTATCTCAGTCTCCCCAGTGGTAGGATTACAGGCGTGTGCTACCGTGCCTGGTTCTGGGGCCAGAACAGTATGTAGTACCAGGGATCAAACCTGGATCCTTGAGCTTGCCAGCCAGGCTCTTACACCACCAGGCTATTTCCCCAGCCAACTTTCGTCTTTTAAAAGGAGTTCCTGATTTCCTTTATAAAATACTGTATTTTTCCCAATAGGCTCTCGGGAGTTGTGGGTACAAATCAATGATCTTAGCAAGTTCCTTAAGCTTGAGACTTTTTTTTTTTTTTTTTTGGTTCGGAACCAGGGATTGAACTCAGGCCCTTGTGGCTTATTTCACCGAGCCATCTTCCCGGCCCCTACCTTGAGACTTTTGAGAAAATGAAATGAGTCCTAGTCTGAGTATAAAACATAATTTTCTCCTCTAAGCATGAGCCTTAATTATAATCACGAAAGTTAGTGTTTTAAGCAAGCACCTCTTTCTTCTGTAGATATGAAATGCAATATGCTCCCCAGCCACCACCAACAGTATGTCAGTTCATTACTGCCACTGAAATGACCCTGCAACGATACGCAGCAGACATAAACAACAGACTTATTAGACAGGTGGAACGCTTGAAACAAGAAGCTGTTACTGTGCCAGTTTGTGAAGATCAGTTAAAAGAAATTGAACGTTGTATTAAAGTATTTCTTCATGAGAATGGAGAAGAAGGATCTTTGAGTCTAGCAAGTGTCATTATTTCTGCCCTCTGTACTCTTACAAGGTGAGCTAGTTAACATCATATTGAAGAGGGGCTGGGGAGATGGCTCAGTAGAATAAGCACTTGCCTGGCAAGTGCGAGGACCTGAGTTCAATCCCCAGTTCCACCAAAAAAAAAAAAGAAAAGAAATCATACTGAAGAGCATCATTGTCAAAAGTGTTGGGGCTCATTGATAATGTGTTCTTATTTTTAATGCCAAATTTGAGATACTGTTTTTACTTTCCTTAGTTCTGCCCCATATATACTTGCTTTTTTTTCCTTCAGAATTTGAAGTTTCCTTTGTTGTATATGTGCCTGTGTCACCATCCAAGTCACTGTAACAAGTATTTATCTCCTTTAGGCGTAATCTGATGATGGAAGGTGCAGCTTCAAGTGCTGGAGAACAGCTGGTTGATCTGACTTCTCGAGATGGAGCCTGGTTTTTGGAGGAGCTCTGTAGTATGAGTGGAAATGTCACCTGCTTGGTTCAGTTACTGAAGCAGTGCCACCTAGTGCCTCAGGATTTAGATATCCCAAACCCTGTGGAAACATCTGAAGCAGTTCACTTAGCCAATGGAGTATACACCTCACTGCAGGTAAGCACGTTAATGTTGAAATTTTACAGGTTTTAGACATTGACCATTCTCTTTCTCCTATCTTTAATCCAAAAGAAAAATTTAATTTTCACCTTTGAATGTTACTTAAGCAATTAATGTGACATTAACTTTGTAATCATAACTTGGTTATTATTGTATAGGTTGTTTTTTAATTTATGGCATTAAGTCTCCAATTGTATAACTCACCTAAAGTCAGAAAACATTAAAATATTTCTCATATTAATAGGAATTGAATTCAAATTTCCGGCAAATCATATTTCCAGAAGCACTTAGATGTTTAATGAAAGGGGAATACACCTTAGAAAGTATGCTTCATGAATTGGACAATCTCATTGAGCAGACAACTGATGGCATTCCCCTGCAAACTCTAGTTGAATCTCTTCAAGCCTATTTAAGAAATGCAGCTATGGGACTTGAAGAAGAAACACATGCTCATTATATTGACGTTGCCAGGTAAGTGCATGCTAGCTATGCTTTTTATCCTCACGAAAGAGGGGATAGCCAGGTATAGAGATTCTGTGCTCTAACATCAAGCTTACTTTTCATTTTTAGATCAGCTATACCTGGGCGTGTTGGTACATGCCTGTAATTCCAGAACTCAAGAGGTTGAGGCAGGAGGATTGTTCCGAGTTCTAGACCCACTTGGGCTACATAGAGAGCTCAAGGCTAACCTGAACTGCATAGCAAGACTCTCTTTCAAAAAGACAAAAAAAAAAAAAAAAAAAGATGAGATATTTATACCTTTAAAACTATAGTTAGATCCACTGGAAATTGTACTCTTCAGCCTGCATCTGGTATTAACATCTGGCTTGCTTATGGTGCAGAAGCAATATGTGAAACAGGTAGTAGCAATGCCATCAGTAAGAACACAGACTGTTCCTGCCATGCTTTTGTATACATACTTTTTTTTTTTTTTTTTTTTTTCTGCTGTTGCTACACATGGGTTTTAACGCAGTTCTGTATAATACTTTTTTAGTCAGCACTGGGAACTGTAAAGACATAAGACAGTTTACTTAACTAAAGGTACATGCATCTTAACTTAGGTGAATGCTTTTAAATTAGCTTAGAGTTTATCAATTTCTTTTAGATATTGAACACTATATGTATTTCTTAGATCTAATGCAGAAGAGCAGTTTGACTTTGGAACTTGTTGAGATTAAGTAGTTCCTCTAGATAGGCATTGTGCCTGTAGCTTTATCCCTCATGACTCAGGACCTCTTTTCTTTGGCATTTCATAACTACAAAGGTAAAATTGAGTACAAAAGACCTATCCCGCTGTTTTATCTCATAGAGCATTTTAACAATACAAAATAAAAATGATAGTATAATAAATCCCATTTTAACACTTTGGTTTTTATCTGCACTTGGTTGGTTTTGTAGCTTAGATTGTTTTCAAGGGTTTTAAAAAATTCTTTTCTTTTTGTATTTTTAAGGAAGAGTCTATAGGATGTTTAGGGTCTCACTACATAGATCAGTCTCATAGTTACCCGCCTGTTTGCAGCCTCCCAAGAGCTGGGATTACAGGCATGCGTGCCACCATGCCCAGTCTTAATTGCCATCTCAGTGTGCCCTGGGGGCCCAGGGATTGAACACCCTGCCCCTGTGCCTGCTAATCCGCTGAGCTATTTGGCTGGCCTAAAATTCTTAAATAATACAGGAAAGATGAAATATTAACTTTTTTGGTGGTAGTGTACTAAAAGTTGAACCCAGGGCCTGTTCATTGAGCTTCCTCTTCAGCCATTTTCATTTTTGTATTTTGAGAATGGTTTTTCTAGGTCCCTGGAGTTGTCCAGGCTGAGCTTAAATCTGTGATCATTTTGCTTCAGCCTCCTAGAGTGCTAGAATTAATAGGTGTGTGCCGCCATGCCTGGCTTAAATTAGAAGTTCCTAAACTGCTTTAGAAAGGGGCAAGAATGATAGGATAGGGCTGGTGAGATGGCTCCGTGGTCTAAAGCACCTACTTAGAACAAGCTTAACAAAGCAAAGGGACCGCGGTTCAATCCCCCAGCACCACATGCCAGCCAGCCCTGCCCCCTGGTGGGCTGAGCTGGCCACACACACACACACACACACACACACACACACACACATAAAATTTAAAAAAAAAAGAATGATAGGATAAATGTGTCCAAAGCAGAGGGACTATTTTGAGAGGGTTAATGGCACCATGTCATATAGCAGTAAATCTTTACAATTTAAGTCAGGTGTAGCTATGCATTCTTGTAACCCCAGCATTTCGGAGGCTAAAGCAGGAAGATTGCCATGAATTTGAGGTCAGCTTTTGCGACATAGTGAACTTAAGGCCAGCCTGAACTATGTGGTGAGACCCTGTCTCCACTGTACCCCCCCCGAGAAAAACCCTGTAATTTAAACATTTACTGTATTTTTGATCACAACTTTACAGTAAGAATATTATAGCATGAGCAGTTATCAGCCAAATAGTGATTTTGACTAGTATAACATCTTTACCATTTTCAGCAAAAGTTCAAAAAGTTAAATGCTAAATCTGCATATTTTTCTTTCACACACGTTGCAGTCTTCATTTTAATCTGCTTTTGTTGAGGTTGCCATACTCATAGACATGATTAATAAGTGCTTTGGATGACAAGTTTCATGCCTTGTTCTGTATTAGCCTATCTGTACCTTGTTTCAGAGAAACGTTTTCTGTTTAAGGAAAATTTTGTATCATCTTGGAGCTCTTTTTCACTTTTTTAGTTCTAGCTATTTGGAATGACTTATCTGTGTGTGGAAAATAAAGTAATTCTAGTGTACCTTAGTTTTATTGATAGTAATCATAAGTACTGAGAATGAATTTTATTTTTTGCTTTTTACATAAAATGTTGAGTTACTGTCTGGGTACATATGTGCTATATGAGTCTTCTGTTTATATTAATATAAGGAGTGAAAGTAAATTTATGACAACCTTATATTCAAAATGTACAATTTAAAATTAAATATTCCCATAATGATATTTATTCTTCCACAGATGGTTCTACCATGTGGCTGTGGTTCCAATATATCTTAACAGTTTGGTTCACCAGCATTAAAATTGTTGTTATTGACATTTACTTGTTGGTTTGTGGGTTTGTATTATTTTATATTTGTAATATAAAGTGAATAATTTAGTGATCTTTAAAAAAGAATGTCATAGTACAAGAGTACATAAAATGTAATGATATGAACAATTACTTACACTGATTGCAATTGACACTAAATGCCATTATATCACAGCACTTTTTTTTTTTTTAATTTAATTATTTATGGGGGGGGGCAGCTCAGCCCACCAGGGGGCGGGGCTGGCTGGCATGTGGTGCTGGGGGATTGAACCGTGGTCCCTGTGCTTTGCTAAGCTTGTTCTAAGTAGGTGCTTTAGACCACTGAGCCATCTCACCAGCCCCACAGCACTCTTCTTAATACCTGAAGATTTTTGTTGACTGTGCACACTAGCTCTGAGCTGACTGACCTTTTGTTTTCCCCCAAAGTACATTTCTTTTGACGGTTTTAGCTCCTTTTTCTTTTTCTCTAGAATACTGCATGCTCAATATGGCGAGTTAATCCAGCCAAGAAATGGTTCAGTTGATGAAACACCAAAAATGTCAGCTGGCCAGATGCTTTTGGTAGCATTTGATGGCATGTTTGCACAAGTTGAAACCGCTTTTGGCTTATTAGTTGAAAAGGTAAGTATTGATTTGGTTCTATGGGTAATGTAAATGACTGGGTTTGGTGTGTGAACAGTGAAGTAATGAACATTCTTTTGTCTTATTTATATAGTTAAACAAGATGGAAATTCCTGTAGCTTGGCGAAAGATCGACATCATACGGGAAGCTAGAAGTACCCAAGTTAATTTTTTTGATGATGACAACCACCGACAGGTACTAGAAGAGATTTTCTTTCTAAAAAGATTACAGACAATTAAGGAGTTCTTCAGACTCTGTGGTACCTTTTCAAAAACATTGTCAGGTAAGTACTCTTTAAATATGCAGGATTTAAGTACTTCGGAAGGAGGAATGATGGAGTAGGCTTCATTTAACTGTACATTTGTGAAGTCTCAAGTGCTTTAAATAAACAGTGTTGTTATCTTAGTTTTGCATGAAATACTTTAAGAATTTCCATTTTTAGGATCAAGTTCACTTGAAGACCAGAATACAGTGAATGGACCTGTACAGATTGTCAATGTGAAAACTCTTTTTAGAAACTCTTGTTTCAGTGAAGACCAAATGGCCAAGCCTATCAAGGCCTTCACAGCTGACTTTGTAAGGCAACTTTTAATAGGACTACCCAACCAAGCCCTTGGACTCACCTTGTGCAGCTTTATTAGTGCCTTGGGTGTAGACATCATCGCTCAAGTAGAGGCAAAGGACTTTGGTGCAGAAAGCAAAGTTTCTGTTGATGATCTATGTAAGAAGGCGGTAGAACACAACATCCAGATTGGAAAGTTCTCTCAGTTGGTCATGAATAGGGCAACTGTGCTAGCGAGTTCTTACGACACTGCCTGGAAGAAGCATGACCTGGTGCGTAGACTGGAAACCAGCATTTCTTCCTGTAAGACAAGCCTGCAGCGGGTGCAGCTGCATATTGCCATGTTTCAGGTCAGTACTTTGCTTTATATTGTGTTTCTACTATTAGACGAATACAAAAAAGAGAAACATTTACACTTGTTCAACTATGCCCATCCAGAGCAAAACCCACTATTAGCATTTTAGACCTTTCCTTACTCCTTGTGTCTCTTCTATATAGTTGAGATCATTTCATATTTACAGTTTTTGTCCTTTGAATTTGTTTCTGTCAGGTCTACATGATAAATATTGTCCATGTCATAGAGTTCATGTCAAGTGTTCATGAATGTAACATTTAATGGTTCACTTTATTATGTACACAGCTTCCTGTATTATTATTTCTAGAGTAATTCTTTTCCTTATTTGTAAAGTGGGGCAGTACCTCTCAGTATGATTGCAAGGGTTAAATAATAATGACTTTTGTGAGATACAAAGCACAATATCATAAATACAGCTGTTTTTCTTTTTAAATATAGGCTTCCGTGTTATCACTGACTTCAAACAAATTGTAAGGCTTAGGATAATTGGGGAGATACAATTTTGGAAATCTGTGTTGACACAGTGGCTACTTTGTTTCACTTATGTTAAAGCTATTCCCCAACATTGAACTTACTGGTTTAAGTTTAGCATGTTACCAGTGTATTTCTCTTTTTAGTTTTATTTATTTTATTTATTTATTTATTTTTAGTTTTATTTTTAACTGTTTCTATATCTTGCATGCTAAGTAATTTATTCCAAATTCTGAAACTGTATTCCTACTTGGTATTTGGTGGAGTATATTTTACTACTTACAAAAGCTCTTTAATGCTGTCAAGTTTCATGTACTTTGAAGGTCATTCCCTTAAAAATGGACAGTGTTGGGAGCCAGGGAGATAGCTCAGTAGAATAAGAACTTAAGCGCAAGGGCCTGAGTTTAGTCCCCGGCTTTGGGGGAAAAAAGCAACAACAACAAAGAAAAAAAAATGCAAAAATTGACAGTGTTCTGGAAATGATGGTAGAAGTCTTTTTTGGAAACCAGATGTGGTAGCATATGGCTCTAATCCCAGTATTTAGGAGGATGTTGAGGCAGGATGATCACCATAAGTTACAGGATGTGAACTATGTAGTGAGACCTGTCTCAAAAAAGAAAAATTCTTTTTGAGAGTCCTTTTCCTGTGACTGTCACCATTGTTTCCTTAAGTGTTCTACTCATTCTACACACTGGAAATTCCCTTTCTTCAGGCCCACTGCGATTGATTATGTGGGGGTGGAGTTACTAAACTGTTGTACATACAGAACACTTTCAGAATTGCTGTTTAAATGTTACATATAGAGGCTGGGGAGATGACTCAGTAGAATAAGTGCTTGCCTGGCAAGCGCAAGGGTCTGAGTTCAATCCCCGGTTCCACTAAATAAATAATGAATAAATGTATGTATGTATGTATGTATGTATGTATGTATGTTACATATTAATGATCAAAGACATTTACCAGCCATTGTTGACCTCAAGGAAGCTTTTGCTTGAATGAGTCTTCTGTAACATTTTTCTTATTACTTCTACTTGTGTCACATCTCCTTGTCTGCAAACAACTGAGCTTTTCCTTTTCCTCAAATCTTTATAACTTCCCTGTTGGTATTTTCTCTGCTGATATTTTTACTTTTCTTTTTCTTTGAACAGTGGCAACATGAAGACCTACTTATCAGTAGACCACAAGCCATGTCAGTCACACCTCCCCCTAGGTCTGCTATCCTAGCCAGCATGAAAAAGAAACTACATACTTTGAGTCAGATTGAAACTTCAATTGCATCTGTTCAGGTATGTTTTGTCAAATTTTCCTTCCTTTATCTTACTTAGAGAAATGAGTTACACTTTGAGCATTAGTGTTTTTCAGTATATCGGTGTATCCTTAGCTTTTAAGCCAGAAGCACACAATCCTTTTTCACTTTTAAATTTACAGTTTTTATTTTTTATGTTCCAAGGTAACAGAATCTTAGAGTAAAAATATTTTCAACCAAAAATAGGAACATACTAAGTATTTCAAGTCTGTAATGAATTTGATATTTGCTTTGTCTTTATACATTAAGGGAGTGTTAGTTATTGGGGGGGCTAACATTTGTTTACTGAAAAATGTATATGAGTAGTTATTATCTGGTTATTACTCTCTGAGAAGCTTGGGCATTACTTCCTTCTGTCATGTAGATAATACCATAATTTTAAGTTAGAGAAACTGATCTTGAAGATTTTGTGTATATCATTTTAAAAGAATGAACTCTAGGGGCTGGGAAGATGGCTAAGTAGAATAAGTGCTTCTCTGGCAAGTGCAAGGGCCTGAATTCAATCCCTGGTTCTGCCAAAAAAAAAAAAAAAAAAAGAATGAACTCTGGCCATTTCTGTCTTTAGAGGTATGTGCATGTGGCTAGTGGCAGGGCAAAAGGGAGTGTGAATACCTCCACCTGAAATAGTGAATAAATAATAAAATAGCTTTGTATAAAACTTCAACTTCTTATCATGATAATCTGAGTTTTTAATATAAGCCTGCAAGTTTGTGAAAATCTGATTTTTATCTTTCATAATCAAAAGTATATTTTCCATGGGCCAGCCAAATAGCAGATGGGGGCTAGGAGTTCAATCCCCAGTCCTACCTTGCTGGCCCCACCCTCCCTGAGGGGGGTGGTGCCCTGAGCCAGAATTGAGACTGGGTGTGGTGCTGTGTACCTGTAATCCCAGCTTTTGGGAGGCTGTAAACAGGTGGATCACTATGAGTCCGATCTAGTAGTGAGACTCTGAGCACCCTATAGACCCTTCCCTAAAAAAAAAGTAAATAAATAAACAAATTTCCATGTAGTACATACAGCTCAGTAAGAATATGGTGTAGCAAATGTGTTGGTTTTTATCCAGGACATTGCATTCTACCACTAAGCCATCCCTGTCATGTTTAGGTGTGTTTTGCTTTTGTTGGTTTGTTTGGTTTGGTATGGTTTTGAGACAGGGTCTCACTAGTTCAGGCTAGTTTTGAACTCTTTAGGTCCCTAGGCTGACTTTCAACTTGTGGTGATCCTCCTGCCTCCATGTCCTAGGATTATAGGTTTGTGCACCAGTGCCTGGCCTTGTTTTGGTTGTTTAAAAAAGACTTTTATTTAAATATGGAAATGAAACTGCATTACAAAAATGATTTTTAGAAAAACTACATAAACCTTTGCTGCCCCAGATTTTAACAGTCCACTGAAAGCCAAGTTTTTCCTTGCCAGACATGTTTGGTTTTGAGCTATTCAAAGTGAACCAGGCATAGGAACACACATTTGGGAGGCTGAGCCAGGTCATCCCAGGCTACATTGTGAGTTTAGGGGCTGGCTTGGACTACACATGGTGAGACCCTGTCTTTAAAAAAATAAATAAATAAACAAAATAATAATAATAATGGGGCTGGCGAGATGGCTCAGTGGTCTAAAGCACCTACTTGGAACAAGCTTGACAAAGCACAGGGACCGCGGTTCAATCCCCCAGCACCACATGCCAGCCAGCCCCGCCCCCTGGTGGGCTGAGCTGGTCACACACACACTAAATAAATAAATAAATGTTTAAAAATGATGATGATGATGATGATGATGATGATGATGATGATGATGATGATGATGATGATGATGATGATGATGATGAAAGTTTAACCCGAATTCCAAAAAGATGTTGTTAAAGATGTTTTCTGAGTTATACATGCTTCACCTTGCTTCTTTTGAATTTTTCTTGTATTACAAAATGCTTGGCAGATAGGAAATGGAGAATGTAATAAAATATTCACAGAGATTCAACTGACTTTTATAGGAGAAGCTAGCAGCACTTGAATCAAGTATTGAGCAGCGACTAAAGTGGGCTGGTGGTGCCAACCCTGCATTGGCACCTGTACTGCAAGATTTTGAAGCAACAATTGCTGAAAGAAGAAATCTTGTCCTCAAAGAGAGCCAGAGGGCAAGTCAGGTACAGTTAACATGTATACATGAACCTCTTTGTATTTAGCTTCAGGATGGGGGTGGGCAGGTAGGTGAATGCTGGCCTGACAGGCCTTTCTGAGCATTCCTTAGGCTGGTGATTTCCCTAGACCCTTTTTGTCACCGATTAAATATAAGTGGTTTTGACCTTTGTTGAAAAATAGTTTTAATTTCTTATTTAAGGTTCTTTCATATATAATTAAAGTGATATAAAAAGTTGAAGTTATTTTCACATGGCAGTAAAATATTTTAGGACTTTGTAGTCTACCACAAGTTGTGGATAAACTTTGTTGTGGCATGGAGGGAGTAGGTACCTAAAAACTGTTACGGGAATTTTCAGATACAAAATTAGACCAATCACCAAAGCTTAGTAATTTTCCTTTTGGGTTGTTTTGTTTTTTTGCAGTACCAGGGATTACACTCAGGATCTTGCACTTGTCAGGCAGGTGCTTAAGCTGCTGAGTTATCTCCCGGGCCTTTTCTTTCTGTTTTAAAATGTATTTGTTTTTTAGTCTTTTTGAGACAGAGTCTTCCTATATGTTTCAGGCTGGCCTTGAGCTCACTTCGTACCCCACGGTGGTCTTGAACTCTTAATGATCCTTTTGCCTCAGCCTCCCAATTGGTACGATTAGAGGCATGTATCACCATCATTTTCAACTTGTCTTATTTCATTCATATTCTGTACACTTCCCCATCCACATTTAATATGAATTGTAAACATTTTATCTGTGAACTTTCTGTATTTTGCTTTTAAGATGAGTTATTTAAGAAGAGATTATGTAATATTTTTGGGCCTGGGAAATAGCTCAGTAGAATAAGCACTTGCTTAGTAAGCAAGCGCAAGGGCCTGAGTTCAATCCCCAGTTCCACACACACAAAAAAATAATAATAATATTTTTAATCATACCTTCAAAAATGCATTTAATGTACCAAATATCCAGGTAGTGCTGGGTGTTGTGGTACATGCTGGTAATCCTAGCTTTTGGGACACTGAGGCAGGAAGATCCCTGTGAGTAAGGCCAACCTGGGCTACCTAGTGAGTACAAGTCCAGCTGTACTTCATAGTGAGACTCTGTCTCAAAAAACAAATATCCAGTTAGTGTTTTGAAATTAGGAGTAGAGGAAAAGAAATAGTTCTGGTAGAAGTGTTTCCTGAAATTTGAATGTAAGAAAAATGGTAGCTAAATATGATATTTTATTAGGGAATAAATTTCCTATGTAGAAAACAATCATGTAGAAGATACATCTACCTATTTTTTCCTCCTTTTGGCCATCACAGGCCTAAGAGCATTGACAAAAGTTAAAGTATGCATTTATTTACACATAAATAAAGGGATCTTAAAAGAGTCATACCTTTCCAGGGCTGGTTGTAGTCTGAATTGTAGAAATTAATAGCTGGCTTTTTTTTAATAGTGGTTGCACATTTCATGGTGGTTGCATTTCTCCACAGGTCACTTTTCTGTGTAGCAATATCATTCATTTTGAAAGTTTACGAACTAGAACTGCAGAAGCCTTAAATCTGGATGCTGCATTATTTGAACTAATCAAGCGATGTCAGCAAATGTGTTCATTTGCGTCACAGTTTAACAGTTCGGTCTCTGAGTTAGAGCTTCGTTTATTACAGAGAGTGGTGAGTCCTGGTGGGAGTAAAGAGACTTGTGATTATCAGCCAGTTGTATACTTTCAGACAGTTTCATTTATTTGTGTAGCTTACACTAAAGTAATTATGAGTGATACAGAGATGAAATCTTTCTCTAAATTACTCTCATCCCTTAAATAAGTTATTTTTTTATTTAATTATAAATGGAAAGGTTAAAACAATTTTCAGGGTTATAATCAAAGTAATGTGGAAGTTTAGAAGAGAGGAGAAAGCAGCGATAGCAGTATTCACATGCACTGGAAATGCCGTAGTAGAGAAAAGGCTAGCTAAAGATGAATGCTGGAAAGGTGAATTGAGTCAAAAGGTCAACTTGTTAAGCTTAATGTTTGTATTTTGTGGGAAGGCTTTATGCTATGAATTAAAAAGCCCTAGTTTCACTTCAAAGAGATACTTAGAATGCATTTAGGGACCTGAATGTACAGACCTTTGTCATTCCAAATATGTTCTTCAGATCTTGAACTTTAAAATTTATACCCTATATGAATTATGTAGAAAGGTGGGGATATCTTCATCCGTATTTATAGAATATTAAAAATGTTAACTTTTATAGCCAATTCTAGACTGCAAAACTTTTTGTCAGTTTTCATTTGTAATAATATCTTGTGGTTTTTTAGATAATGATAGGCCTTACTGTTTCATCTCATGTAAAATTTAAAATCAAGTAAATGCTTGCCCTGTTTAGGACACCAATCTCGAACATCCTATTGGCAGTTCTGAATGGCTTCTGTCAGCACACAAACAGTTGACCCAGGATATGTCTACTCAGAGGACAATTCAGACTGAGAAAGAACAACAGATAGAAACAGTCTGTGAAACAATCCAGAATCTGGTTGATAATATAAAGACTGTGCTCACTGGTCATAATAGACAGCTAGGAGATGTCAAACATCTCCTAAAAGCAATGGCTAAGGTAAGACTTATTACTCATGGACACAGTTTCAGAAGTACAGGTAGTTTTGTGGAACAACTGTGACAAGTTTGTAAACCAAAACAGTTTTTCAGATTCACATCTTCCACCTTGTTTATAACTGAGTTAAATTGTGTTTTAATCAGACTTTTTAAAGCCAGCAGCACTATTCTAATTTTTGTCCAAAGAAACTTGAGTCTTACATTGAATCACAAACTATGGTATAGCTTATGATGGAACTGGAACTTGAGCTCTGTAGGCTGTTGACATTTCACCCTCTCTTCCTCCTTTTCATTTATACCTCATATTTTGCCTCCAAAGTGAATGGAAATACATTGTCTTCCCTCCAGTATTCTACATAGTATAGTTTAGTAAATAGCCTTCAGGGAAGGCTACTTAGTCATTACGTAACAGTAATCTAATTTTAGGATTTACTTTGACTTCCATTTATTGCTGCTGTAGAAAAGAACTTGAACTAAAATAAGCAGATTAAACATATTAACACTTGAAAAATGTATTATCTCTTCACTTGATCTTAGCCAAAAGGCCAAGAAGCTATAAAAAAAAATGTATTATCTCTTAACAGATGACCATCTTAAGAATAGTTACTGAGACAAAAACTACTTTCCTTAATCATAATGTATTGCTTATAGGATGAAGAAGCTGCACTGGCAGATGGTGAAGATATTCCCTATGAGAACAGTGTTAGGCAGTTCTTGGGTGAATATAAATCATGGCAAGACAATATACAGACAGTCCTGTTTACATTAGTCCAGGCTATGGGTCAGGTTCGAAGTCAAGAACATGTTGAAATGCTCCAGGAAATCACTCCTACCTTGAAAGAACTAAAAACACAAAGTCAGAGGTAAGAATGTCTTAGGGTTAAAGTTTATAAAATATAAGCAAAGCATCTGGTATTATTTCTTGACTTTAATCTCTTCAGCTTTGCTCATAGTTTTATAAGTAGCTAACGTAGTAAAACATTCCATAAACATTTCATAAATTTTTGTATTTCAGTATCTATAATAATTTAGTGGGTTTTGCATCACCGTTAGTCACCGATGCAACAAATGAGTGTTCGAGTCCAACGTCGTCTGCTACTTATCAGCCATCTTTTGCTGCAGGTAGGAAGAGAGACCTGGGCCTTGATCTGTTCACAGTCTGTATGTAGATGTTAATATGTTTAATTTTACATGAGAGTCTAGAAGGTTGATAGTCACATTTTCAGGGTTTTCTCAAACTGTGTCATGTCTAAGTCCACATATTTTTGTCCCAACTCTAAAATTTTATTTTACAACATAAAAGTATATGGCTGTTGAGCAATTTGGCAAAATCTTTGAGGAATTGCAGTTAAAGGTAAAAACCACTGTGCATTTGTTGCTTTACACTGCATGTATGTGTGTGGCCTTGTCACATTTAAATGTGTAACTTCCCCATCATTAAATCTTTCAAAGAAAAAAAAATCTTTCAGAAATGACCTACTAGCCAAATTTAATGATCTGTGTAACATATTAATCTTACATTGTTACATATCCAAGGTGTTCATGGTTTTTGATGATACAAGCAGATGAATGGTGAATCTCATCATACAAATTCGCATCTGAACACCTTACTGGTTTGGTTTTGTTTTGTTTTATGTTTTGGGAGAACCAGGGATTGAACTCAGGCCCTCACACTTGCCAGGCAAGTGCTTATTCCACTGAGCTATCTCCCCAGCCCCTGAACACCTTTCTGTTGAGGCTATTTTTTTTAGGAAGATAGTTGCTATGTCAAGGGATAAGGATTTTAAATGAAGTCCATCTTTTAGTATTTTGAGATATTTCCCACCAACACCATCTACTGCTTTCTTCTTTGTCTCCTTCTATTTTCTGTTTACATGTAAATTGAGCCACCAACTCTTTCCATAGCAGTCCGGAGCAACACAGGCCAGAAGACTCAGCCTGATGTCATGTCACAGAATGCTAAAAAGCTGATTCAGAAAAATCTTGCTACATCAGCAGATACTCCACCAAGCACCACCCCAGGAACTGGCAAGAATATTGCTTGTAGTCCTAAAAAGGCTGTCAGAGATCCTAAAACTGGGAAAGGTAATTAGTAAAACTCTAAAACTCAGGATGCTTTGAATGTTTGTATGAAATGATGGTTTGGCTTACATGTGTCTCGTTGTTTTATAGCTGTACAAGAGAGAAACTCATATGCAGTGAGTGTGTGGAAGAGAGTGAAAGCCAAGTTAGAGGGCCGAGATGTTGATCCAAACAGACGGATGTCAGTTGCTGAACAGGTGACTGCTTTTTAAAATTGAGATAAAGGAGCTGGGAAGATGGCTCAGTGGAATAAGCACTTCCCTGGCAAGCATAAGGCCCTGAGTTCAATCCCTGGTTAATTAATTAATTAATTAATTGAGCTAAACTTAGCTGGAATATTACAGGTTTAAGATTTCCTTCACTTGTTTGTTTAGTGGCTCACGAAGAAATAAGGAATTTATGCTTATTTTCAGGATTCAGAAGCTTTTTTAAAAATAGCTGGAGTTGTCAGTTATTACTCTATGCTGATCCTTCCCTGTTGTGTTAGTGTTCCTTTCCCCTTGTCCCTCTTAACTGAAAGTTAAGGTGTGACCGAAGACTATCAGAAGGTTTCACATGAAATGAGAAGGACATGTCCAGCGCAGGAATGGTATCTATAGAACCTCAGTCAGTGTCTGTCTAAAGTCATTACTCTGAAATTTTCTCATTAGTGTTATTAATATTGATAAATAAATTTGAAGGTTATTTCATTAGCTCCCAGCTCTTTAGAGAAATTTTAAGCTCACAGAATAGCTATAGGAATACCCATGTACTTTTTACCTTGATTTACCAGTTGTTTTCTATTTTCCCACATTTGTTTCATCATTTTGTGTGTGCATAGCATGAGTTCCAGGACATGCATGGGGTCATTGGGGTTCTCATCTCAGAATTCAAAAAAGCCTTTCCTAAGACACATATATTTTGTAATCTGTGGTATTAACTTCTCTTTCCAGACTAACAAATAACTTGTTCTTTGGGTAATTAACTTGGATAACTAGAACCTTTTTTTCTATTAGTATATGTTTATAATACATAATAATTACATTTATTGTGGGAATGGATAATTAGAAACTTCAGTAATTCATAAGCTGGTGTGGTAGTGCATGTCTGTAATTGCAGCACTTGGGCGACTGAGGCAGGAAGATTCACAAGTTTGAGGCCAACCTGAACTACACTGTTTCAAAAACTTTTTTTTTCAAAAACTGTTTTTAGATAATTTGTTTAACTTGTGTATGAACCATATCCTTTCAAGTTTCAATGGTTTTAAATACCATTCTGCCTATTTTTATAGGTTGACTATGTCATTAAGGAAGCGACTAATCTAGATAACTTGGCTCAGCTCTATGAAGGTTGGACAGCCTGGGTGTGAATGGCAAGACAGTAGATGAGTCTGGTTAAGTGAGGTCAGACACCACCAGAATCAACTCAGCCTCAGGCATCCAAAGCCACACCACAGTCGGTGGTGATGCAACTGGGGGCTTACTCTGAGGAAACCTAGGAAATCTCGGTGCACTAGGAAGTGAATCCTGCAGGACAGCTGCACTCAGGGATACGCCCAACACCATGGCCTGCAACCCCAAGGTCACGGGTAAAGAAAGCAAGCTCACCGCCTGAACACGGAGATTGTCTTTCTGCCACAGAACAGCTGCAAACGTGTCAGGAGGTTAGCTGAGAAAGAAATCGGGATGCCGCGGAACACAGAGTGATTTGGAACTCCATTCCACCTGACCCTGTGTGTACAATCCAGGAAAACAAACCCCGCTCAGAAACAGAAAAATGGGGCCGCGAAGAAATCACAGCCAAGGAAGATATGATGCATTTAGATTCTCGTAAAACACTTGTTGCTTGGCAACAGTACTGGTTGGGTTGACCAGTAAGTACAAAAAGGTTATGTGATACGAATTTCAGAAATGGACTGAAAATGGAGCGCTTTGTAACAGACGCACTACATTGGAAGAACTTCTGTAATGAAGGGGGAAAAAAAATCCCATCAGTCCCTGCTCCTCCCTGCCACTTCCCCTTTCCTTTTCACCTAATCTAGTGGATTAGCCATCTTTCAAATTCACTTTTATTTCAGTCCTTTTATTTCATATACTTCCAACCCAATGCTGTTAACTTGTATTTGGAGAAATAAACAGAAATTTCTCCAAAGCCACTGATAACATGGAAAACTCAAGGATTGTTAAAAGATTTTGAGGATCACATATAAAATGTAATTGATTGCTTGAGTCATTTCTGTGATTCTATCATGTGCAGTTTCCAGAATTGTCACTGTGCATTCAAAAGTAATGAATCTTACATTTGATTTAATGTACATTTCCCTTTTCTTATACTGTGCATTTTTTGGAAGTCATCAAATTTTCCCTCTTCTGTGATTGCTGTAGTTTTTTTCATAGAAAGTAGCTAATCTGATGTAATCTTTTACCTTTTTAAAAACCAGGATAGATTACCTATTAGAGTTTCACATTGTTGGCTACAGATTAACAATAAAGTGATGTTCTGGTGGAGGTAGAGTGGAATGTTTAATTCAGTTTTCTTATACTTTTAATTACAACTTTAATACTTTTAATTTACAACTTGTAAATTAAAAGTGCCTCAGTTTGCTTGGCCATCTCAGAACATGTACATGAAACATTAACAAGTACAAACCACCAATATCTTTTATTAAGTTCAGTTATTAGTCTGTGGAGTGCTTTACTTCTGTGTAATTTTAATAGCTTGCTGTTCATTGATACAATATGATGAATTCATGATCAAGGTTTCCGTAAATTTAGCGTTGCATTTCAGTATTGACTGAACAAATAGTTGATCTAAAATTAAAATGCAGACTAAAATCAGGCATCAACACAAAATAGGACAATTTAAATCAATTGTTTTTGTGTATTTTCCTTGCATTTTACAGATTATAGGGCAGTGGTAACTTTCTGCTTGCCAGTCTTTACAAACAAACTTGAAAGGTATTAAGAAAAAATTCCACATAGCTCTGGTCCTTTTCTGTATTTTGATTTCACATTAATTATAATCTTTATCCAGGAGAAGGTAAATTTCAGTACCAGTGCTTAAAGAAGTATTGATAGAAAGATAGTATTTTTTAATACCCATGTGTCAATTTTATTTCATTGATTTTGAATCTTACTTTCACGGTCAGAACAACCTTGCTGAAATAATGTCATATTACATATTGCATGCTGCTTTATTTCCTAGAGGCTTTGAGAACTCCTATACTCACTACTTGATCATCTCTGCTTTTTCAAGTTTAGTCTTTTCAGCAACATTCTTGTCACCAGGAAACACATACCATAATGATAAAACCAGTCCACATTTGTCCCTAAAGATAGTATTTGAAATTGTTTCCACTTGGGTAAAGAGGTTAAAAAAAAAAAAGTTGAATTTTATTGCATTTATGTTTCAGGCTTCAGAAGTACATGGAACCTTACTCAAGCAAAAAAGCCAAGATAGCTTTATTTCATAAAGCATGTGCCTCTGATAAGTTATTTATCACTTTTATTTTAAAACACTCCCTCAAAGACTAGTGTATGCTGTATATTAGGTTGTAGGGTAGATATGAGTAGCTGATAACTTTAAAGCTGGCTCTCACTGACTGGACAAGATTGTAGTCTATAGAATTTGGCTTCCTCTGTGATGTCATTCTGCAAGTAGCCCTGCCAATTTGAATCTTGAAGACAGGGCCATATTTTGGTTATTTTCTTGGAAAATAAAGTCAGTGCTATAGTTTTGAAGTCATATATATATATATATGGTTTTGGGGGGTTTTTTTTTGTTTGTTTTGTGTTTTTTTTGTCAAATACCTGTGGAGAACCAGGGGTCTTGTCTGTCTCTGTCTCTTTCTCTCATTTAGGGGGTACAGCATAAACAACAAACAACCTCTTCAAAGTACCCTTGAAATTTGAAGTTTATCTTAAGTGTTTTGTTGTTGCCTGATTTTTAGTTGGTTTTTCTACAATACTGTTGCAGCCTAGTATTTTATGGAGCTTTCTCTTTTACTGTTTCTTTGGTATGTCTTGCAATTTCTGTTTCTGGCCATGAGTTCATAACATAGTTTGTGGAGTGATTAAGATTCTTTTGTGTCTCACCCTTGTAGTGAGATTACTGTGTAAGAACTGATAATCAGGCTCTTAAACTGCTGCTTGAGAGCTCATATGCCAGGTTCAGGGTAAGGGTCTGTAATACAGAGAAAAGCTTCCATCACTTCTGCCCTTAACACTTGCCTCCATTACCTAGGTTTAGTAAGTAGTTTTCTTAATTTTGCCCAATGTTTGGTTGTTAACTGCATTATATTTTGTTTTTTTTAAACTGTGGTTGTTCTGATGTGTGAAATTTAAGGAAAGAGCCATTTTAAAAATGCCAAGCAGGGCAATGCCAGTACAGCCAAATATTAGAGTTGATGTGCAATCTTAGGTCCTTTTTAATCTGGGGTATCATAGGCAGTACTTTAAATCAAAAAGTCTTCCTGGCCTATTTTCCTCCACATTTTTGTAACTTACTCTGGGGGCTTGTTTGGCAGTACTAAAATCAAAGGAGCTGGTTCTTCTTTTCTTCATATTCTTTTCATATTAATGAAAGCACCTACAGCTAGCCTGTTAATCCTATTTGTATACATCAGATATCAGTAAATGCATCACTATGAGCACATTTGAGCATCTGTGTTTTACATAAATTTATATGAGTAGGAAATCCAATGTTCCATTTCATATCCTATTGAACTTATAAAATGCCAGTTACTTAGAATTAGGACCCCTCGCGCACCCACGCATACATGTGTGCACACAAATCACGAAGGTAGAAATATTAACGCAAGGGTTATCAAAAGGAGGTGGATTTTGCTTCAGTTATTTGGATAAAACTAATTCTTCCTATGGGGAAATACTAGCAAGCATCCCAAAATTTTCTAAATATGAGGGAGAAAAAAATTCACTGTATTATGAAACCCTCAGGGTTGCTGCATTTTTCCTG
>NW_004524776.1:1008697-1016565 GCF_000260255.1 Octodon degus
CTCAAGGGTTATAAAGCAATCACTTAGGGTTCCTTTCTTTACATAGGAATTTGGCTGGGGGCGGGAACTGTTGTGATAGTGTAAAAACTCATACAGCTAGCTCAATTTTTTTTTTTTTAATTTGGCAACTGAGAATTGCATCTGAAATGCAGACTGTAGAATATTTTTCTTTCAGAACAGGCTGATGAAAGTGTCTCCTATTGGTTTTTTTTTTCCTGACAGTCATTTATCAGCGCCTATTTAAAGTTATTTTGTCACTTTGCTGATTTAAATTTCCCTTGCATTTCCACCTGTGACGTCAGTGGCAATGATATACTTCACACGTTAATTTAGTTTGTACCCTTATAAGAGCAAGTTGAGTTGAACTGAATCTTCCTTGTCCTAGTAACATTGTATAAATAGTGGCTTCTCTGTACAAAAGGTTGTAATGCCTCCTGATGGACATAATTTTGTGATTGTATTTAAGAGTTGAATAAATCTCACCAGCTTCCTGAAAATGATCATAATGCATCTTTTGGAAATCAAAAATACATGCCTACTTTGCATATTTGCATTAACATGGCAAAGATTGTATGGAATACCTGTTTTTCAAAAAAAATAAAGGTTCAGTCATAAAAGATGTAGCATTTAAGGTCTGAATTTATTGAATTAGATTCCAGGGAAGCGCTTATTCCACTGGGCCATCTCCCCGGCCCCTGAATTAGATTCCAGTGTGCCTGAGTTTTGGAATGTGGGTAGCCTTTTAAAAGTACTAATTTTTTCCAAAATTTAAAAAAAAAAAAAATCATTTTCAAAAAAAGAATTACTGGGCCCAGGGAGATAGCTCAGTAGAATAAATGCTTGCCTGGCAAGCACAGGGTCCTGAGTTCAGTCCCCAGTACCACAAAAAAGTCTGTCAGTGCTTGTGTTTCAGTTTTTAATCCGCATGGAAATTTGCTTCATTTGGAAAGTTCAAAGGACCAAGTCATTCAGGTTAATTTTGGCAGCATATAAAAAACTTAGGGCAGCTGGAGAAATGGCTCAGTAGAATAAGTGCTTCCCTGGCAAGCGCAAGGGCCTGAGTTCAATCCCCAGTTCTGCCCAAAAAATAAAAATTAAAAAAACAAAAACAAAACTTGGGGCTGGGGAGATGGCTCAGTGGAATAAGCGCTTCCCTGGCAAACGCAAGGGCCTGAGTTCAATCCCCGGTTCCACCAAAAAAGAAAAACTTGGGGTGCTGGGGAGATGGCTCAGTAGAATAAGCGCCTCCCTGGCAAGTGCAAGGGCCTGAGTTCAATCCCTGGTTCCGCCAAAAAAAACTTGCACACTATCGTTGATGAAGGTAAAACAGAATGTGCAGTCCGTCCTCTTGTTCCTGCGAGGTTCCCCTAGGGGGATTCATGTTAACTCCATCATCTGGCACAGTTTACGTCACATTCTGTGTGTGTAGTACCAAAAGAAAGCTCCATTAAGGGGTGTATTTCATAGCTGGGCCACTTGGAAATTTAGTGGGTCCTGTGGAAGTTGTAAATCATATATTTGCAAATGGTCTGGGGACAAAAGTGAGTAAAGTACTCCAGAGAAACTGTTCTGAGTCACTCCTGCTATTTCACCTACCTGTGTTACAAGCTGTTGTTTAAAATTGTCTTCCTTCCTAAATTGTACATAACACAAAAGCCAAAAGCATAAAAAAAATTTTTTTAAAACAAAAAAGCATTATGTAGTAGCAGAGTTCCCAAAGTAGAAATACCAACTGTCAAAGCTTCTTAACGCTGGTCTCTTGTGTTTCTGTGCTCGCACAGATTGGTATCTCATCCCATAGTCTGATGTCAGCTGATTGCCTGGGTCCTTTTGTGTTTTTTTTTTTATTTTGAAAAGAGAATAAGGGAGTGGTGCCCACCTCTAATCCCAGCTTTCTAGAAGGCTAAGACAGGAGGACCACAAAATCGCCTAACCTGGCCAACCTAGCTAAACGCTTTATCAAAATTGTAAAAAGTTTTTGAAGGGCTGCGTATATAGGTCAGTGCAGAGGCCCTGGGTCAATCCCCAGTACTCAAAAAAAAAAGTTTGTTGCTCCTTCTGCAGCTTTAACTTCCCCAGTGGGATCATATTTACATAACTCTTCATTTCCCAAAGTGGTATTTTATTAAGTAATCTCCCCTTGCAAAAGCATTATTCAAGTATTTCTTCCAGGTCCAGAGACTTGCCCCCTACATATCCATAACCAGGGCTGTGGGGGTAGCAGAGATAGTGTGCTTGGTTTACCTAGCTAGTGTGGTCCAAACCATGGGTTTGGTCATTACCACCACAAAAATAAATAAAAAGTTGCACAGCTCTCTTGAAATTATCGGGCCGGCCAAATAGCTCAGCGGATTAAAGCGCCTGCTTAGGCAGACACAGGAACGGGGGGGTTCAATCCCCTGGCCGGCCCCACTCCCAGGGCACGCTGAGGCGCAATTGAGACTGGGCGTGGCGCTGAAATCGCAGCTCTTGGGAGGCTATAAACTGGAGGATCACTCCAAATCTTATCTACACAATGAGACCCCTCTACACCCTGTACACCTTGTCCTAAATACACACACAAAAGATTCTGAATGCTCTTGGGGCCAGCTTGTGATCTGTAGCTGTTTTCTCACTTCCTTGTTTAATTGATCTAACTTTTAAGAACCTGCCAATTAAATAATGCTTTCAAAATTAAGATCAGTGGCATAATAGATGCGTTTAAGAGTTAAACAGCAGAATAAGCGCCTGTTTAAGGCAAGCGCAGCAGGGGTCCGGGTTCAATCCCAGGCACCACATGCCATGGACCACCAGGCGACCCGCGACGTGAGCGCAGAGCTGGCTGACTGGGCGTGGCGCTGTCGTGTCCTACCACTGGAGAGGCTGAAAACCGGAGGATCACTGCGTCCGACCTGCGTAGTCAGATCATGTACCAAAATATTTGACATATTTTTGCATAAAATGACACAAAAGCTGTTAATGCATTTTGAAATCCTAGATAGAGAGGATACAGAAACGTTTCAACAGTTGATCTAGCTCCAAAATTGCTTATGAATTTCACTGTTTTACAGGAGATTTATGTTTTAGCATAACCTCTAATCCAAGAAGGCCCGGTTAAAAACCAATCCCTTTTTAGTGAAGAATGCAGTTTCCTAATGCGTAAGACAGTTTTAAAAGTCAGATGCCTTCTTCCCGACCTCAAGCTGTTTCTTCTCTCAAGCTAAAGCCTTATTCCTACTGAGCAGGAGAAAAAACAGGCAGCAAACTCTACATAAAAATTTAACGAGATGAACACGAGTCCATGCGCTCAACTGCTTAGAGGGCGGCGGGCCGGTGAGGGAGAAGATCCCAGCCGCCTTCCCCACCCACGGAGCACATTTTTTAGACTACTCAGTTTTCAGAGAGGCTCGGCTGCTTAGATCCTCCGGAAGAAGAAAGGCGAGCTAGGGCGGCAGCCATTGCTGGAGAGACCGAGCAATTGCAACCACCGGGTCTCGGGCGGTTGAACGGCTTCTACAGCTTGGGGCGGGGCACGCCCCTTGCGCGCCGATTGGCTGGTCTGTGTCTCCGCCCCCTCGGGCCGCCTCGGTCTCTCTCCTTTGACCTGGATTTCAAGCGGTGCACTGGGCAGCGGTTGGGCAGGCTTCCCTTACGCTAAAGCTCAGTTTGCCCAATGAGGGATGAGCTTCGCGAGAGCTGACGGGAAAGGCGCTGCCTATATAGGCAGCTTGCGGGGCGTTTCTTCGCGCTCCGGTAGCAGTGCGGATATTGAGAGGACGTGGGGTTGTCGGGCTGCGAGCCCCAACTAAGCCTGAATCTCAGGGACGATGGCGGAAGGCGATAATCGCAGCACCAATCTGCTGGTGAGTCCCAGCGGCTTGTCCTAAAGGAATGGAGCCGGGCCGTCAGGCTTCAGTGGGCTCAGCAGGGAGGGTTCCGCACTGGGCCCAGCCCGCCTCCCGCGGTTTTCCGTGCAGGCGATAAGGCCCGACCCCAAGTCTTTAACTTTGGGGGGGCGGTCCCTCGTTCTGTCGACCTGTGACATACTACTGGGGGGGGGGGAGGTGGCTGCGTGACGGTGCCAGGAGGGCGCGTGACAACTCGCTTCAGATACGGATTGAGGAGAAAGTGGGAGAAAGGGGACTGGGGCAAGAAAAAACCTGGGGTGCAGCTGGGGACGGACCAGCGCTTTCTGGCCCAAGGCCCAGCCATATTCAGGTTCCCCCCCTCGTTGATTTTAACCTTCCGTGCCTTTGTTGTTTTTCTCCCTAAGCCATGGGCAGAGGTGGAAGATCAAAGGGCTGCTACGGGGAAGCCTTAGCTGGCACAACTTGAAGGGAAGCTGCGAGCTCATTGTGGGGAACTGGAAGTGGGGTTCAGCAGAAAAGACAATAGGAGGACCTAGCCTCGGCTGGAATTTGGATACGGGTTGGTCATAGGAGGAGGACTGGACACAGTTTTGGAATATAAAGCAAGGATGCAAAGGAACTGCATGAGTTAGTGGCATAGGCAGACGAATTTAATTCGTTATGACCTTATCTGCACCATTTAGGCAAAAACAAGAGATGCTCTTGTATTTTCCAGAAAAAGGCGGCCACACACTAGAAATGAAAAGAAGCAGGGTGTGGTGGAACATGCCCTGTAACCCTAGCATTCCAGAGGCAGAGGCAGGAGCATCACTCGGATTTTGAGGCCAGCCTGAGTTGCAGAACGAAACTGTACCTTAGAAAAACAAACAAACAAACAAAAAAAAAAACCCTAATTTTTGGCTTTTGCACTTCCAAGATCCCTAATACTGGTGAATTAAGTGACTACAGAGCAATTTTGATTGTGCATTATTTTCACGGCTTTTTAGATATGCCCCCCCACACATCCCTTTTCTGTTAGCCACCAGCCTGGCTCCTTTTAATAGGATTAATTAAGGTACAAAGAAATAGCCCAACTTCTGTTGAAATGACAGGTCCTGGCACAGAGCTCCTCATTCCCAACTCTGCTGTTCTTTTCAGCAACGAACTGTATGGAAAACAAGGCCTTTTGTTTGTCTATTTCCTCACCTGTCTGTAAAATGGATAGTAACCACCTTCCTTTTAGACTTGTGGGAGGATTAATTGAAATATAAGCTTATATTAAATGCTTAAGGTTTGCACTGTATACTAATTTCTTATTTACTGGTATCTAGCATGGGATATAAAGTCAGGAGTGGGCTGATGAGATGGCTCAGTGGTCTAAAGCACCTACTTAGAACAAGCTTAGCAAAGCACAGAGACCACGGTTCAATCCCCCAGCACCACATGCCAGCCAGCCCCGTCCCCTGGTGGGCTGAGCTGGCCACACACGCACACAAATAAATAAATAAAATTTTAAAACATAAAAATAAAAATAAAGTCAGGAGTACTGGAGTCGCCTTAGTGACGACTGTGACACAGGTACAATCCTTGTCAAGGCTAATTTCCGTTATCCTATCATTTGCATGTTTCCAAAGTGACACTTAAATTTCTTGTTTAATTTTTTTTTTCCTTTACCAAGTTCAACTTTAATGCTTTTGCCACATGAACTTATCCTACAGTTTGACTTTTGGCTGTCATATTTACAGAGGTCTTGATGTCTAAGCAAAATGTCTTTGGGAGTGATAGGAAACATAGTATTGTGATACACTAAGAATGAGGCAGGCCTGGGGTACAACATGAGCTCAAGGCTAGCCTGAACTGCATAGCTAAACCCTGCCTCAGAAAATTTTTTGAAAAGCCATATGTAATTTGCTAAAGTAGTTTTCCTTACTAGTGCAGTGAGTGCCAACATCTAAGTGATTCTGTTTCCGAGAGTGAATATTGGTAAGGGAAAGGCTTTCCTAATGGATTTACAAGCAAGGGTTTAAATCAATAAGATGACAAAAATGGATCATTTTAAACCTTCTAAAATGAATAAACTTAATCGAATTTTGGGCCAGAGGGTAGCTCAGCAGCTTAAGTGCCTCCCTGGCAAGCACAGGTCCTGAGTTCAATCCCTGGTACCAAAAAAAAACCAAAAAGAATCAGATTTTTTAGTGTTCTGGGCATTGTTACATGACTCCTTATGCATGACTTTGGGGAAATTAGTTTACTCATTCTGAAATTAAAGGAAAGTGAGCTCAAAAGGATTATTATCCCTGTGTCGTAGATTTCAGCCTAAGGATTGTCATATCACAGATGTAAAAAGAGTAGCTCAGGTGGTCAGGGGTATAGCTCAGGAGCACAGCTCCTGCCTGACAAGTGCAAGGTCCTAAGTTTGTCCACTCCCCTACCTCCCCCAAAAAAGAAAGAGTAGTCCACTGCTTGGATTGGGAAGGTAACATTAAAGAGTGGGTGTTTTCCCTCCATTGGTTTCTGGTTTGAGTACCAGGGTTGCTGAGCATTTCCCCCTAAGATCTAGGCAGTTTAAGATAGCATAGCAATTTTTTTTTTTTTTTTTTTTTAAGTTTTTTAGGGAAGGGTCTTAGAGATTGAACCCCTAGCCCCTATGCCTGCTTGCAAGCGCTTTAATCCTTTGAGCTATTTGGCTGGCCCTTGTTCTCTTTGTAACAAAGTCTTACCATGTAGTTCAGGCTGGGCTTGAACTCACTATATAGTTCCCGCTGGCTTCAAACTTTTCAGGATCTTCCTGCCTCAGCCTCCCACTGCTAAGATGGTAGTCACGTCCCACCACACCCAGTGAGCAGCAGTTTGATTGAGGTCTTTTAAATATTTGGTGCCTCAGAAGAATTTAACTCTATGAACATAGAAATGTTGAGCGTTGTAAAATGATCACTGTAATGTTGATCACACATAGGCTGCGGAGACTGCAAGTCTGGAAGAGCAGCTGCAAGGATGGGGAGAAGTGATGCTGGTGGTTGATAAGGTCCTCAGATGGGAGAAGGCCTGGTTTCCACCTGCCATCGTGGCTGTGGTCTCTCTGGTATTTCTGTAAGTGTGCTATTACATTACTAAGGTTGTGCTTGTTATTAATAGAGGATCAGGTAGTACATAGCCTTTGTTTATAGAAGCTTTGTAGTACATAATCTGTAAACAATACTTTTTTATTTATTTATTTTTTTAAACAAGCAGTTCACTTATTTTCCAGAATTTTCAGTGCTTATGTAAACTTGATAGTCTAATGCAGTGCCTCTCAAACTTGCCATCCTTAGCACCCTTCCTTTCCACTCTTCAATTATTGAAGAAGGACACCTATATAAGAGGCTTTGCTGTTGATATTTACATTAAGGAATGAAACTCTGATATCAGCATGCCCCAGAGCAGAAAACCACTTGTGGGAAAATAGAGCACAGTGAATTCCATGTTGGAAAACCTGTGCACTGGGTGAATAAACATACTCAGCTAGGAATAATGATAATCTGTTTTTCTAACCTTGATTAATTTTTCTTTTTTTTCTGAAACAGGATTATCTATTACCTAGATCCATCTGTTCTGTCCGGCGTTTCCTGTTTTGTTATGTTTTTATGCTTGGCTGATTACCTTGTTCCCATCCTAGCGCCTAGAATTTTTGGCTCCAATAAATGGTAGGTGGCATAATGATTTGGCAGTCCAATTTCTGAGAAGTTGCTGAAGCTGGTGGTTGTGATGACTATGCTGTAACTGCAGACAGTTCTCTAATTAGCAGTCACCTAGGATTGAAGATTTATTGGTTTTCTGTAAATAATTTCTTAGCTTTAGATATAAATCATGAAGTTCCAATACATAAATCACCATAGTACTTTTTATGGTCAACTTTATTTTGACTTTTTTTTTTTTTTTTTGGAGACTTTTTGTTGAGGTATTTTTTAAAGGTAATGTTTTAATAAGGATTGAAAAAAAAAAAGGATTAAAGAACTCATAATAAACTTTCTCATGTCATATACATTGACTTTTTTTTTTTTT
>NW_004524776.1:1016885-1031228 GCF_000260255.1 Octodon degus
TTTTACCAGGGATTGAACTTAGGGCCCTGCGCTTTCCAGGCAGGCAGGCACTCATTCCACTAAGCTATCTCCCTGGCCTGGTTTTTTTTGTGTTTTTTTTGCCCAAACCGGGAATTGAACTTAGGCCCCTACACTTGCCAGACAAGTGCTTATTCCACTGAGCCATCTCCCCAGCCCCTTAGTGGTCCATTTTTATCCACATTTATTTTGCAAATTTTAATTAATGTCTACTTATATTAGGCACTGTTCTAGGTGCTGTGAAACATTTTGCCTTCCCCCCACCCCCAACCGGGGATTGAATATTTTGCATTTTAAGGTTGATCTGAGTTGAAACTGGAGATGTTGGGACTCTTAAGCAGTAGGAAAGTGGGAGTTCACCAGTTTCATGCCAAGTACCTCAGAATAGATTTAAGATATATTTAGTTGTGGTGTTCATTCATGTCACTCGTTGGTTGCTTTTGAATTCCAGAGGTTATAGTTAAATGATTAGGTATTTAACTAAAACTTTTAATTTCCCTCTAGAATGTTGAAATTCCCACCTTTGATTCAAATAAACAGCTAACCAAGATGCTTGAATATGTTTTTTTTTCCTCCCAGCTGCTTATTCTTCCTTGTATATTTTAAATTGATTGATTTGATTTTCTGCTTATGTCTTAGTATTTATTTACTTACATTATTGTTATTATTATTGTTGTTGTTTTTGTTGTTGTTGTTGTTGTTGAACTGGTGATTGAACTCAGGCCCTTCCACTTGCCAGGTGAGCACTTATTCTACTGAGCTAGCTCCCCAGCCCCAACTTACATATTTAGCAGTACTGTGAGTTGAAGCCCAGACCTCACACATGGTAAGCCACTGAGCCACATCCCTAACTCCGAGACACTAGTTTTTTCTTTCCAGATAGTAGCAAATTATAAAATCTGTAAAAATGGAGAGTTTTACATGTGCACTCAGAGGCCAAGGAGATGGCTCAGTAGAATAAGCACTTGCCAGAGGACCTGAGTTCAATCCCGGTTCCGCCAATAAATAGATAAATAAGTACTTAATGGATCCTTAAAAGCCAATTCACATTTTCAGGACGTTTGCTTAAATTGTGGGATAAGTAAGCATGTGTCTTGAAAGATGTTTTACTCATAGAATGGATTAGTATTAGGAACTCTCTTCTGATTTGCTTTCATTTGCAGCAGCGAATTAATACTATTGTGGGGACAAGTTTGTAACCATGCAGTGAAGCCAGTTAGACAAAGGGAAGCCATCACTGACCTTGACTAGTGATAACATTCTGATCCACTTATTCATAACTCTTACAAGAAACTTTTCAGAAATAAACTCATGCTGTCATGGCAACTGCTACTGATAATTTTTTTTTCATATTGTGGGATGGTCTTGTGGGAAAGGACACTTTTCACAGTGTAGCCTTGACCATGGTCAGCACAGAAGGCCTAATGGTTTGTAAGAAGTTCCACAGCTCAGCAGAAAGCCTCCTACCTTATCACCACAGTGAGGACTAGAGGGGGAGGGCAGCGCACCTTGCAGAGTCGGTCCTGTTGTCGGTGCCCATTGTACCTGTGCAGCAAAGGCAGTACAGGGCCCTTTTGTTTTCCCCCCATTAGGAACAAGAAAAATTGGGCTTTTTCTTGAAGTGTCTTTTTGTATTTTTACTTTTGCATTTTTATTGTTGTTGCTTATAGTTTCTTTTACTGGTAACTAAATTTATAAATAATTGCATTTGAGCTACTTACTGCTGCCTGCGATGTATAAGCCCAGTTGGGGTGCTTACCTTTGAATATAGTGCTATTTACACTGCATAGAGCTCAAATACAGCTAACTAGTAGGACCCTAGGGGACTACAGTGCAGGATTTGTTATGATCTGAAAATTAATACCAGCATAGAAAAATCAAATTTAGACTAATTCCTGCGTAACCTGTAGATTATTCTTTTTTTTTTTTTTTTTTTTTTTTTTTTTTGCGGAACCGGGGATTGAACTCAGGCCCTTGTGCTTGCCAGGGACGCGCTTATTCCACTGAGCCATCTCCCCAGCCCCATATGGAATAAGGATTTTTTTTTTTTTTTTTTTTTTGGGTTCCTCGAATGCCTTCAGGGCACGTTTGGCCAGCGGGAGAGTTGTGAGGTTGGAACTCCAGCCACCTGAGGCTGACAGCTTTGTGGAAGCAGCCACTTAAAGGACTGAGCTAGGCCCAGGCCCCCTCTGCGTAACCTGTAGAAGGCACGAGTGTTTCATCACTATCATTAGCCAAAAGGGACTTCAGAGTTACAGATTAGCCCTGATATCCTATGAAGTATGTATATGCACTATAACTCCACAAATTTAAGAGGACAGTGTGTTTCTGCTTACTATAGAGACTTCCTTGTAACAAAAGGGAAAACTCTTTTTGTAGGACCACCGAACAACAGCAGAGATTCCATGAGATCTGCAGCAATGTAGTAAAGACTCGACGCAGAGCCGCGGGCTGGTGGAAACGGCTCTTTACGCTGAAAGAAGAAAAGCCGAAAATGGTATGTTTTGCTTTTTTTTTTTTTTTTTTTTTATGCAGGGTCTTACTATGTAGCTTGTAGTGATGCTCCTGGTTTCTGCCTCCCCAGGGCTGGGATTACAGGCGCGCGCCCCCGGACTCCATCGCCAGCTCAGTGCGCCTGAGGGCAGGGCCGGCACGGCAGGAAGCGCCAGGGATCGGACCCTGGCCCCTGCACTTCCTTAAGCGAGCACTTAGTCCACTGAGCTATACCGCCGGCCCTTTTTTTTTTGTTTTGACTTACACAAGTATAAAGCACAATTTTTTTTTCCTTTTTAATGCATTTGGTTCTTACAGGGTCTCACTATGCAGCTCGAAGTCGTGATCCTCCTGTTTTCAGCCTCCACAGAGCTAGGATTATAGGTGGGTGCCACCACGCCTGGACTCATTGAACCAAGGTCCCTGCTCCTGCTTAAGCTTGCCTAAGCAGATGCCAAGCACAAGCTTGAGTTAATTTTTACTTTATTGTAACCTAATGGTAGACTTTGTTTTAATAATCATGGTAAGGGCCTGAGTTCAATCCCCGGTTCTGTTAAAAAAAAAAAAAAAAAAAATTATAGTTTATTTCAGAAATGGTAGCACACACCTATAACCCCACCACTTGGGAGGCTGAGACAGGCAGATCACCCTGAGTTGAAGGTGAGCCTGAACTGCATAGGAAGACCCTGTTTCAAAAAAGAAAACAAACAAAAATTATAGTTCAGTATTTGCCATAGGTGTAACTCACTACATTCATAAATGTTTTTCTGTAGTAGACTGGATCACTGAACATTCAAAATTATATTTTCTGGGCTGCAGAGATGACTCAGCGGTCTAAGCTCCTGCCTAGGCAAGTGCAAGGATTCAAGTTTGATCCCTGGCCTGGCAGGCATCTGCCCAAGCAGTAACTTGAATCAGCTGAGCTATTTCGCCGGCCCCTAGGGGTGTGTGTGTGTGTGTGCGCGCGCGCGCGTGACTGGCTCAGCCCAACCCGGTGCAGGACTGGTGCAGCATGCGGCACCAGGGGTTGAACCACAAGCCCTGCGCATTTTGCCTAAGCTTGCCTGAGCAGGCACTTTAGACCACTGAGCTATCTCGCTGGCCCGAAATCTAAGTATTTTTTTAAAAAGTGATAAGGGTCTGGAGAGATGGCTCAGTGGAATAAGCACTTCCCTGGCAAATGCAAGGGCCTGAGTTCAATCCCCAGTTCTGTGAAAGAAAAAGTGATAAGAAAAGCTAATTTATTTTCCAATCTTTGAAACAAATTTTCTCAGCTGACAAAGTTGTATGCAGTTATGTTGTACCTGATGTTTTGATGTGCTCATTGGCATGGTGAACCACTGCTGACTTCGCACTTCTCAGCCTGTGTCTGGGAGCTGATACATTCTTTTTGCTTTCGTTGTTAGTACTTCGTGACCATGATCATTTCTCTTGCGGCAGTTGCTTGGGTGGGACAGCAAGTCCATAACCTGCTTCTCACGTGCCTGATAGGTAAGTCTGGAAAAACTATAGTCATATCCTAGCCAGTAAAATCTAACTATGGCAGAGGCAAATATGTGAGTACTTAATCAGGTTTCATGTACTGACCAAGGAACTTTGGGAATATAGAAAGGTGACAGAGACTCAGGTCATTGTTTTCAGAGCTTTATGGTCGGATCTTACAGCAAGTGAAGACAAAAAAAAATTATAACGAAAGGAGGAACTAAGGGGCCTGGGAGATGGCTCAGTAGGATAAGCGCTTGACCAGCAAACACAAGGATCTGAGTTCAATCCCTGGTTCTGCAAAAAAAAAAAAAAAAAGGAGGAAGTACAGTAAAACCTTAGTATGTGAGCATAATTTGTTCTAGAAATACTCTTGTTTCAAAAAAAAAAAAAAAAAAATAAGCTCACTTGAGGGCTGGGGAGATAGCTCAGTAGGATAAGCACTTGCCTGGCAAGCACAAGGTCCTGAGTTCAATCCCCTGTACTTCAAAAAAAAAAAAAAAAAATTCTAGAAATACACTTGTAATCCGGAGCACTTGTTTTTTTGTTTGTTTGTTTGTTTGTTTGTTTGTTTGTTTGTTTTTGCGGAACCGGGGATTGAACTCAGGCCCTTGTGCTTGCCAGGGAAGCACTTATTCCACTGAGCCATCTCCCTGGCCCCTGGAGCACTTGTTTTTGTTTGTTTGGTTTTTTATGTTTTAGGGAAGGGTCTACAGGGTTTTCAGGGTCTCACTACTAGATCCGACTCATAATGACTCTCCTGTTTACAGCCTCTCAAGAGCGGGATTACAGGCACGCACCACCATGCCCAGTTTCAATCGCCATCTCAGTGCACCCTGGGTGCAGGGCCGGCATGGCAGGCCCAGGGATTGCACCCCTGGCCCCTATTCCTGCTTGCAGGCACTTTAATCCGCTGAGCTATTTGGCCAGCCACCCAGAGCACTTGTATTTCAAGCAAATTTCCCCATAAGAAACTATGGCATTTAATCTGTAGATTCAGTAAGAAACAAGTTGCTAGAACTTGCAGAACAGGTTCCTTGTAATCCAAGGCTTTACTGTCATTGGTAGGTGGTAAAAAATATAAACAGTGACTATTGTGAGTTGGGAGGGCATGAGGGCAGGAGTTTCTGGAAATCCAGTGAAAGTAATGGAATCTATTACTTCTCCCCATTAGAGTTCTAATAGTCTAAGAAATTCTCTTCTTTAAATAATCATAGCAGGTTATTTTCCTTGATAACCTTTATTTTTTTTTAAAATTTACTTATTTATTTGTGTGTGGGTGTGTGTGTGGGTGTGTGTGTGTGGCCAGCTCAGCCCACCAGGGGGTCCCTGTGCTTTGCTAAGCTTGTTCTAAGTAGGTGCTTTAGACCACTGAGCCATCTCACCAGCCCCCTCCTTGATAACCTTTAGCAGGTTGCTTTTTCCTAAGAGACTGAGGCAGGAGGATTATGAGTTTGAGCTCTTTTTGAGCAACTTAACAAGTGAAACCCTGTCAAAAAAATGCTGGGGATGTAGCTGATGTAAAGACCCTGGTTCAATCTCCAGTACTTAAAAAAATTGCTGTATCCTTAATTTTGTTTGTTTATTTTAAGTGACTTTCCTACTGTTGCTTCCTGGACTAAACCAACATGGCATCATTTCGAAGTACATTGGAATGGCCAAAAGGGAGATAAACAAGCTTCTGAAACAAAAAGAAAAGAAAAATGAATAATACATCTGTTTCGTTCAGTGTGATTAATGGAATGTGCATTGCCCCGAGGATAGTTTCTACCTTGGTGTGTGGATCCTGAAATGCTACAGAAGTAGCTCTTTGCTTTCCCTCACTCTGCCCCTAGTAGAAATTCACACTTGCCCATCAGGCTTTGTGCATAGTGTCGTTGTGTCAACTGTATCTGGGCGCATTCTTGTAAGCCACCAGTGGATAAGGCTTGTTTTGATTTTTCTCACCCAGTGTGAACTGAATCCTTACTTTTGACAACTTCTTTTAAAATAATACAGTGGTGAACTTTATTCTTCAGTACAGTTAATAGTGCTTGAAAAATTGTTTTGATTGATATTTGTTTCCGCTAGACACCAGGAGGCGGTCTGTGGCTACAGGAAGCTAGTCCTACTGGCCACTTCCGTAGCCTGCTTAAAAAACTGTCCGGCTTCATGAATATAAAGACCAAGTTAGCCCACCTGACGAAGAGGCCAGGGATCATTCCTCATGCTGTTTCTTTACCATCGGAGAAGAATCTCGATGGAATAAAATGAAATTGAGTCCATGCCCTTGTCCCTGTAGGTTTCTCCCTTTTGTGAAGACTGGTGGTGATTTCTGGGAATCGTTGATCCTGATATTCCATAGGGGAGTCTGACAGCTGTAGAACTCTTGCTCTCTGCCCTACTTTATTAGTGAGTCCTCACAGGGCTTTGCATAGCAGATTTCCAAGCAGTTGTATTCCAGGGTGTTTAGTACACCTTTTATTTCAGGTTTTTACAATGCACCCAGTAGGTTAAAATGCAAGTCTGTGACCTTTATTCTAACACCAGCCAGTAAAGGACAAAAGTTCTTCTGTTTAGTTAAGATTCACAGCAGTAGAAAAGTGAAATTACTCATTTTTAAGATAAGAAAAGGCCTTCAAAGGTGAGCCTCATAATTCTCACTTTATAGTAATATTAGTTGCATTTTGATTGCTGTGCTTTTGCAATGTTGTAAGTACACTGGCATCTGACTGTTTCCACAGTTCTCTCCAAGGACTGTGGTGAGAGTGGGCTTGTGATGATAGACCGGCCGCTGGCCCACACAGATTTTGTAACTCCTTGGAAAGCTCCTCAGAATCATTCTTTCCCTCTCAGTAGCTGGAAACTTAGCGTAAGAATGAACCTTTGAGGGCCAAAAAATGTGACGTATTTGGGAACAACTCTTCAACTGCTTAACTAGCTGTAATATAGTTCTGTGAAGTCATTGCACTGATGCTGTAAAACCTTGTGGTAGATCTGTCCTTAAATAAGCCTTGTTTTTTCCCCTTCCATATTGCTGTAAACACCGGTGCCCGTTATCGTTTATTTTTAATTTTTTAAAAAATATTTTCATATGACTACGTTAATTTTACATGTGTTTCTTCACTGTAAATAAGCCTGTCTTACCTGGATTTTTGTGTGTATGAATGTGTGTTCTACCAGTTAACTACCTTGGCAGTTTTAATCCTATGTTTTTTCTTTGTTTTGTGTGAAAAAGTAAAAATAAAAGCTGGAATCTCTTCAGTGTCTCATTTTCTTTTGCACTTGACCAATCTAATGTTTACATGATTGTTGTAATTTAGGGCCTTGAAAGGGGAAAAATACAATACAAGACACTTTTTTTTTTTTTGGCAGAACCGGGGATTGAACTCAGATCCTTGTGTTTGCCAGTCAAGCGCTTATCCTACTGAGCCATCTCCCTGGCCCCAAGACACATATTTTTATAACTTTTTCTTAGGTATTTAGCAGAGTCTACAGGGTATCACTACACAGATTAGACTTGTAGTGATCCTCCTGTTTTCAGCCTCCCAAGTGCTGGGATTACAGGCACGCACCAACACCCCCAGTCCCAATGGCAGTCTCAGCGTGCCCTGAGAGCAGTACTGGTACAGCACTACAGGACACATTTTATAAAATTATTTTATAATGAATCACCCTAAGAATCATCTACAAAGAGTGCAGGAAATTCTGTCCATACTCCAAAGAATCCAGCTGAGGGCCTGGATCCGATGGTAATGTCCTGCTTGAGTCCAGGTGAAGATCTAGACAAGTCCAGCCAGAGGCCTAGAGCTCAGGAGAATGTCTCACGCAGGCAGGCCTGTTTCACAGCTCTGTGTCAGGAGGGCCCAAAAGTCAGTGGTAGACGCTAGAACATCTGTGCCAGGGGTGAAGCATCTGAGGACTCTGAACTGAACCAGGAAGTAACACTACAGTAAGAACCAGAACTCCCCTGAAAAGTAGTGCCACAGCCATCCTCAGCACCAGTGAGGTTCTGAGCTGTGAGGGTGAGGAAAGCAGAGTTTACACCAGGAAAGCCAGTGCGACAGCTCCAGGAGACAGACAGCTGTGTGGCATCTTCCCCCTCTGGGGCCAGGAATTCCTCCCCCCCCCCCCCTCAGGGATTGAACTCAGGCCCTTGTGCTTGCCAGGCAAGCACTTATTCTACTGAGCCATGTCCCTGGCCCCTGGAGCCAGGACTTGATGCTCCAAGTGAGGACAGAGCTCCTCCAAAATGAACTGTAGCCATCCTCAGCAACAAGGTCCCGAGCTCCCTTGATGAGAACAGTTGAGTTGGTCAGGAAAGCCAGCATGACAAGCTCCTCCAGGAGAACTCAGCTTCCTACAGCCTCCCTAACAGCTTCTCCAGCCTCTTGTGCCTCTTACACTGCTAGCAGCAATCCTCAGGGGGGCCTCCCACACTCTGCACCACACTGGTGCAGTACGGCTGGGTGTTACAAATTGTCTAATCCACTACACAGTGATAGAATTTATGAAGCCAATCAGTGAACTTCCCTGTGTGAACATGACAGGGTCTCTACTCTTAAAGAACAAAATGAGGGCCAGGGAGATCGCTCTATGGAATAAGTGCTTCCCTGGCAAGCGTGAGGGCCTGAGTTCAATCCCCAGTTCCAAAAAAAAAACAATGAAATTAAAATTTTAAATTGTTCATTCAGCAAACATCAAGACTGAGTGCTATATGAAAGAGGAAATACAGTAAAGGGCAGATATGTGAGACGGCAGCTGGAAGAATACACAGGGGAGGCCGGGGATATAGCTCAGTAGAATAAGCACTTGCCTGGCAAGTGCAAGGGTCTGAGTTCAATCCTTGGTTCTGCCAAAAAAACAAACAAACAAACAAAAAAAAAAACAGGGCTAAGTGAGGGATCGACAGAGTCTACCTGGGCGCCTCTGCTCTGTGGATTCTAGCTTTGGTGGGTACTGGAGAGGTACCCAGTAAATAACAGCTGGGTGACTTGTCTGCATTTTAAACACTAAGAACTGGAATTGTATGTTTTATGGGTCCTGGGAATAGTTTTGGTAATAAATTCTTGAGTTCCCCCACCCCGGAGACTATGGATCCTTCTTTGTTTTTTGTTTTAAATTGTCAAACCATTTCTGTGTGTGTGTGTGTGTGTGTGTGTGGCCAGCTCAGCCCACCAGGGGGCGGGGCTGGCTGGCATGTGGTACTGGGGGATTGAACCGCAGTCCCTGTGCTTACTCCAAATAGGTGCTTTAGACCACTGAGCCATCTCACCAGCCCCTATGGATCCTTCTTTGAAACATGTCCAACAATGATGCCTCAAGCTCACGCCCAGTCTCCATGATTGCCTGCTGGTGTTTTTTGTGGTACCAGGGATTGAACTCAGGACCTTGCATTGGTAGGCAGGTGATTATGCTGCTGAACTCTCCTGGGTCCTGCCTGATGATTTTGAAGTGCTGGTCTTTAACCATGCAGCTGAGATTTCTGCTTTGCTTCCATCAACCTCACCCACCTGGCTTCCTTCCCAGGCCAGCTTGGGGTCCTGCAGCTTGGCATCAAGGGGTTACCCCATGCTCGTCCTGGCTATAGCAAAAGTCCCTTTCCAAGGTATGCCCTCCCTGACTACCTGGAGCAGAGCAGAGGTCTTAGCACCCTACAGTTCACATCGGAGATTTTTTGTGGAATATATTATGCCAACAAAAATGAAAGGATTTGGGCCAGCCAAGTAGCTTAGCAGACTAAAGCACCTGCTTAGGCAGGTACAGGGACTGGGTTCGATCCCCAATGTGCAGTACTGGCCCCACCCCCAGGGCATGATGAGCTGCTGACTGAGACTGGGCGTGGTGGTACATGCCTGTAATCCCAGCACTTGGGAGGCTGAAAACAGGGATCTCTACGAGTCTGGTCTGTGTAGTGAGACTCTGTACTAAAATACATTAAAAAATAAATAATAAATAAATAAAATAAAATACATTTTAAAAAATTTAAAAGATTTGTTGCTTTTATTCTCAGCCCATGGTCCGACTGATGAGCTTCCCTCTGCCCTATAAGATTTGGAAGTTGTGGGCCGGGGAGATAGTTCAGTAGAATAAGCGCTTGCCTGGCAAGCACAAGGATCTCAGTTCAATCCCTGTTTCTGAAAAAAAAAAAAAAAAAGATTTGGAAGTTTTTAAGAGGTGGCTTAATGCTAGCAGTTCATACGTTACCATTTTATTTTCTCTCAGCTTGTGATCCTGTTTGAAAATGACTGGGTCCAGCTTGCCTACAGCAAAAACCCCCAACGTGTGGGGTACCTTTTTTTTTTTTTTTTTTTTTCAGAACCAGGGATTGAACTCAGGCCCTTGAGCTTGCCAGGGAAGCGCTTATTCCACTTAGCCATCTCCCTGGCCCTATGTGTGAGGTACTTCATGCAGAGGTCTCTGCTCCATTTCTCTGCCCTGTTTCCACTCCACCCCAGCCATCTCGATTTTTCTGCTGATTGCTGTCTGATTCCATCCATCCTAACTTGACCAATGCTAACAGCAGGCCTCCACACACCCAGACCATCTGCTGTCCGGCACACCCACTCTGAGATTAGGCAGATTTAGATCCAAATCCCTACCAAGTAGTTTAGTATTGTATGTAACTATGTTTTTCCTGGCTTTGACTTCTTAAAGTTTGGTTCCTCTAGGACAGAACTTAGCTTTATTGTCACATGGGCATAACAGCAGAGGTCTCCTAGTCTGTTGTGAGGCTAATGCGCTGCAGGAAGCACATGGTGGCAGTCATGAATTAGGGACAAAGGAGCACCTGCTCTGGTAAAGCTCTAGCAGCTTCCCAGGCCCCACAACACTTTGAATTGCCTCCTTGTGTGGCACACTGCTGTCACTTACTCGTTTGCATCCACAGCAGTTCAAACCTGTTTAGGGCAGGAATGGTAGTTTTTGTCTTCCTAGTACCTGGTACAATACCTGGCCCATGGTGGACACATTATTTATTGATGAATCAATGAGTCCAGAGTATAAAGAGTTAATGAGGGCGGCCAGATAGCTCAGTGGTCTAAAGCGCCTGCTTAGGCAGGTGCAGGGACTAGCCCTGCAGTTTGATCCTCAGCACCACATGCCATCCCAGCCCCACCCCATGGTGGGCTGAGCTGGCCACAAAACAAGAAGAAAAAAAAGTTAATGGATGTCATAGTTTTGCTTTTTTTTATTTTTTTCCCAGGGGGAGCAATACAATGCAGGGCACATTTTTTTTTTTTTTTTTTTTTTTAATTTCTCAGGGAAGGGTCTACAGGGTGTTCAGAGTCTCACTACTAGATCAGACTGATAGTGATCCCCCTGTTTACAGTCTCCGAAGAGCTGGGATTACAGGCATGCACCACCATGCCCAGTTTCAGTTGCTGTCTCAGTGCGCCCTGGGGGGGGGGGGGGGTGGCAGGCCCTGGGGATGGAACCCCCAGCTCTTGCACCTGCTTGCAGGTGCCTTAATCCACTGAGCTATTTGGCCAGCCCTAGGACACACTTTATAAGATTATTTTATAATGAATCACATACAAAGAGTGCTGGAAATCTGTCCACATACTAAAGTCCAAAGAATCCAGCTGAGGGCCTGGATCCCACAATAATGAGTCCAGCTAAAGTCCATAACAGTGTCCCCCACAAGTCCCACTGGAGGCTTAGTGCCCATGACAATGCCTCAGGCAGGCCTGTTAAGCAGATTTGCACTGGGAAAGTCCAAAGGTCAGTGGTGGAAGCTAGGAAGTCTGTGCCAGCAGGCTGAGGGAGCTGAACTGGAGCCAGGAAGCAAAGCTCAAGGTAAGCACCAGCCCTCCAGCAAAAGTGCGACAGCCGTCCTCAGCAACAGTGAGGTCCTGAGGTCCTCTGAAGGTCAGAGCTCCTGTCAGGAAAGCCATCGAGAGAAGTTCTCCAGCAGACTGAACAGTGCACCATCTTCCCCTCTGGAGCCAAGAAGTGATGCTCAAGGTGAGGATCGAAGCTCCCCCAAATGAGCCACCCTCGAGCTCCTCCTCTGAAAAGAGCAGCCAAGTTCACCAGGAAAGCTAGCAGGACAAGCTCCTCCAGGGAACCAATAGCTTCTGACAGAACCTGCAGCTTCTGACAGCTTCTCCAAACAGCTTCCCTAACAGCCTTTTATGCCACTGGCAAGATCCTCAGGCGGCCTCCCACGCCTCCCACACCCAGCACCTTGCTACTTGAGTTCAGCTGGGTGTAACAGGTTGAACACCAGTTGATAGACCACCACAATTCCATTTATGGTAAGGGTCCTAATTATTATTATTATTATTTTTTTTTTTCTGGCGGAACCAGGGATTGAACTCAGGCCCTTGAGCTTGCTGGGGAAGTGCTTATTCTACTGAGCCATCTCCCCTCCCTGGTAAGGGTCCTAAAAGAAAGTGCTAAAAAAAGTTTGGGCCAGGGAGATGGCTCAGTAGAATAAATGCTTCCCTGGCAAGCACAGGGTCCTGAGTTCAATTCCTGGTACTGCAAAAAAAAAGCCTACACCACATAATGAGACCTATAATTCAGGCCCAGTCTGTAGCAAGATCCTGTCTCAGAAACAAAAACTAATTAAAAAACCCAGTGGTAACTTGTAAATTGTGACCAAGGAATGCTGTATGTCTGAGATGTACAAATTCTGAGATGTACAAATTGGAAGCTCTGCATTTGTGAAGGTGAGCCTGTGATCTGGGAAGTGGTGGTGATCAATGGGGTGGGCTGAAACAGTGTACTCAATGAGCACATACAGCTGGGGTTTGTGTTAGTGTCTTGTATGGCTTCTCCTTGTATTCCCCCCACCCCCCACAGCAACTTGGGTGGGGTATCATCCCCACTCCACAAACAGATGGGAAAACTGATTTGTCCACTCTTTTATCAAATATATGTTCAGGGCTTACTACTCGCCAGATAACTTCTCTAGAAATTGCGAGGGCAGAGGGAAACAAAATCAATTAAATCCCTGCTCTTTCAGAATGAAGCAGTCCTGGGCTAAGAGACATGATGATTAGGCTTCTGATAATTCAGTGCTAGCAGGGCTGGAGTAGTAGGAGAAGGCTGTGTGTAGTGGGGGGGCTGGAGGAGGAGCTGAGGAAAGGTGGGGACCGAGACTCCTGGTTAAGTGGGGGAGTTGCTCCAGTGAGGGAAAACGGAAGGGACAGGCTGAGGTGGAGCATGCTTGCAGTGTCCGAAGGAAAGCAAGTCAGGGGAGGCCAGTCAAGATGGCACACCTCTGTCATCGCAGTTACTTGGGAGGCTGAGGCAGGAGGTCACAAGTTCTAGGGCACTCTGGCAATTTAATAAACTTTTTTCCTCCATAATTTTATTGAGAAAACAAATAGCAATGACACAGTTCCAAACTAATAAACTTAAAAAGAGGGCTGAGGATGTAGCTCAATGGGAGGGCACTTGCTCAACATGCTGGAGGTTTGGAGTTCAATGTCTAGTACTGCACACACACAAAGCAATCAACAAACAGAAAGTAATACACACAAAACAGCAAACCAGCTGAGGCTTGATGGGCCTGTACCAGGGGGAAGGTATGTACATCAGCGGTCCGAAGAAATGTGGATTTCACTGAGGAAGAAGCCCTTGGACAGCACATGATCTGACTTTAGGTTTAAAAAGTCCTACTCGTTGCTCTGTGGGAAAGAAAAAGAATAGGGTGAAGGGGAAGTTAAGGGTAGAAACAGTGTGATAAGGAGGTTGTTGCTAATATTTCAGAGCTTGGGGGTAATTTGGTCACGAAGTTCCACAGAGGGCAGAGTGAGAATTCACAGTCTCTGAGGTGATCAGACCCTGGGGTAACAGGAGGGCCTGTCGCCCAACTCTACACCTTTTCCCTGGCCCCTCAAAAAGATGCACATCTAATCTGTGTGCAATAAAACAAGCCCTCGACACTGCTGCCACGTCTAAGTGTGCCAAGAACCTTGAATTTTTTTTTGAACCAGGGATTGAACTCAGGCCCTTGTGCTTGGAGGACAAGTGCTTATTCTACTGAGCCATCTCCCCAGGACCAGCACCCCCAGCCTACAGCTGGTTAAATTCAGAGATGATAATAGACATTTGTCTTTTTTTTTTTTGGCAGAACCAGGGATTGAACTCAGGCCCTTGCACTTGCCAGGGAAGCAGTTGTTCCCCTAAACCACCTCCCTGGCCCCCTACATTTGTTGTTGACTGGGTGCAAAAAGTATACAAGAGCCACAAGCTCAGAATCCTCTATGTTGGGGGCCAGGGAGATGGCTCAGTAGAATAAGCGCTTCCCTGGCAAGCGCAAGGGCCTGAGTTCAATCCCTGGTTCTGCTAAGAAAAAAAAAAAAAAAAAAAAGAATCCTCTTGGTTTATTTTGAAACATTTGTGGCTTTCTTCCAAAAT